>NC_081408.1:3177500-3777500 GCF_030272615.1 Cryptomeria japonica | reverse complement strand
TCGATTCAAGGAGATTATAAGTGATGGAACACCTGCTACTTTGCCTCCTCAACGTACTATAAGTCATCAAATTGACTTCATACCTAGAGCCTCATTGCCTAATAAAGCAGCCTACAAAATGACACTAGAGTAGAATAAAGAAGTAGCTAAAAAAATCCAAGAACTTTTGGATAATGGTCTAATAAGGAAGAGCATGAGCCCATGTGCAGTTCCCATCATTTTGGCACCAAAGAAGGGAGGTACTTGGAGACTTTGCACTGATTCAAGAGCCATCAACTGGATTACAATCAGGTATAGGTTTCTCATTCCAAGAATTAAAGATTTGATGGATTATTTAGGAGGTGCTAAGTAATTTACCAAGATAGACCTCAAGAGTGGCTACCACCAAATTAGAATCAAGGAGGGAGATGAATGGAAGACAAAATTCAAAACCATAGAAGGACTTTATGAATGGCTTGTTATGCCATTTGGACTCACAAATACCCCTAGCACATTCATGAGACTCATGAATGAAGTACTGAAGGATTACATTGGTAAACTTCTTGTTGTTTATTTAGATGACATCTTGATTTTTAATAAGTTTAAAGATGAACATCTTAAGCATATAGAGATTGTATTGCAGAAATTATGTGATGAGCAACTAACTATCAATTTGGAGAAATGTGAGTTCATGAAATAGGAGTTGGTATATGTTGGGCTTGTAATCTCAAGTGGTGATTTGAATTTGGATACCTCAAAGGTGGAAGTCATAATCAGTTGGCCTACACCTAGAACAACAAGTGAAGTGAGGAGTTTGCATGGTTTGGCACAATTTTACAGGAAGTTCATCAGAGGGTTCAGTGAGATATGTGCACCTAATCTTGATACAATCAAAGTAGGTGTAAAGACCGAGTTTCAATGGACAAAAGAAGCATAGAAAGCATTTGATCTTTTTAAGACAAAGGTGGCTACTCAACTTGTCCTAGTTCTTCCAAGCTTTGACAAGCTCTTTGCCATAGAATGTGATGCAAGCAACATAGCAGTTGGAGGGATTCTAAGTCAAGACAGTAGACCGGTTGCATTTTTCAGTGAAAAGGTCAATGAAGCCAAGAAAATGTATTCTTCCTATGATTTGGAGTTATATGCACTTGCTCAATCACTTAGGAAGTGGAGGCAATATTTATTACCTAAGGAATTTGTGGTTTATATTGATTACCAAGCTCTTAGTTTTCTCAACTCACAAGAGAAGTTGAATCATAGGCATATCAAATGGGTAGAATATTTGCAATCCTATACTTTTACCATTAAACACAAGAAAGGTCAATTCAATAAGATTGCTGATGCATTAAGTAGAAGGTTGCTAGCAGTTCAAGAAGTGTAGCTCAAGAGTATTGGAGTGGATAGTTTTAAAGGGATATATCAAGATGATGAAGATTTTTTTGCCATCTACAAGGTTTGTCAAAAGTTTAGAAATCATTTTCATTGTGAATATGCAGATTTTACTTTACAAGATGGTCTTTTGTTGAAAGGTGGACAACTTTGTATACCTATAGGGTCCATGAGAGAAAATTTGATGCAAGAGAAGCACAATGATTTTTTAAGTGGACATTTTGGATTGAATAAGACTTTAGAACTTGTCCAAATATTATACTATTCGCCAAAGATGCAAAGGGATATCAGAAAATATGTGGAGCAATGTGTTATTTGTCAAAGAGAAAAAGGAACTTCTTCTAATGCTGGACTCTATCAGCGTTTACCTATCCCAAACTGGCCATGGGAGTGTGTAAGTATGGACTTTGTTGTTGGTTTATCCAAGACAAAATTAGGATTTGATAGTAGCTATGTTGTGGTAGATAGATTTAGAAAAATGGCCCATTTCATTCCATGTAAGGTGACTCATGATGCTATTCATATTGCTAATTTTTTTTTCAAGGAAGTCATTAGGATTCATGGCTTACCAATCAGTATAGTATTAGATAGAGATGCAAAATTCATTGGTCATTTTTAGAACTTTATGGCAAAGATTAGGTACTAATTTGTCTTTTAGCTCAGCCTACCATCCTCAAACAGATGGCCAAACAAACATTGTAAATAGAACAATTGGAAATCTTCTCAAATGTTTGACAAAAGAGTATGGACAAGCTTTGGATTGGATCATCCATCAAGCTGAATTTGCCTACAATGACAATGTGAATAGATCAATTGGTAAGAGTCCTGTTGAAGTAGTTTATGGCCTTCATCCAAGAGGTGTGTTGTATCTTAGGGATATTGGTAAGATGGAACATCAGAGTGGACATGTTGTTGACATGGATCAGTCCATGAAATATATTCATGAGCAAGTTAGGAAAGCTTTACTAGACAATTCTCAAAGGATCAAGGACAAAGTAGATGAAGAGAGGAGGGATGCTCAATTTGTTTTTGGTGACTTGGTCATGGTTCATTTGAACAAGGAAAGAATTTAGAAAGGTTTCCCTATAAAGCTTCAAATGAGGAGGATTGGACCTTGTAAGGTCTTGGCTAAGTATGGGCATAATGTCTACAAAATTGATCTACCCGGAGATATGGCTTTATCTCCTATTTTTAATGTTGAAGACTTGGTGTAGTATAAAGGCACACTTCCATAGGAATGTAGTAGAGTCTTAGAGGTCTCTCAATCACTTTTAGACCCACCTTTACCACTTGCAACTAGGTTTCAAGCCAAGAAGGTGTTGGACTCAAGAATTCTCAAGAAGACTAGGCATATCACCTTTATGGAGCATTTGGTCAAGTGGCAGCATCTTCAAGAATTTGAGGCCACTTGGGTACCTAAAGCATACTTTCCTAAGCTTGTAATTTTCCTCTCTTTGTTGCCTCAAGGAGTCACTTGAGTTCTTTCTCATTGCGGAGTATGGTGCAGGAGCACCTAGTTCGACCTAGTTTTGATGCATTTTCACATTTTGGAGTGATTGATCATGTTTGGGATCAATTAATGAATAATTGATTGTCTATAGGTTCACAAGTGTGTTTGGAAGTTATTTAAAGGGTGATTGTCACCAAAGTTTTCTTGTTTTCTCAGTTTTGGTCAATGTGCCCTTGTAAGTCAAAAATAACATTATTTTGCAAAAGAGTGTAAAACTCATTGTAAGGCCTTACTAGGAATTTGGTCATGTTAGTTTGATTTTAGCAAGCCATCCTAGGGGGTTCTGTAATGAAGATAAATACCTAAATTTCAAAAATGCAAAATGGAGCAAAAGTTGTCATTGTTGCTCGACAACTTTTTGCAACTTTTTGAGCAACTTTGCAAAATTGAGCAAATCGGTGGTTAGGAAACCAATGAGGGGTTGGTTATGACCAAGGAGGCATGTAAAATTATTTTTCAATGATTGTAAATGGTTTGGAAGATCTAGGAGCAAGCTTGAATAATATTTGAAGACAATTTCCAAATTTTTGCATAAGATTTTGTCATTTTGGTAGCAGCAATTCGTACCAAATGGACTGATCTTGTTACTATCCTTTCATGGTGGTTTAGTACATGTTATTGTGTTTCTTAGGAAGTATTTGTATTCATTCTTAGTGTAGGTTTAGTGTTTGATTGAAAATTGTCTCATACTGCACTGCTCTCGGTCTGAGAAAGGGTTTAAGACCCTAGACATGGTTCCAACTTGAAATCCCATTGTGTTTGTTCAATGGCCCTTGGGATTCAAGTCATGGAACCTTTGTATAGTGTACATAGTCTTTGGAATGTCCTTGAGGTTTCTTGGAAGCCATTTTCCATCATATCCTAAGTGAGCTCTGCCATAGCCCGGATAGGGATATGACTGTCATTCTTGTTTTACTTGTAGGGAAGAACAAATGTGGATGTGCCAATTGTTTGACATGAAATAACAAAGCATCGCAGAGTCTCGATGAAAATATGGAGGTGTGACAGAGTGGGGAAACCAATAGACCCTATTGGAGAAGACTGTTAACTCTAAGACCCTCAAAAGTGCAATTTTTGGGATCCGTATCGGTACGAACGCACTAGATAGCTTAGCCTAGTAAATATAAAAGTTTTTTCAAAAGTGTATTTAGATCACCAAATAGTTTGGGAGGTCCTTTGGAGGTTTTCTGATTAATTGCACAAAAACCAGTAAGGTAGGGCTAATAGGGGCTCTAGGGCTACTAGGCCTAGAAAATAGGAAAAAAAGGAAGCGATGTGAAAATGGAGAGAAACTAAACAAAGAACCACATGAATGGAATGGAAAAACCTTATCTGCACCCCCTAAGACCCTTGCAAGTGTATTTTGGAGGTTTGGATAATTTGATGGTTAGATTTACTCTAGTGAATCCCAGCCATGCTTGTGAGCAACATTAGCAGACAAATTGATAGGGAGCACTCCAAAGGAGTTTAGTTGTGGACTTGATATTAGACAAGAGTAGGGTAGGAACAAGGATGGAAGCCCACTAAAACATCTTTTACTTACCTATTAACCAAGGTGAAACTCTTTTGTGAGATCCTCCCCATTAGTTCTATCTATGACATTACCTATTCTATGCCAAAGTATGACTATTACGTCATGAACCTTGAAGCACCTAACAATGATGATGACTATGATTTACCCCTCCTTCATCGAGAGCTAATTGATTGAGATGGCCTAGAAGACCCTGAATTGGATGTCTTTTCCAATGACCATGAATTAGTCATTTATCTTAATGATGTCGAACCCATAACACCTAAGATATCTTTCACTAGTGAATCAAGTAACACTTCTTGCAATCATGAGAGTGCCAAACTTTCCAGTCACAAAATTGAAATAAAACAAGGAAAAAGACCTAGTGCTGAAAACCATTTCATGGCAATGCTAGATGAATTGAGAGGAAAAATAAAGGACGTATCTAATGGTGAAAACCTCTTTGAGGGGCCAGAAGATGGAAAGTTTGACATCCTCCCTGCATATTTTTAGGGGAGATCTTCTATTTTGATAGAGCCAATGGAAGAAATGAATATTGGCACATGAAAGGATCCCAAGGTTCTTCATCCTGTTGCATCATTATCAGATGAAGAAAAGAAAGAATACCTGGAATTCTTCAAACAAGACAGATAAATTTTTCTTGGTCCTATGCAGACATGCCAGGACTTGATCCAGATCTCATCATGCATCATCTCAATGTGGATCCCAAAGAAAAACCAGTTAAACAAAAGTTAAGGAAGACCCATCCACATATCGCTCTCCTTGTGAAAGTAGAGCTAAATAAACTACTGGATGTGGGTTTTATAAGGCCTATTGCCTATCTAGAATGGGTCTCAAGCATTGTGCCAATGTCAAAGCTAGATAAAAGCATAAGAGTCTACACCGATTTTAGAGATCTAAATAAAGAATGTCCAAAATATGACTTCCCACTGCCCAACATAGATATAATTGTAGACTTACTAGCAGGGCATGAGATGTTTTCATTAATGGATGGATTCTCAGGGTACAATCAAATAAAAATTGGTCCTGAAGATCAAGTAAAGACAACATTCACCTATGCATGGGGTACTTATTTCTGGAATGTTATGCCATTTGGGATTAAAAATGTAGGTGCAACTTATCAGAGGGCTATGAAAATAATTTTCCATGATATGATGCATACAATAATGGAAGATTATGTAGATGACATACTTGCCAAATCCCATACAAGGAGAGAACATTTGAATATTTTGAGCAAGATGTTTGATAGGCTTGAACAATATCAATTAAGCCTGAATCCAAATAAATGTGCATTTGGAGTGACCTCTGGAAAAATTATTGGGTACATTATATCAGCTCGTGGAATTGAAGTAGATCCTAAAAAAGTCAAAGCTATCATGGAAATGGAGTCACCTCATAATATAAGTCAATTGCGTTCTCTACAAGGGAGATTGCAATCAATCAAAAGATTTGTCTCTCAATTAGAAAATAGATGTCATCCATTCACTCATCTATTATGCAAGAATGTTTCATTCAAATGGGATCTGAAGTGTAAAGAAACTTTTATGCTAATCAAAGAATATTTGGTAAATCCTCTAGTACTTGTATCACTAATCAAAGGAAAGCAATTATTTCTTTACATCTCAGAAACAAATGTATCATTAGGAGCTCTTTTAGCACAACATGATGAATAAGGGAAGGAAAGAGAAGTGTACTACATTAGTAGGACACTTGTAGGTTATGAATTGAACTATACATTAGCTGAGAAGACATGCCTAGTAGTTGTTTTTGCAACTCAAAAATCAAGAGATTATATGCTGACTCATTCTATGAAACTGATAGCAAAGATAGATCCACTAAAGTATCTATTGAGCAAGTCAACTTTGATAGGAAAACTAGCTAAATGGGTGATGGTACTAAGTGAGTTTGATATAGAATATGTTGAACAAAAATCTATTAAAGGATAAGTCATTGCTGATCAATTAGCTAAAGTACCTCTCCAAGATGACACACCATTGTATATTGAATTTCCTAATGCAGATATTCTAACAGTAAGCACAAAATTTTGGGAGTTGTACTTTGATGGCTCCTACATGCAATATAGATCAGGTGCTGGAATTTTGTTCATCACACCCCAAGGACACATAATTCTAAAATCGTATAGACTATGGTTTCCATGTACTAACAACACTGTAGAATATGAAGTATTGGTTATCGGCTCAAAATGAATATTGAATGGAATATTAAAGAATTGCATGTTTATGGTGATTCACAACTAATAATCAACCAAATAAATGATGATTATCAAACTAAGGATGACAAGATGATGCCTTACAAATAGTTAGTTGAAGATTTAAAAGAAAAATTTGAAGAAATATCATTCACTCAGATCCCAAGAAATGAGAACAAAGCAACAGATGCAATGGCTACAATAGCATCTCTTTTGTAGAATCAGGAGAACCAACAATATTATGAATTCCTGGTGGAAGATATCTTGAATCCTACCATTGAATCCCATAATACCCACATGATTTTCCATATATCTGGAACTGATCAATCCCTATACAGCCAAACTTATCTATACTTAAAAGAGAATATCCTTCCTCCCCACCTATCCCACACTCAAAGAAGAAATTTTATCCATCAGTCATCTCGCTATAAAATAGTTGTTGATACCTTATATAGGTGGAGTCTAGATAGAACTCTACTAAGATGTCTTGAACGAGAAGAATCTGAGAAATTTTTTAACGAAGTCCATGCAGGCATTTGTGGCATGCACTCAAGTGGTTTAACATTGGCTAATAAAATCATTTGATTGGCTTATTATTGGCCTACTATGGGGAGAGATTCATTTACATATGCTAAGAGATGTAAAAAATGTCAAATTCATGGGAATATCATTCACGCACCAGCATAAGAATTACATCCTATGGTAGAATCATGGTCATTCTCCCAATGGGTCTTGACTTAGTAGGTAAGATAAATCCTTCATCCTCTAATGGAAAGAAGTTCATTTTGGTTGCTACTGAATATTTTACTAAATGGATTGAGGTAGTACCTCTGAGAAAAGTGACAAGAAAAAAAATATCATCATTCATCCTGAACTATATAATATGTCACTATGAAGTCCCTATGACCATTACCACTGATAATGGGAGACCATTTAAAAATAAAGATGTGAAAGAACTATGTGAGCAATTTCATATCCAACATAGGTTCTCTACTCCATATTATCCACATGGAAATGGTCAAGCTGAGGTATCAAATAAAATAATTTTGAAAATCCTAAAGAAAATAGTCAATGAAGCTAGAAAAGACTGACACATTCAAATAAATCCTTCTCTTTGGGAATATTGAACTAGCATTCGCACACCAATAGGGGAAACTCCATATAGCTTAGTTTATGGATCAGAAGCAATATTACTAGTGGAAGTAGAGATACCTTCTCTACGAGTGTCCTTGAAAGTTCTTATTCCAGAAGAAGAACAACGAGTCTCTAGACTTCAAGAACTTGAGTTTATTCAAGAGCGTCAACAAAATTCTACATATCATTTGAAAGCATGTCAAAAATAATGGCAAGGAGCTATAATCACAAAGTCAAGCCAAGGGTCTTTTAGATTGGGGATCTAGTTCTAAGAGAAAATCAAAGGAATCAACAAGATAGAGAAAAGAAGGGAAAATTTGAACCAAACTGGCTAGTTCCTTTTGTTATAGTAGTAGCATATAGCTCAAGAGCATATAATTTATCTACACCTGAAGGTGATTGGTTTGATGAGCCCATCAAATCTATGCATTTAAAGAAATTCTATGCTTGAGATATAAAGTCTTCTAAAAGTCAGTAAAAAGCATATAAAGTCCTGAAAAAATCAGTAAAAAGCATATAAGGTCCTGACAAAATTAGTAAAATGCATATAAAGTCCTAAAAAAATCAGTAAAAAGCATATTAAGTTATGAAGAAATTAGTAAAAATCAAAAAAGCAAAAATCCATAAAAAGCATAAAACAACAAAAACAATAAAGGAAATAATCAAATACATGGAAAAATTGCAATAAATTTAGATGGTGAAAACCTGGTGAACATGTGCTATCTAAAAAGTGAGTTCTTCCATCTATGAGATCGCTTTGTGCACTTATTCATCCTATTCGCATCTATTACTTCCATCTATCCTAGCTTATCCATTTCATCTTTCGCATTCATTTCTCTAAACCACTAGCAAGAAATATGAAGCTTACCAATAGTTATCAATCTTTGACATACTTAGCGTAGTCACTATCTTCGATTTTATCAATCATATCTGTATAGTGTCTTATCATGGTTTGGATCATTCTTCGTACATTCATAATAAAGTTTGTTTCCACTGGGGGCAAAATTTTGGTCTGTTTTTGCTAAGGTGATCTTTTGAATCTTATAAAATCCAAAAACATTCATAAAACTTAGAAAACCCAAAAACACCTAAGGATTTTGAAACAGATAACAAGCAAAAAGGTAACGAAGATCAAGGCTTTTGTAACAACTGGATCGTGAAACTCAGGAAACAATGGATAAACCAACAAGTAATGAAGGATTATCAATGATCATTCATCAAAATGATTATATCAATTAACGACCATGAGAACATGTGTATGACATATAAGATTCAATGTATTTATCTTGATTTTCGCTAATCATGTACTCTATGCGACTCAAGGATGTCCATGACTAGAGTAGCTATGATGAGGCATGACATTTTATTTGTCTGTTGTCTATGGTTTATATTTTAGTAAGGTATGTACTCATCTAAGGATATGATCGACAAAAGATCAAGGAGGACGTTTTGAGTCATTCTTAAAAGGAGATAATCCTTGTCTGTTCTGCAAGAAATACTCAGGTCAACTTGATTCATTATATCAAGTTGCTTGTATAAACTTGCTATATCAAAATCCATGTAAGAAATCCTCAGGTCAACTTGAATCATTACATCAAGTTGCTTGTATTTTCTTACAACATTTTTAAAGCTCAATGATGAAATCAAGCACTATTAGAATATAGCATATGAAGAATGGAAGTATCATTTTAGTTAGATCATTTTAGATTAGCTCATTATTCATCTGCATTATAAGAATTGCATTTCATTTCATTCAGAGATCAACGGTCAAAATAAGGATTGATTATACATGGACAAAACAAAAATAATTTGCATTTGATCATATTAGGGTCATTTATCTTTTGGATCATTAGGTTTGTGTATTAATTGTTATCACTTATTTGATTACTTTCATTCAATCATAATCATTTTCATTTCATTAGTTTTCAGTAAGTGCATTTTCTTAATCATTTGTATTATATCATCAATGTGAGTGTGCAAGCAAACCGGTGAGAGGATTCTACAGGGAGTTTCATAGTCAGACAATTTGAGCCTAACCGATAAGGAGTGGTAGAGTAGACAGCATCCTAGTGTGATACAGTGCATTGAGAGACTGTGTGTGAAAGGGAGAGGAAGATAACAAGAGTTAATTGATTCAAGAGTTGCAGAATTCATTTGCAACAAAAAGCCTAAATTATAATCAAACAGTATTTCAATATACATCACCAAGTTGAAGCTTGGTATAGGGGTTGGTGCTCCTTGGGTTGGTGCCCTAAAAGTGTAGGGGTTGGTGCTCCTTGGGTTGGTGCCCTAAAAGTGTAGGGGTTGGTGATCCTTAGGTTGGTGCCCTAAATCTTTGTAAATCAATGTTTTACCTATGAGGCTGGATTGAAGCACTAGTCTTCAGCAGCTTTTCTCATCGAGGTTTTTCCCATATTGGGTTTTCCTCATAAATCTGGTGTTGTGAGTTACTTGTGTGTATATGGTCACTTTGGATTTCTTTCTTGTATTACCTGTTTGACTATTTAAGTGATTAAGTACATATTTGATATTCTCAAGTTAGATCAGAAAAGGCAAAACTTAGGAACCATTGATTCACCCCCTCTTAGTGGTACTTTGTGTTCAACATTTCCATATTCTAAAATTTCCCCCATGATCCATCCACTTTACTCTCTTGTAGAGTTTATCATTTATAATATTTAAGAACATGGAAAGATTATTAGATGGAGTAAAAAGGCTAACAAAGTTTGAGAGATTATATGAATATAATTTTCTTCTATTGAGGGAACTTCCTCTTGAAATTGGGGAAATTAGCAATTTAGAAAATCAGTGTTGATTTAATAACTTGGGTTAGAATAATTTCTATTAAGTTTAGAAGATCCCCAAAATTGAAGATGTTAATTATAAGGCTAGTCTTCAAAATAAAAAATGCAATTGTCTCATAATCTTAGATCAAAATGTATGAGACATGATTAAATAAAATTTTCAACATTATATCTCTTAATTTATTATTTTGAGATCCCTTTCTAATTTTTAAAAAATTGAATTAAAAAAAATTGAACTCTAAAAAATTGCAATCTATAGAGGAAATTTAGTTAAAGTTTTGACTAAAATTTCCCCATTACATGAAAGAACCTATTTTATTTTTAATGGTAAATTACAAAAAAATAACCTTATATGGTTTTTTTTTACTTTCCAAAAATGTAATTTTTTAAAACAATTAAAAAAATAGTAAAAACTAATGAAAAAACATAAAATATAGGAAATATTTTTACAAGCATCTTCAAAGTCTAAATTTTATTTTAAGAGCTTATCTAATCCATACCTTAAAAAAATCAAAACCAAATTCACACTTGTTTAGAAGACAATATGGAAACAAAAATATTATTTCGAATTACAACTCTCATACTACTTGTTATGATATTTCTTGGAAATGTCTCTAAAAATCAATAATATAAAAGAACACTTAGAGGCAATGACTTTCAATAATCAAATAATAATGAATGAAATTAATATTTTATAGATGATATGGGAGATCTAGTTATCTTCCTTATAAATAGGCTTAAATATCTAGGGAGACACCCCTTCGTTTTCATTAAAAAGAAATAATGTCTTAATTAATATTTATTTTACAATTAAGCATGCAAAAAGTGTTCAACTTATTAAACTTGGGAGTACATAATATGCACCTAGCTCAATATATGATATTAGGATCATTCCAATTAAGGTCAAGGTGGGTATGGAAGATGGATGGAAATGTCATGCATGAGATGGATGACAATGGAAATGTCATTATAAAATTTATAGAAGAGGAGATATCTTTCCCACAAGTGTAATGATCATCAAATATAGTTGATCTTACACATTATTATTTTTTTCAAGATTTCAACATGGTACTTATCTTTAAAGCACCATAATCATGGCTTTCACTATTAGAAAAAATTAAAAATAAAAGTACTTTTTATCATTTTTGATTGTCAAACATGATGTGCTTGCCAGGTTTTCATCATGGTGACTAGCCCAGAGAACCATAGAAATGGTTTTCATCATAGGTAAAATTTTCTCTTTACTATTTTCTTGGTTTCTTTAAATTTTTTTTTTTAAATTCAATATTTTTCCAAATGGCATTGATCTTCAGCGAGTCACTAACTTCTCTTGTCCATTTAATGATTTAAACATAGATATCGAAGCGAAGATATGTTAATAGTTATCTATATGGAAGATGTGCCTTGTTGGGATCATGACACTTGTAAATAACCCATGAATGTTATCAGATCATCCATGTTGATACTAGACCTTTACTTTTTAATAATTTTTTGATGCCATATAATCCAATGAAACCAATAGTTGTCTCTAAAAATCCAAAATATATAGGGGAACCTAAAACAATGTACGTTTGAAAGTTTATATCATCATATCTTAGGAATCCATATTATAAAACCTAAGTTAGGGTTTTCTAGTACATTACACAGTTTTTATAACATTGGTCCCACCTTAGATTCTTTCTTGGCCACTTAACAAAGGTCCAAAGGTCTATTTGGGCACAAAGAAATCATTAGTGAAATTTTTTATAGTTATTAATGGGTGAATAATAATGAAAGAAAATATTTGAAAAATTAATGTAGCTCACATTCTTAGACAACTAATCGCTTCAATAGAATTTTATATAAATTTTCAATTATTTTTTAAACAAAAACCTATTCAATAGGTCAAGATGAATGATCATCAAGTTCACGATAGATAAGATGGCTAAAATTTTCATAGTTTTCTTGAGAAAGGCTCTTATAGAGATAGGAAAATTAAGTAACTACAGACAAAAGAGTATGTTAATATATGATCATTTATAAAACATGAAGTTATAGGTCTACTATGAGAGGACCACTAATAATAGTATGACTTGGCTAGAAGCATTAGATGATATACATATAAAAAGTAAAACAAAATCTCTTTTAAACATGTGATGCAATTCACTGAGATTAATGACATACAAATCTAGGCATACTCAACACAAATGCTAAGAGGTTACTCTAAGGGAGACTTAACCAACATAATAACTGATTATTATTTTCATAACAATTTAAAAAACATTGTTATAATTAGCAATAAGGAAATTTATCATTAACTAAGAAGGAATTTGAAACTTAAATAGAAAACTAAAACATTATCATAAAATTATTTATTAGATATGTTAACAAAGTTCATCTATAATACTAAATATTTAAACTCACCCAAAAATATCAAGTATTATTTTTTACTTACCATACTACCATTTAACCAATATCATGACATACCAACCCAGTATTTAAACCTTTTAAGATTATACTTTATTAAAACTAGATGATCCAATGTATCTAGCATGAAAGAGGGGTAAATTACATAGCCCCTCCCCACTCCATTTGCACTTTGAATTTTTTCAACCTTCCTCATGGATTAGATGTAATTTAAAAAGCAAATAATTTATTGATTTACTCATCAGCATGTTGTAAGTCTTAAATAAATTATTTATTTTGATCTCATGTAAATTTATTTTTCAAAATAATTTGAAGTACCCACAAAGATTTAGTAATTATTCTTTGAAAGTACATACTAAATTACAATGAATCAAAATGAAACTTGCACAACTTTGAGGCAAGAACTCCAACAACCCATTTATTGTAAAATGGTCAATTTCTACAACAAAATAGATTGATATAACATGTAATGTCTCTTTAAAAAAATATTAATAAAAATAATAGACTTGAAACAAAACCAACAATTGGCACCAAACTATATTCAAACAACCACATTTAATCATAGTCAAGTAGCATAGATCAACTAGTCAATCGACATATGATCTTGCACAAAATGAATCAAAGTCCAACAAAAATTGATATTGGTTATTGATTAAATATCTACCTGAGATATAACAGTAGGCTTCTATGAGTTGACAAGAAACTAAGTAACAACAAAAGGGATAAAATTAGATGATGACACTCTTAACTCAACAATATCACCCAATGTTAAAGATGTTTTGAATTATAGAATTCATAATCAAAATTGGACACCACATCCTAAACATTACTTGGAATGCAGCCAAAAAAAATCTATAGAATTTTTTTTTTGAAAAACATCAAAATTTAAAAATCTCTCAAAGGATAATTGAATATTGTAAGCCCTTTTATTGTGTCTTAAAATTCATAACACATGCTCCAAATACCACATGGAGTTTTCTATATATTATGCACTGGTATTGTGTAATATTTATTTTATTGTGAATACAATTTAAATGCTATAGAAGTGTGGTGCAACCAACAATCAAAGTCATCCAAATGCTTATTAGATATATTTTTATGTGTTATGGATAATAGTTGATTTTATATAAAAATAATTCCCTAAATGCAAAGTGTTTATAATGTTCTCAATGATTAAATCTTATATCATTTATTCATAATGGCAACAAGGATGAGTTTGGAAAGAAAATTGTTGACAAAAGAGATGAAATAGTGAAATATAATTTGAAGAGTGGAGGTGAAGGTTCTAGTTGTGAGTTTTCTACAAGTGAAGTAAGTGTTGTTGATTTTATTTTTTATTTTATTAATATTGATTTTTATAAGTATGAAAGACATAGCCATATGTCTTGATAGTTAGATTAATAGTTTAGGGTATGTAAATATGTTTTCCTAATTGGAACTATTAAATTTTTAATTAATTTTGTAGAAAAGTACATGTTACAACAATAAAATGAAGTCCGATTCCATTATTCTATTTAAATTGTTGTTTTTGTGCAATAATATTTTTAATATTTTTTTAGTTATTTTACATACATACATACATATATATATGTAGCGTCCTAAAATTGTGACACTTGCAATTTCGACCGCATTTGGGTCTTCACGACGGCGACGCAACACTAAACCTGAATGGAGACCCCGAAACTTGTCCATGACATCAAAAACTGCATTTTCTTGCACCCTGGCCTGATCCTCCTTGCACCCTGCTGTCCCGGGAGGTGGGACCAGGGTGCCCAGTGCCATGGTCCCCTAGGACCATGGCGCCCAACGCCCTAGTCCCTGGCCCTATTCTGGGCCCAGTCTCTTATGGGGCTTCGGGTCTTTTAGTTTGCAAATTGGAAAATATTGTTTCCTGGTCAGCCTAAGGTCGGAAAAATCAGTCTATCAACCCTAATTGGCAAGTATATAAACTACATTTCCTCTCCCATTTGAGAAGAGGGAAAAAAGGCGGAAGTGATACTCAAACATTCAAGCATTCAAGCATTCCTTCAAGCAATTGATCATTCTAAGTCTCCATTTGAGGCTAAGTGTTGCATTCAAGACAAGGATTCAACCATTGAAGAGGAGATCACATACAACATACAACATCTAACATACAACAACATCTACACCTTCGCATGTAAGAATACAAACATTGTTACAACAAGGTACTAGTACTTGTTTTACAATCATTTACATTTACAACATTTCTCATTTCTTGGTTAATTCCAAAACTGGGGTTTGACCTAAGGGTAAACCCCTAATCCCTAACCCCCCAATCGTCTTCGTCTTGTCAACTTTCACTCAAATTTGCAGGACAGCGTCGTCTTGACATTTTACTACTAATTCTAGGTCCGCAGCTTCATCCTATATCCCTATCTCAGTTTATAAGTGAATCTTTCTCACTTTTCATGCATTCCTAGCTTAATCATTCTATCCACATTCTTTACAAAAGAGGGTAGCCTTGCTGTCTTAACCCTTGAAACTCATTTAGAATCCAATCTTGCATTGTGTGGGATTGGATCTTGTGGGTTTCAACCCCTCTTTTGAATGTAAAGTCTCCCCTAAGTGAAAACCGACAATCCTAAGTGACCTCCCCTTTCCCCTTTGGAGTGGTGGAGGGAACTCTTAGGGTTCGCTCGCGATTTTCCGCTTTACATTTTGGTGAACCCGATGTGAACATCCTTTCTGATTATTCATGGTTAGATCTGAAAATTTGCTTCCTTAATTACATTTCCATGTTTGATCTTTTGCAAATTTTAGAGGTTAATTGCATAAAAACCCTAAATTTTTCTTTTTAGTAATTGAGCTTGCGAAATGTTTAATGGTTAATGCTTGTTTCAGATCTACCCTTCTATTGCAAATTATCAATTCATATTTGTGCTTTAATTTTGAAAATTAAGTGGTTAAGTGTCAAAACCCTAATTTTTAAAACCCTCTTGATTCAACCTTTGACTGATAATTTCACTGACCAAAACATCTCCAAATCAGCTGTAACTTTGGATTCCGCAATAAAATCATAATATCTTTCATCCTTAAAAATTTGGAAAAAAGTTGTGAGGACCGTGTGCACCCCGAGCGCCATCGTCCCCGACATTTTTTCTGAAATTTCGGGAGCTAGATCTTACTGTATTTTTCTACTAAAATCCAGAATTTTGGTTGATTTCATTAATTCTTACACTTTCAAAATTACAGTCAAAGTTGGTCTAGTGATTGCTTGGATTAAGGCTTCTAATCATTCAAAAATTGTTGAAATTGAAATTTTGTGTCAAAATTGTGTTCTTACTGTCCTAAATTTGAAAAGTGTGTTGGCATTCATTTGAAATTTCAGTGCTTTATTCAAATTTTTGCAGTTTGTAACTTTTGAAATTAAATGTTTAATTACACCAACTTTGATTTCCGCTTTCAAAATTGAATTTTGCATGAAATTGAGTCAACTTTTAAAATTCAAAGCTTGCATTGCTCTTGGTATTCCCTCTAAAATCATAAAATTCAAAATTTCAGTTTCCATCTCTTTTTCAAAATTCAAATTTTGTATTTTTCAACAATCTTGGTAGGGTTCAATTTTGAGATTGCAACTTTAATTTGGCCTATCTACAGATCGTAAAATCACTCAATTTTTTCAGATTAGCTTTAAAATCATCATAACTGTCATCCCTGAAAATTTTGAAAAAAGTTGCAAGGACCGTGTGCACTCCGAGCGCCACGGTCCCGGACATTTTTTCTAAAATTTTGGGAGATTGTCGTGATATCATTTAACAGCCTAAATCTAGGAGATTGGCTGATTTTACCGAAATTTGCTACCTCTAAATTCAAAATCTTCTCTCTCTCCCTAGTGCATGAGTTTTACAAACAATAAGCCCTACTTACACTATTCCCGTTAGACGAAGCCTTAGAATTAAGTCTTTCCGAGGTTTAATTACCGAGGAGATGGAACCTAATTTGAATAGCCCTTTTAACGAGGACACGGGTAATTCCTCTAATCCTCCTAATGATGAAAAAGCTCTCCATGAGGTTTTTGTAGAACAACTTTCAAAATTGGATAACCAATTTGACGATTTTCGACAATGGATGTCTCCAGAATACCCAGATAGTCAAGCTCTTCCTTTAATTGAGGGTCTAAAACATATGCTTCAAAGTGATAAGAATGAAATTGATATTTTGCGTGGTATTGCACACATTGTGGATTCGAATGTGATGCCTATGAAGAGTTGTGCCGAAACTTTAGGTTATACACAACCTCCCACTCAAGTCAATCATTCTATTCCTTTGACAACTTCTATTGCTAGCATACCTACTTTTACATCAAACATAATGACTACTTCTATACAAGACATTCCGCCTATGATTACCAGTCATGGGGGCAATCCTTCTTCTTCAATTAACCCTCTTCCTTCATTTAATCCGACTTCTTCATTCATTCCTTCAATGAGTGTCCCTATTATATCTCCACAAATGAACATGACGCAAGGGGGCAATTCATTCAACCATTCCATTCCTCCTTGTAGTGTTCCTCCTTTCCAATCATCTCCTATGACTAACTATCATAGTGTCCCGCCACCTTACTCTCAATCAATACCTTCTTTCAATAACATAATACCTCCATCACAATTTAACACGTCTAATATGAATTCTTCGACTAAAGCGACCATTAATAATCTTGCACAAACTGTCTCTTCTTTACAGCAACAAATTGCCTCTATGAATCAATCTAAGTTTAGTGTGCCCACATTTGATGTTGCGAGCCCACTTTCTCTTGACATTGTTCGAGCTATCCCTCCTAAACATGTTGAAATCCTGCATTTGGAGCTTTATAATGGTAAAGGTGATCCTCTAACACATGTTAAAACTTTTCAAACAATATGTACCGATTTTGCTTATGACCAAAGGTTGCTTGCAAAACTGTTTACTAGAACATTAAGAGACAAAGCTCTACAATGGTATTGCTCGTTGCCTTCTTATTCTATTACTTCTTTCGAACAACTTGCAAATACTTTCATTCAACAATTTCAAAACAATATAAGTCCTAAAGTTACTTTGATTGATTTAATGCATTGTAAACAAGGTGTTAAAGAAAAAGTGACTGATTTCATTGGTAGATATAAGCATTTGTATGCTCAAATTTCTTTTCCAGTGCCTGACAATGATATTCAAAGAATCTTTATTTCTAATTTACAAAAAGATATTCGAGATAAACTTCTGTTTTCTGAGTTTACTTCTTTCCAACAGTTGTGTGCAACTCTTCACAATTATCAACTGACTGTGAGTCAAATGGAACAATCACATCCTATGGCTCTGAGTGATAAGGGTGATAGTAGTCAACAACCATTTGGGAAGTTTAAACCGAACAGAGAGTCCATTAAATTCAATGAAAACATCATGAACAACAATGTGAATGCAGCATCAGGTGTGCCTCCTATTTCTAAGTTTTTCAAGAAAGAAAGAAAGTTTACTCCTTTGAATGAATCATTGCATAGTATTATGAATAAGTTATTGGAACAAAATGTGCTTACTCTTCCTCCTATAAGGCAAATCGATCCTACAAAGATTAATTCACCCTATTTTGATAACAAATCTTTTTGTCAATTTCATCGTCAACCTGGGCATGATACTGAAAAATGTTTTTCTTTAAAGGGTAAAATTCAAGATTTGATTGATAATAATACTATCTTTGTTTCCGGAGTGAATGATAAAGGCAATACATCTGTAGCTCCTCCTAACCAAAATCTTCAGATTTTTACTGATCCATTACCTTCTCATACCTCTAATGTGATTGAGGCTAATGATTCTTCTTTCTCATCTGATGGTCTTGTGTCTATGACTCCGAATGTGATTAACTTTGTAGAGCAGCAAGAAAACCCTTAAGAACTTTCCATCACATTTGATTCTAGTGAAACTATCAGGGCACCTGATGGTCCTTTATACATAGTTGCAAAAGTCAAGAATACACCTTGCCGTGGAGTGCTTATTGATCCTTCGTGCATGGTTAATGTTATTACTGAGGAATTTCTTTTTACTTTGCAATTGAATCAAGTGATATATGACAAAACAGATGTGATTGTGAAATTATTTGATGCATTTTCTTCTCCTGCAATTGGTTCTATTACATTACCTATTGAGGTCCATAACAAATCCCTTGATGTAAACTTTGCTATTATTCCTTCATCCGAACAATTTTGTGTGAAGCTAGGCTATCCTTGGCTATCTTCCATGAAAGCTATTGCTTCTCCTATTCACAAATGTTTGAAATTTCCCCATAATGGTGAAGTTGTTACTGTCAATCATAGTCTCTTTAAACCAGCTGAAAGAACTTCTAGTGTTCCTATTGATTATTTTTGGCCTAAACAATTCCAATCTCTTCCTCCGCGAAGTGATCATCTTTTCAAATCTTATCAAAAGTGGAAAAAAAATATGATCCTATCTCTAAGTGAACCTAGAACACCCAAACTTGATATTCCTATCGTTCTTGAGAAGGAAGTTCTTCCTTTGAAAGATAAAACTAATGTCTTTCCTCAAGAAGATTCCCAACCCATCCCTATGGATGTGACTATGTCTATACCTAATAAACTTTCTAAAAGCAGACCTATACCTCCTCGTCATGATGGACTTGGTCTCCTTCCTAAAACAATATTCCTCCTTTATATGGAGCAGTTCCTCCTCCTTCTTTTTAGAGAGAGAAGAGACCTTCCTCTTCTCCTATTATCCAGCCTAAGAGACCACAACCTAAACACCCAAGTGATAAGGATGAGAACATTCCTCCTCCTCAATCTTCTCCACTTCCTACTAAGACTAGACGAAATCATTCTGCGCGCGAACGCCGATGAAAGCGTTGTCTTAGAGCTCAGGCAGCTACTTCTCAAACTCTACAATCTCCAAAAACACCTTCAACAAGCATTATTCCATTTTCTCCAAAATCTCCTAAACATAAGATACATGATGATCTTGATCCTGTGCGAGTTAAAGATCCTATTTTTATAAATCTTGATGATGATATAGATGAAAATGTTATTCATGATGAAAATGTTACTTCTCTTGCTTCTGATAGTGAATATGAACTTGTTGACATTGATAACCATCTATCTAATGAATTTTCTAAAGCACTTATCCTAGCTCCTAGACAAGAACAACGTGGCTTGGAACATGAACATAGCCCTTGTTTGGATCTTGTGATAGCTCCATCTGTTGTGTTGGATGTTCTTCCTCTAGCATGTTCCCTTCCTTCCCGAAACATTGATCAGGAAGATCAGGGGGTATATGACGTGCTAGACTAGTTACATTAGCATAGCAGACTCTCACCTCCTCTCTTTTGTTACTTCTTCTATGTGTTATTCTCATTCTTCTATTTGTTGTCCTTAGTGTTGTCTACTTGAGGACGATGCAAAGCATTGAGATCTCTTTTGGTCTCTCTCATGTTGACTCAAAAGACACATGTGTTCCCTTCTTCTAGGTGACCTTCCTTGATTGGGGAATGAAGAACAATTATGCATACATACATATGATATACATGAATTATCATACAACATACTGACCTCGAGGAAAGCGAAGTCACCTTGTGCTTTGTGTTTTGTGTCTATTATCCTTGGGTTTATCTCACACTTGGGGGCTAAATCTTTGTGATAACGTGCTCCTTTCCCTTCTCATGTATCACTACCTTAAAGAAATCACCCCCATTGAGGCGTGTGCGATCACTTTAACGTAGGGGGGCATACACCCTGTCTATCCCTTCAGGATACTTGAAAATTTCTTGTCGAACTTAGCCTTACCTTGAAATTTTTTGATATCTTTCTTGCATGACTCATAGTGAGGGAACCTTACTACTGACAGTCATGGTTCTCCCTTGTGATCTTCCCTTTTACTTTGTCAATCGAAGTCGTAAGATCCTTAGTCCACTGGGGGCTTGGTGTATCTTGCCTCCTTGACGTGGTGAAAGTCTTTCAATGTTGTTTCCTTGTACTTTACCGGAAGTATGAGCGTACGCCTATACTCCCGCTAAAGTGGGGGCTAAATGTAGTGTCCTAAAATTGTGACACTTGCAATTTCGACTGCATTTGGGTCTTTACGACGGCGATGCAACACTAAACCTGAATGGAGACCCCGAAACTTGTGAATGACATCAAAAACTGCATTTTCTTGCACCCTGGCCTGATCCTCCTTGCACCTTGCTGTCCCGGGAGGTGGGACCAGAGTGCCCAGTGCCATGGTCCCCCAGGACCATGGCGCCCAGTGCCCTGGTCCCTGGCCCTATTTTGGGCCTAGTCTCTTATGGGGCTTCTGGTCTTTTAATTTGCAAATTGGAAAATATTATTTCCTGGTCGGCCTAAGGTCGGAAAAATCAGTCTATCAACCCTAATTGGCAAGTATATAAACTACATTTCCTCTCCCATTTGAGAAGAGGGAAAAAAGGTAGAAGTGATACTCAAACATTCAAGCATTCAAGCATTCAAGTATTCCTTCAAGCAATTGATCATTCTAAGTCTCCATTCAAGGCTAAGTGTTGCATTCAAGACAAGGATTCAACCATTGAAGAGGAGATCACATACAACATACAACATACAACATACAACAACATCTACACCTTCGCATGTAAGAATACAAACATTCTTATAACAAGGTACTAGTACTTGTTTTACAATCATTTACATTTATAGCATTTCTCATTTCTTGGTTAATTCCAAAACTGGGGTTTGACCTAAGGGCAAACCCCTAATCCCTAACCCCCCAATCGTCTTCACTTTTCTATGTGTAGGTTGCAGGTACGTGGCTGAAATTGAAGATCTGGAATCCTTGTGCAGAGACGAACCGATCCCCCTTCGTTTCGTGGATTTTTCGGAGGACCGTGTGCACACCGGGCGCCATCGTCCCGTCAACTTTCGCTCAAATTTGCAGGACAGCGTCGTCTCGACATTTTACTGCTAATTCCAGGTCCGCAGCTTCATCCTATATCCCTATCTTAGTTTATAAGTGAATCTTTCTCACTTTTCATGCATTCCTAGCTTAATCATTCTATCCACATTCTTTACAAAAAGAGGGTAGCCTTGCTGTCTTAACCCTTGAAACTCATTTAGAATCCAATCTTGCATTGTGTGGGATTGGATCTTGTGGGTTTCAACCCCTCTTTTGAATGTAAAGTCTCCCCTAAGTGAAAACTGACAATCCTAAGTGACCTCCCCTTTCCCCTTTGGAGTGGTGGAGGGAACACTTAGGGTTCACTCACGATTTTCCGCTTTACAATATATATATATATATATATATATATATATATATATATATATATATACTCATTTGGTTAGATAATGGTATCATTCAATTCAAGAATACTCATATTTAATATTAATTGAGATAATTGCATGTAGAGAAGGGAATACCTCATATTTTTAACACTTCTTTTTTCAAAATAGGCATCGAAAAGATGAGCATGATAGAGTGATAACATGTATAAAGAGATATCTAGTTAAAGAACAACTTAAGATTAGATATGGTGGTACATTTAGTGGTGTAAATTTTATTGTTAAGTGGCTTTGTTATGCATAGTCATAAGGTGTAACACTTGATTTAAAAATGCATTGGTTCTTTTGGTTGGTTGATTTAAGAAAAGTGGGATTTTGTTTATGTTGATTTGTATGTAGAGAACAATTTATATGATGTTAGTGAAGATGCATATTGGTGTAGGTTGTTGGAATATGATGGGTTGGATCTCACAGGATTAGAGAAGAGTCTGTTACGATAAATATGTATATACTGTTTGCAGTGAAGCTCTGCCAACGGATGCTGGGATTCGGCATGCTGAGAAGTGGAATGAATTTAATTCACTTCTCAAGAGCTGGGAGTCTCTCAGCTGTAACTACAGCTTGCACTTTTAGAGGATAAAATGAAAATACCCATGAATAAATCCTTCGATGCTTATTTGAACCGTTTAAAGCTGATAATCGCCTGGGAAAAATGTCGGGATCCATATGTAGGATTGAGAATAGCAGAAGTAGGATTTAAACTGCCTTAATTGCAATGCACTGATTATGAAATGATAGCATTGGCAGTACTGCGGCTGTTAATGAGAGTTACAATTGGTGTAGTCAAATCATGGTGGAGCTGATTCTACATTGAGAAAGAGGAGTGTGATGTAGAGTTGTTGGAAGAGAATGATACTTATTCCTACTAGATTTTGGAAGAGGAGAAAAAAAACTAATTAAGATGCCTATTATAGTGATGGAATTTTTTAAGGATTGTTCACAATCTAAAAGTATGGTTCAACCATTCAACTTCATTTGTGATCTATGCTCACAAACTAATTGCCTAGTGTGTTTGATGCAGGAACATCTAGGCTCATAGGCAATCTTGCATCACCAAAAAAAATTAAAAAACATTCATGTTCACATTTTTGCATTTTGGGTACAGATTGGAGCTTCAAGATCATGTAGTGGAGTGTTGTAAGGATAAAATATTCCTTACTAATATTATTATATATCATTTTATTATTCATTGATTATAGAAAAGATATATTAATGTATTTATGAATGATATATTTTTATATTATCAAATTATCTCATACGAAAGATTTAAATACATATTTTAAATAATTTGATCACAAAATTAAAACATACTAAATATTATGTTAATGACCTAAAAATTTGCCTTAACAATTCATGTAGAAAGTGGATCCGAGAAATCCAGTAATAAGATGTAAATTATTTGAGCCAATTAGAATGAAGACAAACAATTTCTAGAATTTGAAAATGTAAAAAACATGCATCTTAACTATTTAAAAATTAAAAACAAAATGTTGAAAGAAAAAATTCATGGATATAATTGGAAGAAAACCAATTAAAAAATAACGAGTTAATGAAAATTGGGTGCAACCAATTGCAATAGTACTAGCTCAACGACAAGTACTAATAACACAAAAACCAACCACAACAAAAAGAGGAGAAAAGAAGCCAATGAAATAAAAATAAATTAAAAATATTTTAAATATACCAACACACATACATAACCAAATAAATATGAATGTATCTGGATATATAAAACAAGAGCAAAAAAAATAATCCAATAATATGTATAGATATCAATTATTAATCCATTTTGGTGTGAAAGCCAACATGAAGTGTGCCAAAGGTTTTTTTCCCAAAAAAATGAAGAGAGGTAATGGATATCCATTAATAGTAAAGTATAAATATTTAATAAATGATTAATATATAATAATATTTCTATATACTAGTAATATATATAGAGCTAAGAGAGAGAGAGAGAGAGAGAGAGAGAGAGAGAGAGAGAGAGAGAGAGAGAGAGAGAGAGAGAGAGAGAGAGGAGGAAGGAACATAAGGATGGAGGGAGGCAGGGGGGGCACATACAAAGAGAGACACGTAGAGATATAGGCAGCGAGAAAGTGAAGAAATCTAAAGAGACCTAGGTGTCTGTGAGAGACAGAGAGGAAGACAGGGAGAGAGGGGGAGAAGAAACCTAAGTGAGAGGGAGGGAGGAAGAGAGGGGTAGAGAGAGGGAGGGAGAGAGAGAGAGCTTAAGTGAGAGGGGGAGAGGGAGAGATCTAGAAACAAAGAGAGGTCTATAGGTACATAGATAAATCTGTCCCTCTCATTCACACTCCCTCTATCCCTATCTTTGGCTCTATCCATCTCAATCTAGCACCCACACTCCCTCCAACTCTCTCTATTTCAAGCTCTCTCTATCTCTCTAGATCTCTTTGGCTCACTCCCTCCCTCTCACTTAGGTTTCCACTATCAGTCTCTCCATTTTTGAATTGTCATAGATGCCCTCTCAGCATCCCAAGCTGCTTTGTCCCACTAAAAAGAGATATCCATCTCTCTAATCCTATGATGTGATCCCTCTAATACCTCACCTCTCCTCTCATAGCCCCATCATTCAAGATATGCTAAACATTATCACATATTGCTACATCATGCATAGGCTCATCCTATAATGCCCACATGTCATCGTGTACATCATCTGGCTCCTCATATTTGTCATCATCACCATTCCCATCATCATCCTCCTCCTCATCATCCATCTCAGAATATTACTCATAATCATCATTGTCATCATCACCTAGCTAATCTCCCTCCTTCAAACTACTTGGAATGGAACCCTCATAATAGGAATCTCTGGATCTATCAAGGGAATAGGTCTATGATCTACAAACCATAATACATATGCCTTGATGGTTCTTGCATCTATCATATTAGATTCTAGAGTCCACTACCTAGGCTACAACTACTCAAACTCTAAGAAAGTTGCATATGGTGTAATAACTAGACTCCAATCTCCTCCCATTCTCCTGAATTGTGCATAGTAGGCCATACCTATAGGGATATCCTATCACTTGCCAAACTACCTCTACACCCTCTCTAGTAATTGTACCTCAAAGATTTTATATCTCATCATCATCTACCCTATCAAGAACCTCTCATGTCTATGATAAGGAAGATGATTGGCATCATCTTTTGAGTTGGGACAATTCCTATACAATATCCAAGTAAAATCCCTCAAGCAATCTAAATGATATCTCCAGAATAAATATCTGATCGGTCCTTGCGATAAGGCCCCATCCTAGCAATATACATATGCTAGCTCTAGTCATACCTGTCTATTTGGTATAAGCCAACATATTGTAATATGCTCTAATTCCCACACTTGTAGTAGTTTCAACCCATAGTTGAGTGTCAAATCCTATCTATACATACTATTTGATGCGGATGAAAATATAACATGCCTAGAATGCATGGTCCACAAGAAAATACCACCCCCTATGACACCAAGTGTTCTATCACTTGTCCCCATCCAATAGGAAACCCATTACCTCTCCTTTCTGGAGCTACTAAAATTACTATGACTAGGCTGATAATGGTGACCAACCTAACATGCTGAGCTACAATAGTCTCCCATTTGACCTCATAGTTCACAATACATAGCTCATTCAGGTTGTCAACCTCAAATAGTTGATTCAAAGCCTCTCAACCTATAGATAGCTCATACACTATTAAATCTCCATGAATATGAATACTTAGGATGCACCACACATCCTCTAATGTAATTGTAGCCTCCTCTATCGGTAGATGAAATGAGTTCATCTATGAGTGCCATCGCTCTACTAATTTAGTGACCAGTCCCATGTTCAGCTTTATTTGAAGCATGTATGTGATATGATGTAACCCTAGATGTAACAAATAATCCCTCTCCCACCTTCTCAACTAATGGAATAATGCAAGAAATGAAGGTTGGCTCTTACAAGTTTGTAAAGGTGCTAGCTCAACCTACAACATGATAGAGGAAAAATTGAGTCAACCTTAATCTATCCAAACCTAACCCTAATTAATAATCCTACACTGTATAACTCAATTGAGAATCTAATTAGTCTTTTCCAAATCCTAATCCAGCAGAGTCAAACCATTGGCCAGACCCTAATTATTCCTTGGATCATTTCTCCATCATCTCCTAAGCAGATTTCCCTAACCAACTACATAGTTAGTTTCACCAACTATGTAGTAAGTTTGACCAATTGAGTAGTCAATTTGACCACCTCTGTAGAAAGGTTGACCAACTACATAGAAAGCCTAACCCACTACACAACTAGCACACCCAACTATGTAGCACATAACCCTGCCCCCTAGCATGCATAAAAAAATGAGAAAATTAACCTTAAAAAGCATGCACAAAATAAAAAATGACAAGTTGGAATTCTACTACATACCTATGGTCTTGCAGCCTTTGGTTATTGATATCTCTATGCATGCTCACCATGATGATTCTCCATCAGAATACGCAACATCCTTTCTCCTTCCTCCTAGCTTTAGAGCTCCAAAAATTCAAAATGAGGGGGTGAAAATGAGCACTTTTCACCCACCCACCCCCTCCTATACCCCTATTCTTAATAAGATGGACATGCATGCACTCTCATTTGCATTGGTCACGGTCATTTTTACCTTCCCAAGCTTGTATCTTTTGCATCCTTACTCTAATTTAGCTTTCGTTTGATTCTTTGAAATCATATCATCATTGTTGACAAATTAACCTCTTTTTAGATATTTTTGGTCAATTTCTTGAGGGGGAACCCTTGTATCCTATCATTTCTAAGGCATGTTTAAATTTGATTTTTTATTCATATATTCTTTGAAATAAATTTCTAAATCACATTGTCTAAAAAAGGGGCAAAATGTAGACACTAATAATCAGTATCACCTGGGATTGTCCATTTTTAACCTAATCGTTCGTATAATCTTCATTATTTGTGCAGCCTTTCCCATTTTCCATTTCCTTCACATTTTAGGTTTGGTGTTTCATTTTACCCTTAACATCATCCCCCTTTTGTCAAATTTTTCCCTCGTCACTTTTCCACCGTCATTTTCCCTAATTTTGTCTCGATTAGGTTTTTTTCTCTTCATTCGGTCCTCTCATTTTCTCTTTTCCATTTCCTATCTAGATCCTTCCATTTTCTTCCCATTTCAAGTTTGATGTTTCATTTTACCCTCGACTTCATCCCCTTTGTATCAGGTCATTCCCCTCTCAATCTGGTGATGTTAGTTGTCAACCTGAACCCCTAACACAAATTTAGGGTTTCTCGCCTTCTCTTTGGTTCTATTGCTTCCCGCTTTCCATTTTAGGTCTCGTTGGCTTTAGGTTTTCCCTACTCCTATTTTGAGGTTCCATTTTGACCTCTTCTTCAACTTAATGGTGTTGCATTTGTCCCTTCGTAGTTGTTGCTTGGTTTTACCTGGTTTGACCTAATTTTCCAATCTTCCCTGAAATCTTTCCACTTTCTATCTGAACCTTCTAAATTGATTCCAATTTCACCTATTTTGACCAAAATTGACTTAATTTGACCTAATTAAGGTCTACATACATCAGTTTTACCGATTTCCTTTTTAGGTTTAATTAATTTGAAATTATTTAATTAATTTTGATTCATCTACTTTAATTAAATAGTTTTGATTATTTAATTAAATGTTCATTTCTAATGCCCTATAGTTGAATAATTTATTTAAATTATTCAATTACCTAATTATGTCATCAAAATTAAATAAATATCTTTATTTAGTTAATTTTCCAATTATCTTCTCATATGAGGATGATATCTACTTTTTTAATTTTTTAAATGCCTAATATCCTCCTAATTTTTGAAAATGGTAATATTATCTTGGATATTTATGAGATTTCTCTTTGATTTTTAAAAATCCTATTTTTTGGAAATATCCCATTTTATCTTAATTTTTAATTCAAAAACGAGGTATGCATCCTCAAAAGGTCCGCTTTTTTAATTTTTCTCCACTTTTTCCTCATCTCCTTCATCCTTCCTCAAATAGTAGCTCTATCGTGCATTCAATCTGGTCTATCCACTCAATCAAAAAGCTTTTTGATCTTGTCCATCTATCCATTCTCTAGTCTTATATAAATTGTGTCCTTCCTTTCAATCAATTCATCCCACTTTTATGCATTTTTATTTTGTCGCATATTTGAGTAATCTAATTTTATACCAATTTCATTTTGTTGCATTTTTTAATAATCGTTTAGCTTAAGCATTGTCATTCTGTTAAAATCAATCTTGCATAATAGCATCTTCCTAGTAAATCATGAACACCAATCTGTTCATTCATCTATTTCATGCACCTAGCATACAATAGAGCAAAATAACATCATTAGAGATGAAAGTAAGACCAGTAGGGCTTCACTGAAGATTTGAAGTTTGCATTCATGTTTTCATTTCATTTTCATTTCAATGATCTCTTTGGTTAGATTAGGAAGGATTTACATGTGATTCTAATTTGTGGATAGCTTAGATAAGTTGCATGTTTAAGTTTTTCAATTGATTAACCCCTTTTTCTTGATCAACACCTACAAAGTCTATTTTAGTAAAATCTCCTACCTCATCTACTAGACCTTCTTCTTCACCAGAAATGGCATCAAAAGTATCTCCTATAGAGTATGATGCTACTAGGACTTCTCACGCTTCTCTTCATGGTTTGTATCTACATGAAAACCAGCTTGCACATGAGCATAAGAATTGTCGATAGATGATGGCTCAGGAATGTGAGAGAACATTGAAGACTGAGGATGAATCATCAATGCCTACCTCTACTCCTATTGTGTCCATGTCTACTTTTTCTCATGTTTCTGTTGTGCCTAGCTCTGTATCTACATCCACTCCATCTTTCGTCTTTCTCATGGACATGTTGCATACACAAGTTGTGTCTATTGTAGCATTGTCCAATCCTTCAACTTTGTACAAGCATCTTCATTATAGCTTTCCCAAGGCACTCAAATTCACTATCATTGATAGGAGGCCTTCACTTCCATAGTAGCCTAAGTAGAAGTTTGAGCAAGGGCTTGTTCTTGTGTTTCATCATAAAAAATTAACTCTTGTGACCTCTTTACATGTTTCCTTTCATATTTCTTTGTCTAATTCTATTTGTATTATTAAGGAGGCATTTCCTTCTCCAAAGTTTCTTTTTACACCTTCTTCCAGAGACCAGTAGTGTGGCTCCTATTTTGTCACCTCGATTCAAGTTACCTACCTCATCTATGGAAGATCATTTGTTTACCTATTTAGAGGATATTCTAGTTTTGTCTATGATTTTCACATATTTATTGACTATTTCCTCTTAGGAGATGTTAG
This sequence comes from Cryptomeria japonica, assembly GCF_030272615.1. Taxonomy (NCBI): domain Eukaryota; kingdom Viridiplantae; phylum Streptophyta; class Pinopsida; order Cupressales; family Cupressaceae; genus Cryptomeria; species Cryptomeria japonica. The sequence goes on along the minus strand of NC_081408.1, from coordinate 3,747,902 downwards.
ATGAAAATGTTGAGGCTACATCATCCTTGGCTCTTTCTACTAGTGAGATTCCTAGTACTACCCTCATATTTGTTCCTCTTCGAGCTCATCCTCCCTACCCATATGATCAAGATTGTAAGGGTGATGATCTGATGGGGAGGATCATTAGGATGGTATACTTATTATCTTCTATATTATAGAATGTATGCATTTTTTCTCCCATGCTTATCTTTACATGTTTGTGCTTTCCTGAATGACCGAAGTTACTTTGTAGTTACTTGAAAATCAAGGATTTTTTCTTTTTATATGTTATTCTCTTCTGGAGGATCCAATTTACTTTATAGGTACTTGGAAAGAGGGTTTTATCTATTGTGCCCTTCCTCTACTTATTAATCATCTTTATTTTATTTTTGTACCTTTACTTTCAGTATTGGAGGATGATGCAAAGCATCCATGTTGACCTAGATTTTTATTTTATCTTTGTTTTCATATTCCCTCTTTAGATCCAAAAACTTTGGGACCACAATGAGTAACTCATATTCAACCATATGCATGATTTAATTTTATTTCTATGATTTCTTCTGATGTTGAGTGATTGGATCCCCCATCTCTATGTGTTTTTGTTGATTTTTTTGTATCACGTGTCATCTGTTGCAAGGTGGCATTCCATGAAAAACTTATTTTTATGTTGAAGTCACACAACATCTCTTTTCCTTATAATGAATTGCCTTCTCTTTGTGTTAAGTATATCATTGTAAGGGGTAGTATCATATTTGTATTTTTGCATATCTACATTCATATCATATTCATCTCAAACTCTTTTATTGTATCTTTTATATGTTTCCTTTGTGGGGGATAAACCACTATCTTAGTTGATCTGTATTATTTTGTTGCCTTTTTGGTGGGCTAACCACTAAATAATTAATCATTGATCTCTTATCTGGCTATCCTACAATGTAGTTTGTAGAAATCACACGCTTTCCTATCATACATGACTATATATCATAACATAACTTGCTACCCACATTAGCATAATCTAGCAATATTTTATCTTAGTGATCACTATCTTGGAATCACTACATTTGATAGTATCATTTTTTAATCAATTTTTTAAATTTTTTGTCTAACATGTTTGTTTATAGATAATATATTTGTGATGAAGAAACCTAAAAACATATCACAAAGGTTGAGGTATCTTCCCTAGGGGAAATTTCATTTGATAGAGAACTCTATTACCCCTTTGTATCTCGATATAATCCTTTTCCTTTTAATTTAGCTTGCATTTGTTAATGATATGCTCGCTAAAATGGGAAAAAAATGTAATGTTATTAAATGCATGCCATGCAATTCAACATCACAAATAAACCTCTACTTTAAGTTGAATTGGGCATATCCCTTGGCTTCCATCCACTTTCCTGCTTGGCTCACCTTGTCATCTCCTTTTTATCCTTTTCCTAACGTTATTGACTATATGACTCTCAAACATCTATAGATCATAGAGATGTCTATATGTCAGGCTAATGTCTAGAAAATTGAATTCCGAAGGTGGTCAATGGAGCATTAAACCTACTATTTTTAGTAGTTTAACACCTCCGTCTACATCCATCAATATTGGGATTCTAGCTTGAGTTCTTTATTTTTCCTTTTTCACTGAATTTCATCTCTCTCATATATCTGATCAATCTTTAGCTTCTATCAATACTCTTTTAATCTCATCTTTTGTTTACTTAGTGCTTGAGGCTCCATCTCTTGTTCTACTACATTTCACCCACCATTGTTGCATCCTAATAATCACCATTGCTTCTTTTTTTATGGTTTAGCACTCATATCCACTCCAAAAAGCTTCTTTCTTCTTGGTGTTAAAGGGAGTCTTTCCTTATTCCTTTCATTACATTTTAATTTCTCCATTAGCATATTGATTGGATTTTCTCTTTTATCATTTCTATTATTTTTTTTTACCTATCTTGGTTGTCTATTGAGGTGGAAACATTGCAGCAAGGTCTGACTATGGCAAGCCTCTGAAGCACAAAACCAACATTTTTGCCTTTTTTTTGTGTGTAGGTTGGTTGGAGAAGATTCATTCTTTCTGGAAGCTTCAATCTCTATACTTTTGTGATCCCTTTTTCTATTATCGATGTTATTGTTGTTTATCTAGTTTACTATCATTTTGTACTTTATAATATTAAAGCATAATAGTTTTAAGTCCTATCACTTCTACATTTTTGGAATGTTCTTTGTGCTATATCCATACATTGAGATACCATCTCATCACATTTTCATCCATGACCCACATGTGCATTCTGGATAGAGAGATTGCAGAGGCCACTAGAAGATCTTTGTGAATTGTGCTTTCAGTTCCCATAATTGAAACTGGTTTATCTACTAGCACTTCATAATTTTTACACTTTATGCTTGTCATAAGTGGAGAGGAATATTAGTGAGTACCTGAGGGGTTGTCATCCACTTTTAAAAGTGGTTCACTTTTTTCCCTTTACAATACTAGAGAACATTGTCTTGTAGTTTTAGTTTTCTCATGATATGTTTGAAGATGGAAAGGTGCAGATGAAATTTTTCTATACTTTTTGTGAATGTGAAAATGCATTAACAAAGTCGATGAGCACTAAGAAGGTCAAAAGGTGTATCTATTGTATGGGCCTTAGAGAATTCAATAGATGACAACATTTTGACTCTTGATAGGTCTTCAACAAGAGGGAGAATGTTGGGATTAAGGTGTCTCAACCTTAGAGTCCTAACATGTTGAATAATATTAGTTATTTATTGCAAATATTTCTATATCCTAAGTTTCTAACTTCCTATTTTCATGGCATAATTGTGAGACCTCTCGGAAAGGTGGCATCCTACTTGAAAGGTGATTGTATGACATTGGTTCTTACTTTCTAGGAAGTTGGCACCCACTTTTGGAGTTCCTATTTTTTAGGGGAATAGTGTCATAAGATGCTATATTAGGACTATTACAATTTTTCATTGTGACTATGATGGTTCTGAAAAGTTTCCATTGTGACTATGTCAATTCTGACAACTTTCCATTGTGACTATGATGGTTCCTAGATTGATGGAAGGGTGATGAGGACTTATTTTTCTCAGCACCTAGAATTTATGTTTTGAGTTCACGTTTGTTGGTAAATGGATTTGTTGCTTTAAGAAACTTTCTTGAAAAACTCTATTTTGCCCTGTAATTAGCAACAAAGCATTCACAATAGTTGAAGAATCACAAAGAAATGGTAATTCTTCTCTGTGTTTAAGAGGGGCAGCTCCCTCGTATAATGGGGGTATTTGGATTTTTCAAAAAATTAAAGAATGAACAATAAAGAAAGATTGAACGCCATATAAGGTATGAATCTAGATTAAAATAAATTCCATATAATCAAGTTTGAGATACCACAACTTGAAATAATCTTCTTCACATTCAATGTTAAAGGGAAAGCATTAGATAATCATCAATTAAACATAAGAACATTGATAATAACCCAAGAGAATAAGTTGAACACACATCCAAAATTGATCTCTATTGCTTAATTGCTTGAATAATACTATCCAAGTCTCTCATACAAAGCTTGTGAAAAAGTGGAATCCCCCACATTGAATAATAATGAGGTATATATAGGTGAAGTGGTAACCACCTAAGGTAACTACCCTAACCACCTTTATAACTACTTTATAACTTCCTCAACTACATGAAATAACTTCCTCAACTTTGGGAAAAATAACTACTTAGAATAACTACCCAAAATGAGAACTTAGGATAACTACCTCATATGAAAAGAACCAAGATTATCTTTTATTACAATACAGAAATAGAGATGAGAGAAAGGAAACTCGATCATGAGAGTTATTTACAAAGAAAGACAAAAACATGATGTGAGTAACACAACAAAAATGAAGACTATACAACATGCAACTCTGCACTTATTCTAAGTTAACTTCTTGTGCTGTTGATGAGGCTGTTGCTTCCGTAGGCACATTATGTTGTCTAGGTCCTTTGTCTCTGAAGATTCTGAAAAGTCAGATGGCTGAAGTGATGGATTTTCCTTTAGGAATTAGGATGTTGGCTATCCTCATTTTCCATGTCTTCAAGTTTCTATGAATGCCACTTAGTTCTGCCACCATGCTGAGTATCTGAGACATAGAGATTCTCAAGGAAGAGTAAATATCAATCAATTTTTCCATGGTATTTTCATTGAAGTTTGTCCTATTAAAAAGATGCTGATCTATCATGTTTTGGAAGCTATTCTGTAACACTTGCAAATATTCCATCAATGTCACATCTGGGAGAAGAGCAGTGAGTTGTCCTTGGAGTTTGGTACACACTTGATCACATAAAAGCATGAGCTTTTCTAACTCCGATGAAACTTGATCTATGATCACTAGTTTCCAATTAATGCTTTCTATCCATATTTCTAGATAATCTTTTTCACTACTGGGCAGGATTTTCTCAGTTGCAAGGGTGTCCATTCCAATTTCTATCATTTATTTGAAATCATTCAAGATTTCCTTCGAAGCTATTTCCTCTTTCTTGACATTCTTCAAGTCTTTCTCAATAGTATTTTTCTTTATTACAGCCTCATCATGGATAGATTTTGCTTGGACTAGGAAATCACATGCAAGAGTTTTGACCTTTTCCACCCAACTTTCAATTACCTTTCCATAGGCTTGGTATTTTTGAAGATTATCCATAACATTCCTTTCAATTACTCCTTCTGGTGTCAATATAATTGGCTGGCGATCTACACTTAGTGGCATAGTGGAGGTATCAACTACGGATCTCAAGTAAGAAGACAAAGTGTGCACTTGTTGTTTCAATTGATCCTTGGATTGCTTATCCTTTTCACTTCTCTCCACCATTCTGGCTGCCATCACATTAAAGTTCTGAATTTCAGACTCATGAGAAGAAGGTCCCATATCAATCTTTGTCACAACAAAGTCCATAGAGGTGGCCTCATTTGTATCTTTCTCAGATATGGTTTGAGCAATCTCTAAGCACATATTCCTTGAATTTGGATCAGTCTTTATTCTTGAGGATACTTTGAGTTTCTTCAGTTTTTCAGCTCTTCCAAAGAGATCAGATATGCTACTAAATTTATGTACCACCAACTTTTCTACCTTCCTCTTCTTCAATAGACTTTGTTCTAACCATGAGAAAGAAGAATTTTCTGTGGACTCTTGGGTGATTTCTTGTCTTGCTACCAGTGTTGTTGTCACCTCTCTGATTTCTTCAACTTGATGACTTGGATTACTTGGAAATGATGAATCCATGACTAAAGTATTTTGTTGTGCTTCTTGTCGTAGGGACTCAATAGGAACTGAGGGAGATATGGAATGCATTCCATCATCAAATCTTGTGTCATCCAGAATTTCCACTGGAACTTGATCCTTTACTTGACTTGCAATAAAATTTCCTTCTATGTCTTTTGCTCTGGATTTCTTCCTCTTTTGTCGAGGTTCATCACCAAATGTGTTCCAAAGATTGTTCCTCCTTGGAGGGTCTTCATCTCCACCACTTCCTTGAGTATTCTGGTAAGAAGGAGCATCCCTAGCTGGAGTATGGGAAGAATGTAGTGATGTAGAGCTCTCAAGTTGATTTCCTTTCCTTCTTGGAGTTTCCTTTGTTGGTTTCGTAGCAGTCATTTGAGTAATCTTCTTCTTAATACAGGCTTCAGAATTCTTGATTACAAAACTCATTCTTTCTCTGACATCTCTCACTTCTGGATCTGCCCAATTCAAATTGGGAAGTGGCTGGGACTAGACTTGCTCAAAATAGATAGGATCAATCAAATCAGATCCATCATCTTCAATGCCTTCTATGGTCCAATCCATCTTGAAATCATTCATTTGCTTCAAAGATAACCTTTTCCAATCTCTTTTTCTAACCTCGAACTCATCTTCGCAATCCTCCCAAAAGTCTTCAAGATTCGGAAAATGAAAATAGCGAGGACCTAACTTTAAGCTATTCTTGACATAATCCTTTCTATCAAAAGGGAACCTCATCTAGTATGGATACAAGTTGATCTTGGATAAAGCTTTTTCTGTCTCATCTACTCTTGAACTTGAATCACATCTATAGTGCCCGAGACAAATGGGAAAGGCTACCCCTTTATTCTTTCTATCTCTACATTTCTTTTGAACTGAAACCAATTGCTGACAAAGCTCAACTAAAATGAGCTTATCATCAACATATCTGGGTAGCTTGTGTGGATAACCTTCAAATCCTCCTACTCGAAGATAGGTAAATCTCAGAAACTGGATGAAGAAACTTCCATATTTCTTTATCAATTTAGCGGCTTCCTTTGATATTCTGGTGCCAATGTCTCCTTGTAATAACCTTACTGCCCACATTGTGAAAGCATCATTCACCTGCCTAAAATACACAAAGCTTTCCTCAAGTTGCAATTGCTTGTAATAATGGTAAACTTGAGTTTCTTGATTTAGGACACCATTAGTACTTAACCCTGGCCATAACCTCAAATTAGCAATAGCATATCAAGTAAGAGATCATATGGAAGCATTGACTTGTTTTGAAGTGCACTAACTGGTCATGTATGCAGTTGCTAATGAGATGGCCCCAGTCATGAATTGCTTACCGGCAGAGATGACTATTATGAAGAGGTACATCCACATTTCGAACTCAGTGGAATCAGGACTTCCTGTCACTCTATGGAGTAAGATAATCAAGTAACAAATCTCTTTGATGTAAAAAGAATGATGGAGTGTCTTTGGAAGCTGAGACTGTCCTCCTCGTGGTGCGACCATCCATTCTTTAGCCAGATTGTTGAGGCATTTGCTTCTATTATTGCTGAAGTATTTGTACGCTTTTTGCTTATCGATGTGAGTGAACTTTTCCTTATATGGCAAACGAAGAATAATAGCTATTGAAATTCCATCAAGTTTGGCCATTAAGGATCCATCTATAGCTCTTATCTCTCTTGCATCTGGATTATATCTTTTTGAGCATTCTATCATCAAATCTGTACATTGAATTGCTATGGGAAAACATGCTGCTTCAATCAAGCCGCTTCCTGCCACTCTACAGGACAACTTTGATCTGTCACCTTCCATGAAGAAATTTTTGATTTCTTGCAAATTAATATGCCCAATCTTGGTATCATGAACCTTTGGAATCATGGTGGTGATCATCGGGGCGTACTCATACTCTTGAGCCTTGTATTTCATGATGATTTGTTTTGCAGATTCTTATATTGAAAACTGTTCGTAATATGTGAGTGAAATGCTTTAATAACTGGTTTGAACTTTGAATTTCAAATTTGTATTATCCTACTTCAACCTTCTAGAGCATCCTCCTTTCAATTTAGCGGCTTCCTTTGATATTCTGGTGGCAATGTCTCCTTGTAATAACCTTACTGCCCACATTGTGAAAGCATCATTCACCTGCCTAAAATACACAAAGCTTTCCTCAAGTTGCAATTGCTTGTAATAATGGTAAACTTGAGTTTCTTGATTTAGGACACCATTAGTACTTAACCCTGGCCATAACCTCAAATTAGCAATAGCATATCAAGTAAGAGATCATATGGAAGCATTGACTTGTTTTGAAGTGCACTAACTGGTCATGTATGCAGTTGCTAATGAGATGGCCCCAGTCATGAATTGCTTACCGGCAGAGATGACTATTATGAAGAGGTACATCCACATTTCGAACTCAGTGGAATCAGGACTTCCTGTCACTCTATGGAGTAAGATAATCAAGTAACAAATCTCTTTGATGTAAAAAGAATGATGGAGTGTCTTTGGAAGCTGAGACTGTCCTCCTCGTGGTGCGACCATCCATTCTTTAGCTAGATTGTTGAGGCATTTGCTTCTATTATTGCTGAAGTATTTGTACGCTTTTTGCTTATCGATGTGAGTGAACTTTTCCTTATATGGCAAACGAAGAATAATAGCTATTGAAATTCCATCAAGTTTGGCCATTAAGGATCCATCTATAGCTCCTATCTCTCTTGCATCTGGATTATATCTTTTTGAGCATTCTATCATCAAATCTGTACATTGAATTGCTATGGGAAAACATGCTGCTTCAATCAAGCCGCTTCCTGCCACTCTACAGGACAACTTTGATCTGTCACCTTCCATGAAGAAATTTTTGATTTCTTGCAAATTAATATGCCCAATCTTGGTATCATGAACCTTTGGAATCATGGTGGTGATCATCGGGGCGTACTCATACTCTTGAGCCTTGTATTTCATGATGATTTGTTTTGCAGATTCTTATATTGAAAACTGTTCGTAATATGTGAGTGAAATGCTTTAATAACTGGTTTGAACTTTGAATTTCAAATTTGTATTATCCTACTTCAACCTTCTAGAGCATCCTCCTTTCAATACTGCATAGACTCGCTTATCTTTCTACAACAACGTATCTTCTTAGTCAAACACATCAAGTGTTAAGTCTCTGCTCCTTATGTGTGGATATTTGAGGGACGTTGTCAAACAACTCACAGCCTCTTTTTTTTTTATACACCTCCACATTTTGCATATAAGTTTACTAAATCATTTCAACTCATAACATCTGCTAAAGACATTTTGTGCATATCTTGCAATCACTACGATATATGCATTTCATTCGCTGAGATGACATCTCCTCAAGGCATGTTGTGGGAGCAAGGAGATTACTGGCAGAAAATCATGGAATTCGGTTGTAGGCTGGCGGAATATTATTCACAATTGTTTTTATTGCAATGATAGGCATTTAAACTTTGGCGCTTATACTTTACATTGCTTTGAAGAGAACCATTTGATACACATACCACATATCTACAGAATACAAGGCACTCAAACATCTCATCTTCAATACCTGCAAGTGGAGTTAGGGAGCACGATAGCATGCATATCTATCGGCATGCAAATAAAATGGTTAATAGGTAGTTATAAAACTGATTTTGCTATCTTTCATAAGCCACGTGGTGTATTCAATCCGCTAGATGGAAGTTTAAGGAGAAGGTGATATCTTTCAGAACACTCTCAGATCGCCATCGACAAATAAGAAGTTGAAGTGTATCGGCATCTTGCTAATGTTGACTAACTCACTAAAAGCATGAAACCGTTACATGATTTTGAGTTTTCTCATATTGTGCATAAGAACGTATTGGTAAGTTGATGATTTTTACCAATTTGATGATAATTGCTAATTCGCAATCCAAAGTTTGTGTTCATTGGTCCCTTTAATCATTTTACCATGTTGCCACTAACACTTGGTCAACTGCCAGCTTAGACTGCTGATGGTGTACATTTACCAAGTGAGTAGTTTCTAGTGTAAGAACCTTATTATCATTTAAACCATTCTTTGAAGTGCCTTATCTCCATGCCATGAAAACCCGCAATCTATATTTCAAACTTGATTATATAATACGGTTACCACATTACATATCACAAGGATGGATAAGGGTGCGTTTGGCAATGAAGTCCGCCCGAGTCATTTTACTCTCTCTCAAAGCCAAAAATTAGTAGTCAACCATGGAATGAGAAGACCATCCCTATCATAGGCATATTCACCTCTTGTGTCCTTGGTACATTTACAAGGCATTGTTGATAGTAGGTTTTTTTTTTCGTCAAGGGGTTTCTAAATTCCTTGAATGACATGAACATTAAAACAACTTCAAGATTCTTTTCTTATGACCCATGACATAGGCTAAAATGGCTTTTAATTAATGTGTGAAAATAATTGATAGGTTAAACCTCTTGACTTCGTCAAATGAAAAGAAATCACACATATTCATGCTTTGCATATATTTATTTTTCTTTGAAAATCGTTATTGACTCAAACTGTCTAATACAAGAATTCCAACAATTTTCAATTCTCAAAAAGTAGGGTTAACAGCTGGCTGTGATTGGGGACAAGGATTGAAAGGGATGATGAAGGAACCCAGAATCTCTAGTTATTATTCATTGGGCAACATAGTCAAAAAGATTAGTGCACTACATCACGTGGAACAAAGAGGGATAAACAAGCCAAAAAGGAGAGAGAACAACGCACACACACAAACTAAAAGGGAAAAAGCCAAAATTTCTAGCTAAGCTATATACAAGACGAAAGGCAAGTGAGCCTATGGATTATATAATTTTAAGTGTTGCCCACTATAAGGAAGGGGCATATGTGTGCCATCTAAGTATGCCAGATAGAATGAATTTGTACCACAGACTTGCCTGATTTGAAAAGGTCCTCTCCAAAGTGAATCAAGTTTACCATGTAATCCCTTTGGTTCTCTTCGTTTATCCCATAATAGGACCAGATCACCAACTTGTAAAGATCTGTAGCGTCGTAAATTGTACGCACTCGCTAGGGTGGTACAATTTCGCACCTAGTTTAGCACCCGCCTTAGTGCATTTTGCATTCTGCATTGCATTTCTCCTTAAGCACTTAATTAATCAAATTAATTAGGTCTAAGGTCCTATTTTATCATTCTCTACATCACAAAGTTGGGCCCTTTCACTAAAGCGCGCCCTTCGCATTTTATTCTTCCAATACACCACTTAATCAAAAACCCTAATTAAGTCCTATTTCGAACTTGGGGGCTTGGTTTCGGGGTCTAAACATCTCGAAATCATCTGTAACTTTGGGATTCTCTCTAAAATCATCATATCCGACGGCCCTGAAAATTTGGTGAAAAGTTGTCGGGACCATGGCACCCGTGCAACATGGTCCCGGACATTTTTCCCGAAATTTTGGGAGCACGATCCAATCATAAAATAAAGCTTAACCCCAAGAAATTGGCAGGATATTCAATCTCTAGGTCGGCCAAAATACGAATTTACGACCTAGGGTTTCATACATAAAAGCTATCTTTCCTCATTTGAAGGGGGAGGGGATTTTTGTTTCCAGGAACTTCATATGCAGCAAAAGAGCAGATCTTTGAGAACTTCAGCAACACTCAACATCATTTTATCAAGCATCTATCAAATTCATTCATCCACTTAGGGCTTGGAAGACATTGAATAACAATAGGAGATTACCGACTGAAGATTGGCTTGTACTCCTCCCTTGAGGGTTGGGTATGATTTCATATTGTTTTCATGTCTTTACATAAGCTTTGATATATCATTTATTCATGCTTTAGATCACATTGCATCTTGATTTAGAGCATTTGCATTATCATTTACAAGCAATTAGGGTTTACTTTCTAGGTTGCTCTAGTTTGCTTTCTTGCACTTTGGACCTTGTACACACACTAGGTCTGCACACACAATACATTTTACAAAACAACTTGGCTATTCGTGGAGGTGGAAATCACCGAAGCGGGGGTTTGACTAAGGCAAAACCCTATATAGCCGCCCCTCCCCCTTTTCAGATATTACTGCAGGTTTCGGGATTCGGACGACGCCGCGAGACACAGATCCAGAGAGAGAAGGCTGAGACAGAACCCTGTGTGAAATTGCAGCTCAGAAGACCGGGACAGGGGCGCTGGGTGCCCTGGTCCTACCAGGACAGGGGCGTTGGGCGCCCTGGTCCCTGGGACAGAGGCGCTGGGCGCCCTGGTCCTCCGGACAGACAGCATTCCGACAACTTTCTGACAGTGTTTCAGGGTGCAGAACAGTGGTTTCCGGTGCAGTTTTCAGGACAGTGGCGCCCGCGCCCCCGTCCCGAACATTTTCAGTCCGATTTCGACTCCGGGTACATATCTGCATTCTTATTTTATCCTTACATTTACAGCTGTTCATTGCTTAATCTCAATTCTGCAAACTTGTTACTAGTTCATACTTACATTTTGAGGTTAGGGTTTGAACTTGTATCATTTTAGCTTTCAATTTCAACAAGGGAATAGAAATCCTAATAGATATCCCGTGGCTCTCTCTTTCACCAAAAGAAGTAGCCAATTGTGCGATATCTCTAGGCCCTTTCGTATTCCGCAATGTGTGTCAAAAGGTATGATTAGGGTACATTGACCTAGTCTCGCTTTTTCCCCTACACATTTTGGTGAACCCGACGTGAATATATCATTGCTTCCTCTTGCATTGCATGTGTTAGATCTAGATCTAGATTTAGTGTGTTTTCATTTCATTTCATTAAAAGAGAAAAAAAAAAAGAGAGAACTTGTGTTTCTTTGCATTGTGTGTTTAAATTTTATGCAATCTTTTCAAAATGTCAGATTTTTATTTGCAAAAGGTTCATGCATTTGATGATTATTATGAGTATAGCCAAGATGAATTAGATGAAGCTTTAGATGAGTTTTTAAACCCTAAAGATGCTAAACCTTCATTTTACCAAAAACTCATAAACCTTGTTACTATGCCATTTAGGTGTGATGAGAAAGATAAGTCGAATGGTTCCTCTCAAGGATACATTCCTATCCACTCTTCCCCTGAATCTAGTAACATGGTTTTTTTCAATAATCCCCTCTATGAGGAGATGTCTCCTTTTGAATCAAAAAACAAAGCCTTTAACCGATATGATTATGCTTTGTTGGATGATGCTCTTGATGGCTTTGTGGCTTTATCAAAACCCTTAAACAAAAACAAGACCTCTAAATTGGTTAACATGATAAATTTGAATGAATATAACAAACCTCTCTTTGAAGTCCAAGGTGCTTATCCTTCTCCCACCTTTCAAATTCCTAAGACTCCTCTCCTTACTGTCCAAGGGAGGTATGATCATGATTCCTTTTGTACTCCGAATAAACCAATCATCACCGTACAAGGAAGAAAATCTATAAGTCCTTACAATTATGCTAAGCAAATAACTAGAGAGAGTTATCATGCGGTTACCCATACCTGTCATACCAGAAGTAATAGGCAACCTAATCCTCCGCCTGTTATTCCAGTCTCTCTTCCTAATCCTCAACCAGTTCTTCCTCAAGCTCCCCGTATTTCGCAAGTTATGGGTAAGGAATATGATCTCATAGAACAACTCAAAGCTACCCCTGCTAAGATATCCCTTTGGGATTTGATTCAAACTTCTTCCGCTTATCATGGAATGTTACAAGATGCCTTGAAAGATTTGAATGTTCCTCCACCGAATACATCTAGTAATATAGCATCTTTTGTTAACTCTGTGATGAATCCTAAACCTCAAATTGTGTTTACGCAAGATGAGTTGCCTACTAGTGAGTCCAACAACAATATGATCCCTTGATGATTGTGGTTGTCATGAAAGACACTGCTATAAGACGAACACTAGTAGGTAATGGCTCTGGCCTTAATGTGTGTAGCATCAATCTATTGCATAAGATGAATGTGGATACATCTCTTATGGAGCCTGACTCTCGTTCCATTCATGGCTTTGATAATGTGGCTAAGACCTCATTGGGTATCATCACCTTACCTCTCACAGTGGGACCTGTTACTTTGCCTACTCCTATCCATGTTATGCCAGGAAATTTAACATACAACTTGTTATTAGGGAGGCCTTGGATTCACAGCATGCAAGCTGTCCCCTCTACATTGCATAGACAAGTTAAATTCATTTATAACAATAAGACATATACTTTGATGGGAGATACTAATTTTCAAGCTTGTCTACAAACATCTAATTCCAAAGGAGATTCTTCTAAGCCATCCTCGTCTAGTGATGACTCTTTAAACAAGAAACCTATCGATGAGTCTTCGCTTTCCGATGATCAAAATCTTTTGGATGAATTCGGATCTCCTGAAGAAAATCCTTCTCGACTTGAAACTACACATAAAAAGGATTTTGATCCTGAGAAGGTTCTCGCAGAAGATGATTGGGGATCTCTTGATTTTAATCCTACCTTTGTGGGTGAATATAAGATTCCTTCTAGAGAACTTAAAGTTGAAAAGAAGGAAGAAGCTGAAAATCACGAAGTTGAAAAGAAAGAAGAAACTAAAAAACAATCAACTCTGCCTGAAGCTATGAGTAATAATTTTGTGGCCGCTTCTCAAACTTCCTCTTCTCACATCTATAACTATGAAGAGTTTGATTCTTTGTCTTATGAAAAACCACCTTCTCTTCCTAAAATGGCTGATCGCTATGGTCGTGGTTTTCGCATTTTTGCTAAGCATGGGTATCATGGAAAAGGTTGTGGTGCTAATGAACAAGGGATTAGAGTTCCTCTAGAGACTAATTTTCACAATTATGCCTTTGGACTTGGTTATAATCCCTGCAGACGTACTAAAGCCTCTAAAAGACCATGCATTAGTGTTAATGCTATTTCTACATCTCTATCAATACAACACCCTGAGTATATTGACAAGGATTCTTTGGGTGATTGTGCTTTGGATATCTTCCCTACCGACGATGCTTTAGCTGAGTTCTTGGGAGCCTATGACACTCTTCCTCGTTATCATCACAATAGGGGACTCCCTTATTGTTTGAACACCGAAGCCTATTTTGGAAAAGAGATTGATAATGATAAGATTGTGAAAGAATTCCCTCAGTTAAAGGATACTCCTCAACAAAGTAATCTTCTCATAAGTGACACCACTGATGTTAAGATGGATCCGTGCAATAAAGAGAAAGTCATTAAAGTTGGGAAATGTTTGGATGAAGAGGAATAGAAACAATATGAAGAGCTATTGCATGAATTCCCTGAGATCTTTGCTTGGGCATATTCTGACATGCCTGGTATAGATCCTAAGATCGTTACTCATAATATTGTCTTAGTTCCTGATGCTAAGCCCGTGAAACAAAAGATTCGAAAAATGAATCCTAAGATAGCTCTGCTTGTTAAAGCTGAGATTGAAAAATTATTGGAGGCTGGATTTATCCGCCCTATTGACTATTCCCCCTGGATTTCAAACATTGTCGCTGTGGCTAAACCAGATAACAAAATAAGAATGTGTACCGACTTTCAGGATCTAAATAAGGCTTCTTTAAAAGACGATTTCCCTCTTCCAAACATTGACATGATAGTTGATTCTACGGCAGGACATGCCCTCTTATCCTTCATGGATGGTTTTTCAGGCTACAATCAAATTTTCATTAACCCTCAAGATCAATACAAAACCACTTTCACCACTCCTTGGGGTACGTTTTGTTGGATAATGATGCCTTTTGGACTAAAAAACGCCGGTGCAACTTATCAACGAGCGATGACCCTTATCTTTCATGATTATATGCATAAGATTTTAGAGGATTATGTTGATGATATTTTGGCTAAATCCTTTCTTCGCATGGATCATGTTAAAGTCCTTCGTCAAATCTTTGAAAGAATTTGTAAATATCACATGCGCTTGAATCCCCGAAAATGTGTTTTTGGTGTGGATAGTGGAAAACTATTAGGGTTCATAGTTTCGCATCGTGGGATTGAGGTGGATACTAAGAAAATAGATGCTATTGTTAACATGCCACCTCCTCGAAATGTATCTCAACTTAAAAGCTTACAAGGAAAGATTCAAGCTATTTGTAGGTTTGTGTCTCAACTTGCGGATCGTACCTTTCCTTTTACTCAACTTCTTAAAAAGGATATCACTTTTCAGTGGAATGAGGATTGTCAGCAAGCATTTGAAGATTTAAAAGTATATTTGGCTAGTCCTCCTATTCTTCAACCTGCCGAACCTTCTAAACCCTTTATCCTGTATACAGCTGCTTCTTCTCATGCTCTCGCAGCATTGTTAGCACAACATGATAAAGATGGTAAGGAGTGTCCAGTGTATTACATAAGTCGTACTTTACTCGATTATGAGACCCGATATTCTGCGATAGAAAGACAATGCTTGGCCGTGGTGTTTGCGACTCAGAAATTGAGACATTATCTTTTAAATTCAGAAGTCCACGTCATGGTTAAGTTTGATCCGTTGAAGCATCTTTTCTATAAAACTGATTTATCAGGACGTCTCGCTAAGTGGGTTATGATGTTAACTGAATTTGACCTTAAATTTGTTTCACAAAGAGCAATTAAAGGACAAGCGTTGACCGATCACTTAGTTGAGGCCCCTTCACCTTTTTCATTCCCTAACCCTGAGTCCTTTCCTGATGACTTCATTCTTTCTATAGAGAAAGATGAAACTTGGGAGTTATACTTTGATGGCTCTAAGTGTCGTATGGGATCGGGGGCAGGTGTTGTTTTGGTTTCTCCTACAAAGAAACCTATTCCCTTGTCATATCATCTAAATTTCCTGTGTACCAATAACATTGCTGAGTATGAGGCTCTTATAGCAGGAATAAAAGCAGCCTTAGCTCTTAATATAAAACACATACATATCTATGGAGATTCGCAATTGATTATAAGACAAGTAACAGGAATATATCAAGCAAAACAAGACAAATTATCACAATATAAAGACCTGGCTATCTCTTTATTACAAAATTTCGATTCTTATACCATGGAACCTGTCCCTCGAAAAGATAACCGACATGCGGATGCGATGGCATGTGTGGCTTCGTTAGTATCTTTAGAGGACCCTATGGTCGATCTTAACTTCGTTATTCACAATCTTACTTCTCCAGCTATTGAAGATGATTCTAGCTTGGTAACATGTTGTGACTTTGTAGACTCAGATGAATGGTTCTCGCATATTGTAAGATATTTGACCGATGGTACCTTCCCTGATTCTGCTAATAGGAACACTAGGGCTAGAATCCGCAAGTTGTCTGCTAGATATATCATCCTTTCTAATGTCCTTTATCAAAGGGGTTATGATGGTCTTCTCCTTCGTTGTCTTAACAAGTCAGAAATCCCTATTGCCCTTGAAGAGGCACATTCGGGTGCCTGTGGGGGGCATTTTGGGGGCAAATCCCTGGTTCATAGGTTGCTTCGTATGGGATACTATTGGCAAACTATGCAGAAGGATTCCTTTTCATTTGTTAAAAAATGTCATCAATGTCAACAACACAATAACCTGATTCATGCTCCTGCCCAAGAACTTCGCTCTCAAGTGGCTTCTTGGCCCTTCTCCGCATGGGGTTTGGATCTTATTGGAAAAATATCTCCTCCTTCATCTCAAGGACACACCTTCATTATAACCGCAATGGATTACTTTACGAAGTAGGTAGAAGCTATTCCTCTTTGCTCTACTACTGCTGAAGTGATTTGTCAATTTCTTCTAGAAAACATTATTTCTCGATTTGGGATACCTTCTACTATTATCTCAGACAATGGAACATCATTTAAGAACAAGGACGTGAAGAAATTCCTTGAGAAGTATCATATCAAACATCGATTTTCTACACCGTATTACCCTCAGTCAAATGGTCAAGCCGAATCATCCAATAAGATAATTGAGCAAATTCTTCGTAAAACCGTAAATAAGCATGGTAAGGATTGGAGTAACCAGCTAATCTACGCTCTTTGGGCCTACCGAACGAGTGTACGAATTGCTACGGGAACTACTCCTTATAATCTTGTTTATGGTGCTGACGCTATTATGCCCTTAGAGTTAGAAATTCCATCACTTAGGGTTTCTCTTAAAGGTATAGTAGATGATGACTCTTATAGAGAACAACGACTTCAACAGCTTGAGATGCTTGATGAATAGCGTATAAACGCTCTTGAGCATATCCAAGCGTATCACAAAACTCTACAGCGAAGCTATAATGATAAGGTTATTCAACGTTCCTTCTCAGTAGGTGATTTAGTCCTTTATGAGAATCAGCGCAATGTGAATGCCTTTCCGGCCGAAAAGGGAAAATTTAGTCCTAATTGGCTTGGACCATATATCGTCATTGAGGATTATGGATCAGGTGCTTACAAAATAGCGGATGTAGACGGTACGCCTCTTAAAGAACCTATCAATGCTATGCACTTGCGTAGATATTATGCTTAAATTCTTCATTTCTTATCTATCTTCTTTTCAAATCTTCAACATTGGATAATATGTTAGTGTTTCTTAATTAAAGCAAAATAGAATTAAATGTTATATTGTTTAATCTATATTGCTTCGTTCCTGACAAGCGTGCCTTCTTACTTTATAGTTTGTCTTGAATTCATTTATGTAAATTGTGAAAGATTTACATTTCCATTATGCTAGCATATTATACAGTGTCTTTATGTGTGTTAAGTAGAATCGTATCATGTTGTGTTTAAGTTCAAAATTAAATCACATTAGTTATATGATTCTTAGACTTAATGCATATTTCTTCCTTATCATCTATGTTGTACTTGATTAAATATTTTTAATTAAGTCACACATGTATCAATTTAATCATGGAGCATTGAGAAATCAATCACATAGAAATTAAATCCTGAACATACATGTACATTTACCAAATGTATTAGATTTAATCAAAACAAAATATACATTGTTTTAGGCATTAAAGATAACACATTTGAGACAAAATGAGAAGCATGTATATATACATATATATGTGTGGATCGTGTACAAACATAGGTCACTGTATATCCAAAATGTGATCTCTCTCTTACATCATACAATCATCTCCTATCCCTAGGGCTAGTGGCTGGAGAGTGTCGACTGGATGCTCCCTCCTGATCTGGCCGTGGAGGTGGACCCATGGGTGTGTAGCGCGATACAGATCGTGAGTGACTCCGAGAGGAACTCCTACAATCCCTATCCATGAGGATCGCACGATAGGTGGTAGCCTCGGTCTGGGCCGCTACTAGATCTCGCCGCACCTGCTAGAGATCCTCTGATAGGACACTCTCTCTGTGCCGTGCCTGATGGAGATCCTCTGATAGGACTCTCTCTCTCTGTCGCACCTGATGGAGATCCTCTGATAGGACTCTCTCTCTCTGTCGCGCCTGCTGGAGGTCCTCTGACAGGACTCTCTCTCTCTCCCTCCATATGTCTACCTGTAATCGGAATGGGAAAAACAAATCCTCATGCCGACCCGCGTTCCCCTGAGGCCTGTAGGCAATCTGTGAGGAACTAGGGATCTGTGCTATCATGGAGATGTCTGTCATTGCCTGCTGAATCAAGGAACGCCATTCCTGCACATTAGCTATGGCAGTAGAACAGATTTTTGTTAGTACCATTCTATATCATCAAAGCATTAATCAATCAATATAAAACTACTATACCTGGATCTCCCTCGCACCAGTAGGGATCATGATATGGTAGCATCTGTGACTGGGAACCGCTAGGCTCCCCTCGCTCGAATACTCTATCCACGATGGGTGTAGGCTGGACGGTACTGGTGACAGGTCTCCGTATCGCCTCCTATTCCCCCTGTTGGGGAATAAGAGGTGGATCCAGAGCTATGGTATCATCTCCTAAATGGTGGGGAGCTGCATCCGACTCCTCCTCATCATCTCTATCATCCTCCTCCTCGTCCTCCTCATCATCCTCATCCTCATCCGCATCATCACCTGCATCCTCCTCATCCTACTCTCTATCTGCGTCCTCCTCCTCCTCCTCCTCCTCGTCACTGGGCTGATCGCCTGTAGGTGGATCAGGGTCTCCCGCCTCCTCGTGACCCTCTCCCTCCTCTGGCTCCTCTGACCTGGATCCCTCGTCCTCGTCTCGGTCTCCATGTCTCCATGGGCCTGGATAGCCTGTCGGATGATCTGGTGGAAAGATAGGACCCGGATATGATCTCATGAACCATGAAACATATCTGCGCTGTGCTCCAGGCTCTGCAGAATAGTCAGTGACTACATCCTGATCTGATCCCTCTAAGTTTGTCATCTCGATATCATCCACCTTCGGTCTCGCTACTGCTCTAGGTCTGGGAAGGACCCGTGAGTGTCGAGTATAGATGGGCACATCAGCTGGAACACACTGCTCTAGTCCGAACTGCCTCCGTACTCGGTCAAAGTAGAAAGGGACTATGATGTGTGCATATCGTCCTCGCAATAGGTGGTTCCTCTGTAGACATGCTAATTGTCTCTCCATACCATCCCATCTGTGCATCCGTAGGTAAGGTCTCCACACTGTCACCTCGGCTGTCAGTCGGTCAACAATCACTCTCCAATACAACAAATCTCCAAATCTCCACTCGCTGGTCAGTGGATAAGCGAACACCCTAGGTCGCTCGCTCGCTATACTCAGTGGCAAGCCGACGGGCCTGGTGCATGTGAAGTGCTCTAAGATCCACACCTGCAGAAGTGTGCATGTCATCAAGCTACAACCCTGTCCGAATACATACTCCTCCAGGTCGTGATAGAGATGTGCAAGCATACTCCGACCCCATGCATACACTCTCCTATGTCTCTCCATCGCTCTGATACACCATGTGAGGCCCCCGTGCATGTGTGTCCCTCACCCATTAGGGCAGACAGCTAGTGCTATGATGGCTATCATGAGGCGTCTCAGAAGTGGTATCTCCCCTGTAGGATGTAAGAGCCAGCTAACCATGATACGGCCTCTCGTCTCACTCGGCATGACTCTCCCTATGCAATACATCTGCTCCCTCTGATGATCCTCCGCTACTCGATCAGTCGCATATGTGACTGTCGCTCCTCTGATAGGAAGACGCAGTATATGGTACACATCCTCGAGTGTGACCGTCAGCTCTCCTACCGGAAGGTGAAAGGTAGAGGTGTCAGGATCCCATCTCTCCATCAGTGCCATCAACATCGCAGGATGAAATCGAATGGCCGGCATAAGTATCACGTACCACAATCCTACTATCGATAGGGTGTCTCTCTCTGACTGAGTCAGCTGTGGAATCTGATCTCGCAAAGTGCGAAGAATGTGTCCCGCCGTATGCTCTCTCATGTACGGGAGACCCTGCAAAACGAAAACATGACCATAATCAGTACTCAATCATCAAAATCGCAAATGCAAACCGTCGCACATCGTATGCTCGCCTTGTAACCCCTCGCCAGGCCCTGATTGGGGACCATGGTGCCCTGATGGGGACCATGGTGCCCTGCAGGGACCATGGCGCCCTACAGGGACCATGGCGCCCCTGTCAGGGACCATGGCGCCCTGGGGGGACCAGGGCGCCCTAGGTGGGCCCCCGGTCGGCGTTCAAGATCTGCATTCGATCACGGAAAAGTCAAACATGCGAGAAATCAAAAGTCAAATGTTCAGTCAACTCACCTCGTCTAGTGGCTCGTCGTCGATCACGGCCTGGCGCAGGATCTCGATCCTCGTGGGATGCTCCGGTCGTCGTGAAGGCATGGTGATGGCTAGGTGGGCTCCGCCGCACTGAATAGTATCCTAAAATTGACAAAGTGACGAATACAAGTGTCACTTTCGAAGTATATACTCTCGTTTGTTTATTCTTACTTCTTGAAACCCTAATTTTTCTCCTATCCTTCATTTTATCATAACTTGAGTTTGGGAGATGCGATTTTCGAGCCGTTTGTTGCGTTGGAATCATATTTTCCTTCTCCTACTCTCAGGATGTTCCAAAAAGTGCTCTGATGAAGCCTATTTAGTGAACACCCCTCATCAATACTCTATTACACAATTTGTCACAAGTAAACATGCTACCCTATTTCACCTCCCTAAATAAGCAAGTCGAAACAGGGGGGGGCATATAGCTACTCACAGATTTCATCACTTTCCCTAGTAAGCATTAGGTGATTTTGTGATCTAACGTTTGTTTTGTAGGGTGCGGTTCCTAACTGTGTACTGCAGATACCACTGGGGGCTTCGTCCGATGACCTATGGATATATCCTTTTTCAAATAATGTTTACTTTTCTGTACTTTAGCTTGCATATGCACGTAGTACTCATATGACCGCTAAAGTGGGGGCTAAATGTAGCGTCGTAAATTGTACGCACTCGCTAGGGTGGTACAATTTTGCACCTAGTTTAGCACCCGCCTTAGTGCATTTTGCATTCTGCATTGCATTTCTCCTTAAGCACTTAATTAATCAAATTAATTAGGTCTAAGGTCCTATTTCATCATTCTCTACATCACAAAGTTGGGCCCTTTCACTAAAGCGCGCCCTTCGCATTTTATTCTTCCAATACACCACTTAATCAAAAACCCTAATTAAGTCCTATTTCGAACTTGGGGGCTTGGTTTCGGGGTCTAAACATCTCGAAATCATCTATAACTTCAGGATTCTCTCTAAAATCATCATATCCGACGGCCCTGAAAATTTGGTGAAAAGTTGTCGGGACCATGGCGCCCGTGCAACATGGTCCCGGACATTTTTCCCGAAATTTTGGGAGCACGATCCAATCATAAAATAAAGCTTAACCCCAAGAAATTGGTGGGATATTCAATCTCTAGGTCAGCCAAAATACGAATTTACGACCTAGGGTTTCATACATAAAAGCTCTCTTTCCTCATTTGAAGGGGGAGGGGATTTTTGTTTCCAGGAACTTCATATGCAGCGAAAGAGAAGATCTTTGAGAACTTCAACAACACTCAACATCATTTTATCAAGCATCTATCAAATTCATTCATCCACTTAGGGCTTGGAAGACATTGAAGAACAATAGGAGATTACCGACTGAAGATTGGCTTGTACTCCTCCCTTGAGGGTTGGGTATGATTTCATATTGTTTTCATGTCTTTACATAAGCTTTGATATATCATTTATTCATGCTTTAGATCACATTGCATCTTGATTTAGAGCATTTGCATTATCATTTACAAGCAATTAGGGTTTACTTTCTAGGTTGCTCTAGTTTGCTTTCTTGCACTTTGGACCTTGTACACACACTAGGTCTGCACACACAATACATTTTACAAAACAACTTGGCTATTTGTGGAGGTGGAAATCACCGAAGCGGGGGTTTGACTAAGGCAAAACCCTATATAGCCGCCCCTCCCCCTTTTCAGATATTATTGCAGGTTTCAGGATTCGGACGACGCCGCGAGACACAGATCCGGAGAGAGAAGGCTGAGACAGAACCCTGTGTGAAATTGCAGCTCAGAAGACCGGGACAGGGGCGCTGGGCGCCCTGGTCCCTGGGACAGAGGCGCTGGGCGCCCTGGTCCTCCGGACAGATAGCATTCCGACAACTTTCTGACAGTGTTTCAGGGTGCAGAACAGTGGTTTCCGGTGCAGTTTTCAGGACAGTGGCGCCCGCGCCCCCGTCGCGAACATTTTCAGTCCGATTTCGACTCCGGGTACGTATCTGCATTCTTATTTTATCCTTACATTTACAGCTTTTCATTGCTTAATCTCAATTCTGCAAACTTGTTACTAGTTCATACTTACATTTTGAGGTTAGGGTTTGAACTTGTATCATTTTAGCTTTCAATTTCAACAAGGGAATAGAAATCCTAATAGATATCCCGTGGCTCTCTCTTTCACCAAAAGAAGTAGCCAATTGTGCGATATCTCTAGGCTCTTTCGTATTCCGCAATGTGTGTCAAAAGGTATGATTAGGGTACATTGACCTAGTCTCGCTTTTTCCCCTACAAAAGATCTTTCTTTTGTTTTCTTGTCAAACAACTCTTTCACTCATGTTTGATGTTCTGTGATTCTATCCACCGTTGTTTCTCTTTGCTCTTCCATTTTAGTTAAGTACAATATCTGTTTTCCCAGTGCATCTCTAAATACATGATTTTTGACTACTTCTTGCAACTTAAGAGAAGCTAACTCCAATGGAATAGGTAATCTAGCTTCCACACTAAAAACTAATTTGAATGGAGACGTCTTGATAGCCCGCTTCTTTGTAGTACGATCAGCCCACAATGCTTCATATAGATACTTATGCCACGTTCTCTGATTTTTATCGACTAACTTGCGGACAATAGTGATGATATTCTTATTGCTTGCTTCAGCTTGACCATTTCCCTAAGGATAATAGTCAGATGCATGTGAAAGTGTAACTCCATACTTGTAACAGAAAGCCGATATTTCATAAGAAGAGAAGTTGGTAGCATTATCGGTGACAATTTTCTATAGAACTCCATATCTTACAAGAATGTTTTGTTTGATGAAGTCACAAACTACTTCTGATGTTGTTTGTCTAACTAGAGTTTCTTCAACCCACTTGGTGAAATAATCAGTGGCTGCCAAGATGTGTGTATGACCCGCATTGGAAAGAGGATGAATTGGACTGATAAAATCTAGTCCCCACTGCTGAAATGGTTCTTCGCTAATCACAGGTTTCATAGGTAGGGTGGTAAGTTGTACTCTTCCCTTAAATTGTTGAGATGAATTGCATCTCTTTACCCACTCATCTACATCTTTGAACATTCCAGGCCAATAATAGCAATTTCTTAATATTTTGAAGGCCGTTATTGAGGAAGAAAAATGTCCTCCATAGGCTTCATTATGAAAGAACTGAAGGAGCTTCTTTCTTTGTTCTTTGTCTACACACCTGAGAAATGTGCCATCTATTCCTTTTTTGTAAAGAACAACACCCCAAATAATATATTTAGTAGCCTTTAACTTGATAGTCCGTTTCTCCCTAGGGGTGAGATGAGCAGGACATTCACCGTATGTGAGAAAATGTGCTACGTTAGAAAACCACTCATCCATGGTGCTGACAAATAAAACCAAAGGTAGTTCAAATTCTTGAGCAATATTCCCATTAGAATTATTCTCAGCTATTAGCTTACACAACCCACGCCCACGAACAAGCTTGGTTGGTTTGATATCAATATCATACTCTTGAACCTTTGCAATCCAAGAGGCTCGCTTGCTCATACCAATTTCTTGTTGTGTGAGTATGGTCTTCACTGTAGTATCTGGGACATACACTATAGAATGAGAATTTAGAACATAAAAGCAAAATTGCTTCATAGCCTTGACCACTGCATAAGCTTGCTTCTCAACTGGAGAATACTTCAATTCATACTTTTTCAGTGGAATACTCATAAAAGAAATCGGTGCTTCAATTTTTTCATTATGATGTTGGGTCAATATTGCGGATAATGTAGTGTCAGAAGCATAACAATATACATTGAAATCTTTGGAGAAATCTAGATAAACCAATGTAGGTGCATCCGCAATGGCTGACTTGATCTGATTGAAAGCCCTTTTTCCTTCATCTGACCACTTGAATGTGGCATCACCTCTCATCATCTCAACAATGGACTTTGTAATTTCTGAGAAATCAGGAATGAACTTCCTTATAAAATTAATCTAGCCAAAGAAAGAGCGAACATCAGGCTTACTGGAAGGTAACGGTAACTGTTGAATGGCTTTGACTCGCTCTGGATCAATATGAATACCTTCTTTCAAAATAATGTGACCTAACAATTTCCCTTTTGTCACTCCAAAAATGGATTTCTTTGGATTCAATGAAATACCTGGTTGCCTGCAACGTTGTAGCACACACTCCAAATGATAAGGATGTTGTTCTCGCTTCTTGGAAAAGATGGTTAAATCATCTAGATATACAACAATAATTTTATTTCTTAAGTCACCAAAAGAAAGATCCATTGCACGTTGAAAGGTGGCACCAGCATTAATCAAACCAAAAGGCATACGATTATAGGCAAAGGTTCCCCACGAAGTAGTGCAAGTTGTCTTATGCTGATCATCTTGTTCTACACTGATTTGATTATATCCAGAAAAACCATCAAGCATCGACATCATCTCAGAACCAGAGACAGTTTGAAGGAGATGATCCATTACTGGTAAGGGATAGTTGTCTTTAAGAGATGCTTGATTGAGATTGCGAAAATCAACATAAATTCTTATCTTGCCATTCTTCTTTCTGACAGGCACTATGTTTGCAACCCATATGGAATGATGGATTGGGTAAATGATATTAGCCTTTAACATTTTATCTACTATCTTTGGATTGAATTGCCTTTGTTTTTGCCTGAATGGGGGTGAATCAGGCTTAAGAGAAATATGATGCTTAAATTCACCATTCATAAACACTTTGAGATCATCATAACACCATGCGAATACATCAATATAGCTATTCAACAATTCAATGATGACTTTTCTTTCTTTGTGGGTCAAGCATTTTCCAATTAAAACAATCTTGGGATCATTTTCAAAACCAACATTTACTTTTTCTGTATCTGGAGAACTTGAGGGCTTATTTTCATCATTCTTTACAAACTGATCATTCTTATCAAAGAGACTCTCAAGAGTGACTAATCCCTTAGGAATAGTATTTCCCTTTAGTTGCAAAATCTCTGATTCTTTATCTTCTTCTTTTATATTTTGTTGGCTTGTCAAAGAATGATTACCATCAAAGGACAAATTTGAGAAAGTTCTGGTGCCCTCTAAAAACGAGATGATATGCTTATCATCATCAAAAACTTGCCAATTTTGATTATTATCTGGCACACTAAGTCAGTAGATCATTTCCACTATAGACACATCTTTTTCAAACTCGGGATGGGGTAGTAATAAAGAGGCTAAAACGGCAAGAGAATCTGCCTTTGTATTTTCTTCTCTTGGGAAGCTTGTATAGAGAAAGTGTCAAAACTTTCAATCTCATCCCATACTTTGTTTCGATAGGACTTGAGCCTTTTATTTTTGGTCTGATATTGACTCCTCACTTGGTTGATAACTAGTTCAGCATCTCCCATAACTTGTAACTTCTTGATTCCTTTTTCTTTGGCAAATTCCAAACCCAGAAAAAGAGCTTCATATTCAGCCGTATTATTGGTAGTATCAAATGCGAGCTTGTAGGCTTTAGGAAACTTTTTCCCTTGAGGAGATATCAACACAACTCCTGCTCCTGAACTGGAAGAAGATGAGCTTCCATCAAATTGCATTACCCAAAGTTCTGCGGATATGTCAAGAGCCAGAATTTCAAGAACATTCTCCTTCTTTGATGACATCATATATGTACCTGGAGCAATCTCAACATATAATATTTCAGCTCTTGGATCATCAGATTCGAGAACTATGTATTTGGCTTTGGGTTCTGGGTCCAATCTAACTTTCTTGTTGCTAAGAGGTATCAAGGCATGTGACCAATCTAATTTAATTTCTCCACCCAAATCTTTACAAAAACTACGGCTTAAGAGCATACCATAGCTAGCTGGAATATCAACAACTAAGATGTTAAGTTTCAACTTCTTTTGAGGGTGAGCAGCTAAAGCAACTTGAGCATCCTTAATTTGTTCGACCAAGGGTACTTGCTTTGATTCCATTGAGAACACTTTACCAGTAGGTTTATTTAAAGATAGGCCTAGTGCATGAGCAACTTTGGAAGGCATTACGTTAGCAGATGCACCAGAATCTATAATACAGTTACTCAACTTACAGCCTGCAATGTACAAGGAAATATAGAAAGGATCTGGCTCATTAGAAAAGGAAGTAGCAACAAGAGATGATTCCTTTGAAATAAACCCCTCTTGCTCATCCTCATCAAAATTCTCTCCCGATTCTTGATGTACATCTGAATGAGGTTGCCTGAAAACCTTTTTTGATGCAATGCACCAATTTATCCAATTGTTGCGGATTCTTTTTAAGATACTCAAATTGAGAAATTTGTACCTTAGTCTTTTTACAATATTCAATGAAATCAAAAGAATCTTCAAAAGAGGAATCACCATGTTCAACTTCTTTTTCAGCTTTTCTTGATGATCCTAGTTCTTCTTTACTTTGTTTCCTAGAAAGAATTTGCTTAGGAACCTCATCCACCTCTTTATCTTTTGTAGCTAACTTAGCTTTCTCCCCGAGCTTCTGGTGCCAATTCTTTGTAAACACATTACATGAATGATTATTTATGTCACTATCTTTCTCATTTTCCTCGCCAGACTCATATTCTAAAAAGTTGACTGTAGGTGGACCAAACTATTGATTAGTTTCATCTTCAACATATTCTTCAATTTTTTCACTGGTCTGGTTCATCTGCATAAACCTAGTCATCTCGGGACATGAGGCTCTATCATGGTCTATTGTGAGATGAAAATCACACATTGCAGCAGTTTGATGATTACTTGTAGATGGATGCTCAATCGCCAACCTTGGTGTTGGAGTTGGTAGCTTTGGTTGCCAGTTTTGTTGATATGGAATATAATTCCTTCTAGGAATATCTTGATACACAGGTGGTGGATTCTATGGTAATTGCTTCTTCAACTGAAGTAAATCATTAGCTAGATTTTGAATCATTAGATCGGTAGGTGTAGGATTGGCTTGTTGAAATTTTCCTTTCTGTAATTATTTATTCCACTTTCCAGCACTCAGTAGGTCATCTTCAACTTCAATGGCTAACCTTTGTGTTGCAGCGAGATCAGCTACTCGTCCTCTTCTTATTTGGAAACTAATGTCAGGAGGTTGTGCATTAATGAAGAAACATTTTTTATTTTCCTTCGTAGGCCTCTTATCAGCTCCTAATTTATTGACTATTTTGTTGAAACGAGCGACAAATTCTCTCATAGGTTCATGCACTTCTTTCTTCATTTGGGTTAATTGAGCAAGAAGTAAATGACCATCATCTATAGTTTTAAATCTTTCTTCAAATTTTTGTAACAGAGTCACCCAATTATTAATGGAACCAGATTGGTAACTGATTAAACCATTCAGCTGTGGCATCAATTAGAGTTTCAACAAAAAGTTGTACAGAAACATCCTCATACTGAACTCCAAGGATTGCGCATGTAGTAAAGAAAGCACTAATATGATCTTCTGCAGTGACTTTTCCATCTCCTGAGAACTTCGGAAGATGATTCCTTGAACCTGTTGGCAAATCATGCAATTGATTTCCTAAAGCTAGAGGGCCTATGGCAGCACCCCATGGAACTGGTTGTGGATGAGCCATGATTGGTTGTGTAAAGTTAATAACAAGAGGAGGAAGTAAAGTTAAGGCTTGGAAAAATGAGGAATGAGCACTTGCTTTCTTTGGCGAAGAAGGTCTACTGGTAGACTTAACTTTCTTTTTATAAGTGGTAGAAGGTGTAGAAAAATCAACCTTGTATAGTTCAGCAAAATCAGGATCAATGATACCCTTGCTTCTATCACCTCTAGTATACCTTTTGCTTGCCAACGTGCTTGCTAATTACCTTGCTTGTACTGGTCTTTCATACATCAAATATTTTGTCTTTTACACCTAGGAAGCACAAAAATTCTCTTAACAACAATAAGTTCTTGTCTAGGATGTACTCTCCTAACAAAGTAATAATTCAACTTCTTCCACCAACACTTGATGCACTTGTTAGTATTCTGGATCAACTTGTCATATTCTAGGTTGTCTTTGATTTGGTTGCTGATTTAATGCAATCAAGAAAACATGAGGAAATCTTTCCACTATTCTTTCACGGACCACCATTGGATTCTGAGCTTGTCTTTCTTCTTCTGCAAATATAGCACTTACTCTTTGATATTCAGCCCTACTTCTTCTATTCCTCCAAGATAAAGTATCCAATTGCGAAAGTATATCTTCTTGCTCTGTATGAATCCAATCAAGATTCAGTTGTAGCATAGGGAAGAGGTTCTCATGCGGAAGAACCATCTTGTTTCATGACAGGCAAGTAAAAACAATATCAAAGCGACTATCTTCTTGTTTGGATTTCGAATCCCCAGCAGAGTTGCCAAAAATTTGTTGGTAAATGGATTTGTTGCTTTAAGAAAGTTTCTTGAAAAACTCTATTTTGCCCTGTAATTAGCAACAAAGCATTCACAACAGTTGAAGAATCACAAAGAAATGGTAATTCTTCTCTGTGTTTGAGAGGGGCAGCTCCCTCATATAATGGATGTATTTGGATTTTTCAAA
Source organism: Cryptomeria japonica (assembly GCF_030272615.1). Lineage (NCBI taxonomy): Eukaryota > Viridiplantae > Streptophyta > Pinopsida > Cupressales > Cupressaceae > Cryptomeria > Cryptomeria japonica. Next base: position 3,718,550 of record NC_081408.1, on the reverse strand, counting down.
AAACTAAAGAACGAACAATAAAGAAAGATTGAATGCCATATAAGGTATGAATCTAGATTAAAATAAATTCCATATAATCAAGTTTGAGATACCACAACTTGAAATAATCTTCTTCACATTCAATGTTAAAGGGAAAGCATTAGATAATCATCAATTAAACATAAGAACATTGATAATAACCCAAGAGAATAAGTTGAACACACATCCAAAATTGATCTCTATTGCTTAATTTCTTGAATAATACTATCCAAGTCTCTCATAAAAAGTTGAACACACATCGAAAATTGATCTCTATTGCTTAATTGCTTGAATAATACTATCCAAGTCTCTCATACAAAGCTTGTGAAAAAGTGGAATCCCCCACATTGAATAATAATGAGGTATATATAGGTGAAGTGGTAACCACTTGAGGTAACTACCCTAACCACCTTTATAACTACTTTATACCTTCCTCAACTACTTGAAATAACTTCCTCAACTTTGGGAAAAATAACAACTTAGAATAACTACCCAAAATGAGAACTTAGGATAACTACCTCATATGAAAAGAGCCAAGATTATCTTTTATTACAATACATAAATAGAGATGAGAGAAAGGAAACTCGATCATGAGAGTTATTTACAAAGAAAGACAAAAACATGATGCGAGTAACACAACAATAATGAAGACTATACAACATGCAACTGTGCACTTATTCTAAGCTAACTCCTTGTGCTGCCGATGAGGCTGTTGCTTCTGTAGGCACATTATGTTGTCCAGGTCCTTTGTCTCTGAAGATTTTGAAAAGTCGGATGGCTAAAGTGACAGATTTTCCTTTAGGAATTAGGATGTTTTCTATCCTCATTTTCCATTTCTTCAAGTTTCTATGAATGCCACTTAGTTCTGCCACCATGCTGAGTATCTGAGACATAGAGATTCTCAAGGAAGAGTAAATATCAATCAATTTTTCCATGGTATTTTCATTGAAGTTTGTCCTATTAAAAAGCTACTGATCTATCATGTTCTGGAAGCTATTCTGTAACACCTGCAAATCTTCCATCAATGTCACATCTGGGAGAAGAGTAGTGAGTTGTCCTTGGAGTTTGGTACACACTTGATCACATAAAAGCATGAGCTCTTGTAACTCTGATGAAACTTGATCTATGATCACTAGTTTCCAATTAATGCTTTCTATCCATATTTCTAAATAATCTTTTTCACTACTAGGCAGGATTTTCTCAGTTGCAAGGGTGTCCATTCCAATTTCTATCATTTGTTTGAAATCATTCACAATTTCCTTCCAAGTTGTTTCCTCTTTTTGACATTCCTCAAGTCTTTCTCAATAGTATTTTTCTTTATTACGGCCTCATCATGGATAGAGTTTGCTTGGACTAGGAAATCACATGCAAGAGTTTTGACCTTTTCCACCCAACTTTCAATTACCTTTCCATAGGCTTGGTATTTTTGAAGATTATCCATAACATTCCTTTCAATTACTCCTTCTGGTGTCAATATAATTGGCTGGCGATCTACACTTAGTGGCATAGTGGAGGTATCAACTACGGATCTCAAGTAAGAAGACAAAGTGTGCGCTTGTTGTTTCAATTGATCCTTGGATTGCTTATCCTTTTCACTTCTCTCCACCATTCTGGCTGCCATCACATTAAAGTTCTGAATTTCAGACTCATGAGAAGAAGGTCCCATATCAATCTTTGTCACAACAAAGTCCATAGAGGTGGCCTCATTTGTATCTTTCTCAGATATGGGTTGAGAAATCTCTAAGCACATATTCCTTGAATTTGGATCAGTCTTTATTCTTGAGGATACTTTGAGTTTCTTCAGTTTTTCAGCTCTTCCAAAGAGATCAGATATGCTACTAAATTTATGTACCACCAGCTTTTCTACCTTCCTCTTCTTCAATAGACTTTGTTCTAACCATGAGAAAGAAGAATTTTTTGTGGACTCTTGGGTGATTTCTTGTCTTGCTACCAGTGTTGTTGTCACCTCTCTGATTTCTTCAATTTGATGACTTGGATTACTTGGAAATGATGAATCCATGACTAAAGTATTTTGTTGTGCTTCTTGTCGTAGGGACTCAATAGGAACTGAGGGAGATATGGAATGCATTCCATCATCAAATCTTGTATCATCCAGAATTTCCATTGGAACTTGATCCTTTACTTGACTTGCAATAAAATTTCCTTCTATGTCTTTTGCTCTGGATTTCTTCCTCTTTTGTCGAGGTTCATCACCAAATGTGTTCCAAAGATTGTTCCTCCTTGGAGGGTCTTCATCTCCACCACTTCCTTGAGTATTCTGGTAAGAAGGAGCATCCCTAGCTAGAGTATGGGAAGAATGCAGTGACGTAGAGCTCTCAAGCTGATTTCCTTTCCTTCTTGGAGTTTCCTTTGTTGGTCTAGTAGCAGTCATTTGAGCAATCTTCTTCTTAATCTAGGCTTCAGAATTCTTGATTACAAAACTCGTTCTTTCTCTGACATCTCTCACTTCTGGATCTGCCCAATTCAAATTGGGAAGTGGCTGGGACTAGACTTGCTCAAAATAGATAGGATCAATCAAATCAGATCCATCATCTTCAATGCCTTCTATGGTCCAATCCATCTTGAAATCATTCATTTGCTTCAAAGTTAACCTTGTCCAATCTCTTTTTCTAACCTTGAACTCATCTTCGCAATCCTCCCAAAAGTCTTCAAGATTAGGAAAATGAAAATAGCCAGGACCTAACTTTAAGCTGTTCTTGACATAATCCTTGCTATCAAAAGGGAACCTCATCTGGTATGGATACAAGTTGATCTTGGATAGAGCTTTTTCTGTCTCATCTACTCTTGAACTTGAATCACATCTATAGTGCCCGAGACAAATGGGAAAGGCTACCCCTTTATTCTTTCTATCTCTACATTTCTTTTGAACTGAAACCAATTGCCAACAAAGCTCAACTAAAATGAGCTTATCATCAACATATCTGGGTTGCTTGTGTGGATAACCTTCAAATCCTCCTATTCGAAGAGAGGTAAATCTCAGAATCTAGATGAAGAAACTTCCATATTTCTTTATCAATTTAGCAACTTCCTTTGATATTCTGGTGGCAATGTCTCCTTGTAATAACCTTACTGCCCACATTGTGAAAGCATCATTCACCCACCTGAAATACACAAAGCTTTCCTCAAGTTGCAATTGCTTGTAATAATGGTAAACTTGAGTTTCTTGATTTAGGAAACCATTAGTACTTAACCCTAGCCATGACCTCAAATTAGCAATAGCATATATCAAGTAAGAGATCATATGGAAGCGTTGACTTGGTTTGAAGTGCACTAACTGGTCATGTATGTAGTTGCTGATGAGATGGCCCCAGTCAATGAATTGCTTACCAGCAGAGATGATTGTTATGAAGAGGTACATCCACATTTCGAACTCAGTGGAATCAGGACTTCCTGTCACTCTATGGAGTAAGATAATCAAGTAACAAATCTCTTTGATGAAAAGAGAATGATGGAGTGTCTTCGGAAGCTAAGACTGTCCTCCTCGTGGTGCGACCATCCATTCTTTAGCCAGATTATTGAGGCATTTGCTTCTATTATCGTTGAAGTATTTGTAAGCTTTTTGCTTATCGATGTGAGTGAAATTTTCCTTATATGGCAAACGAAGAATAATAGCTATTGAAATTCCATCAAGTTTGGCCATTAAGGATCCATCTGCAGCTCTTATCTCTCTTGCATTTGGATTATATCTTTTTGAGCATTCTATCATCAAATCTGTACATTGAATTGCTATGGGAAAATATGCTGCTTCAATCAAGCCGCTTCCTCCCAATCTATAGGACAACTTTGATATGTCGCCTTCCATGAAGAACTTTTTGATTTCCTACAAATTAATATGCCCAATCTTGGTATCATGAACCTCTGGAATCATGGTGGTGATCATCGGGGCATACTCATTTTCTTGAGCCTTGTATTTCATGATGATGTGTTTTGCAGATTCTTATATTGAAAACTGTTCATAATATGTGAGTGAAATGCTTTAATAACTGGTTTGAACTTTGAATTTCAAATTTGTATTATCCTGCTTCAACCTTCTAGAGTATCCTCCTTTCAAGACTGCATAGACTCGCTTATCTTTCTATAGTAACATATCTTCTTTGTCAAACACATCAAGTGTTATGTCTCTGCTCTTTATGTGTGGATATTTGAGGGACATTGTCAAACAACTCACAGCCTCTTTTTTTTTATACACCTCCACATTTTGCATATAAGTTTACTAAATCATTTCGACTCATAACATCTGCTAAAAAAATTTTGTACATATCTTGCAATCACTACGATATATGCATTTCATTCGCTGAGATGACATCTCCTCAAGGCATGCTGTGGGAGCAAGGAGATTACTGGTAGAAAATCATGGAATTCGGTTGTAGGCTGGTGGAATATTATTCACAACTGTTTTTATTGCAATGACAGGCATTTAAACTTTGGCATTTATACTTTACATTGCTCTGAAGAGAACCATCTAATACACATACCATGTATCTACAGAATACAAGGCACTCAAACATCTCATCTTCAATACCTGCGAGTGGAGTTAGGGAGCATGGTAGCATGCATATCTATCGGCATGCAAAGCAAATGGTTAATAGGTAGTTATAAAACTGATTTTGCTATCTTTCATAAGCCATGTGGTGTATTCAATCCGCTAGATGGAAGTTTAAGGAGAAGGCGATATCTTTCAAAACACTCTCATATTGCCATTGACAACTAAGAAGTTGAAGTGTATCGGCATCTTGCTAATGTTGGCTAACTCACCGAAAGCATGAAACCGTTACATGATTTTGAGTTTTCTCATATTGTGGGTAAGAACGTATTGGTAAGTTGATGATTTTTACCAACTTGATGATAATTTCTAATTCGCAATCTGAAGTTGGTGTTCATTGGTCCCTTTAATCATTTTACCATGTTGCCGCTAACACTTGGTCAACTACCAGCTTAGACCACTGATGGTGTACATTTACCAAGTGAGTAGTTTCTAGTGTAAGAACCTTATTATCATTTAAACCATTCTTTGAAGTGCCTTATCTCCATGCCATGAAAACCCACAATCTATATTTCAAACTCGATTATATAATACGATTACCACATTACATATCACAAGGACGGATAAGGGTGCGTTTGGCAATGAAGTCCGCCCGAGTCATTTTACTCTCTTTCAAAGCCAAAAATTAGTAGTCAACCATGGAATGAGAAGACCATCCCCATCATAGGCATATTCACCTCTTGTGTCCTTGGTACATTTACAAGGCATTGTTGATAGTAGGTTTTTTTTTTCGTCAAGGGGTTTCTAAATTCCTTGAATGACACGAACATTAAAACAACTTCAAGATTCTTTTCTTATGACCCATGACATAGGCTAAAATGGCTTTTAATTAATGTGTGAAAATAATTGATAGGTTAAACCTCTTGACTTTGTCAAATGAAAAGAAATCACACATATTCATGCTTTGCATATATTTATTTTTCTTTGAAAATCGTTATTGACTCAAATTGTCTAATACAAGAATTCCAACAATTTTCAATTCTCAAAAAGTAGGGTTAACAACGTTTGACAAATGGTATTAGTTAAGGAAGGCACCTATTATTTTTCATGGTAATTTCTATGTTGTGTTCATATTTTATTTAACAAGTTAATCATTATAGATGTGATAGATGTTGTTGCTTTGGAATTTGTTGTGTGCAATATGCCATGGGATTAGCAAGTTTTTTTCTTATTCCTAAACTTATCTCTTAGGTGTTTTAAAATGGTTGTGGAAACCATGGGCACCTACCTATTTGTATTGAGCTCTATATATATGTTGATACCTTAGTTGGCTTTATGAGTCCAATTGATTACTTTCTAACATTATATTATCAAAATTGCTCCAAAATTCTCTTTTGTTTTAGCTACTTGTACAAGAGCATAAACTCTGCTCTTGTATTATAATTGTTTTCATTGATAATACAAGTGATCTCTTTATTTTGGAGTGTGGATTTTTTTTGAAAGGGGTTACCACATAAATCTAGTGTTATGAGTTTATTCATTTAAATTTAAATTTTTTATGTTTTTATCTAATCTGTAGTACTTTAAGGGTATGTGAGAAATTCTTGCATTCATTTTTCTATTAGATTAGCATTTTGAAGCATTATTATGTAATTTTATTCCTTTCACCATGTGTGACTTAGTATTACTCTTCACTAGAGTTGTTGGCAATTATTTGGATTCCCCATTTGGTGGTGGACAATCTTCTTTAGTGTTGTAGATATTTGGAGGAGCTCTTGGATCCTATTTCTATAGAATCATATTTCACATTTATAGGTTCGCTATTAGGAGATGTTGACATATTGGTATTCCATTGGAGGGTATTTATTTGTTGGTTGATGTGTCATGACTTATTGACTTTGAAATGTGACGTCTAGGTTAGATTATGTTTTTTGTTATTTGATGAAGCACTCTTGATTCTAGAATATATTTTTTGCATGATACATTATTCTTGAGACAATGATATGCTTATTGGAACATGTACTCTTCTTTTGAGGAGCTGTGATATTATGTTGTCATGTTTATGTTCCTAATTTAATTGTTGGACTTTGAAACTAATCTTGGTTAATTTTCTTTATATAAAGTACATGATCATTTTTTGGTTTACATCATGATGATGCTATGTTGCATATGGTGTTTGGTATGAATTGATTAGTTATGTATGTTTGTGCATACTTATAGATATAGGTCAAGTTGAATTTTTGTTGTAATTATAGACATATATTGAGATGGATACCCTTGATGATGTTTTTTCAAGAAGTAGGAGGATCCCAGACCTTAGTTGGAAGTGAGTTCAATATGGACCTAAGAGTGGATTTTTCTTCGATAAGTCATGATGACTTGGATATCTTGGAGGAGCATTCTCATTCCTGACTCTTGTCCTACTAGGCATTTTATCACTTGAAAGGTATTGTGCATTGTTCCTATCAGGTGTATTATGTTTTATGGTTTATCTTTCATAAATATGGATCTTGAGCTATGGATAGATGCTTAGTTCTAGAAGATTCCTTTTGACATATGGATAGCCTAATTATCTCCTTGCTTATATGATTTTATGTTATCAATCTATTATGATTATGGAGATGGTTAATTGAGTTTTTATCCTAATATGAGAAGTTTTACTTTGAGTTTGATCTTCTTGGTATGAGAAGCTTACAACCATGATGGTTACATGATAAATATGTTGTATTTGAACTATGAGATTGAATTGTTGGGTGTTGTTATGGCTTCTTATTAGGGTGTGTTATGGATGAGATTGTACTTGACATAGTTGGTATTTAGAGGTGTACATAGAAGGATATTCTATAGGTGTTGATTTGTAGTAATTCTCTCTTTGGTCTTGATATCTTCTTGGATGTTTGGATTAGCCTAACATTTATTTTGGGGTTTTCTTAGAGCTATGGTGATCACTAGTTTGTGGTTATTTGTTCTCACTTATGATTTGGGTGATCTAGAATGGAGGTTTCTCTATCTCTTTCCTTTGTTGGGTGTGGAGAACATGGGAAAGCTATTTAAACTTTGTGGTCTGTGTTGTTCTTACATGTTATTGGTACAAGTTTGGCATATCATTGTGGATTTTCCTTGGTACTAGATGATATTGGTTACACTTTCTATGTAATGCTATTGGCACACTTGATATGTCTTTATCATTTTCAAATTTTTCCACTCCCATGTAGGGGAAATTCTTTGATGTGTATGTTATTTTTGACAGGTTTACGCATGGAGCTTGTGATTGCAATTTATGGGTTGTATATTTTGATGGAATGATTTTAGTATGAGTTGTATACCTTTGAGGGATGGATAGTTAAGTGTGTTAGCAATTAATTTGAGTTCCATTTCAACTATGGATATTGTATCTCGATAGTGATTGGTGCATTTTGATACCTTTGGATAGATTGTTTATGTTGGAGATATTAAGTGAGGTGGGACTTATGCTTCATTGTGATAGTTAGTGTGACTTCTCTATGAATTATTATTAACTTTGTAAATTGGCATAATGAAGTATGAGAGCATTTAAATGTTTGGGACTATAGGGATTGTTCCCTTGTTCATATTTGACATTAATTGTTATCCCTTATGCAATGTATACAACAAGTGGGAGAATGCTAGGAATTAAGTGTTGTAAACCTTTCATATTGTTTAATAACTTTTAATTCACTACTATATATGTGGGGTGCACCTAGGGGGTCGTATAATTACATTTATTACTAGGAGTTAACATTCTTATGGCCACTTTATATGTTGTATGTAAAACTTGAGAAATATATTTAATGTGAGGTCTCACATCAATGGAAAAATGTATTTAATTTAATATTGGGAAAATATTGATAAAGTAAAAACTTAGTAACCAATATTAAATGTGAGGTCAATGGTTTTGTAATCTCCTGGTTTTAGTCACATGGTTTTATGTAATACCACTTGGTTCCAGTAGAGATGGCAACACCAATATGAGGTTTGACCTAGGTAAGCCCCTAAAGAACAAAACCATTATTCCACATTTTTGTGAGTATAGGTATAGATTTGATAACAAAAAAAATTATAGATGAGAGGAGTAGATAATGATAGAAATTTCATGATTTTGAACAAGTGAAAACCCCTAAACAAGGGTTCCCAAGATAAAAATTTGATGCTTTTTATTTGAATTTTGAAGAGACAAGCCTATGAGACCTTATATCTACAAGTCTACTTTTTTTTTGTTTTCATAGACAACCTCAAACTCGTGAACCTAGCACACCACTGCAACATTTTTAGGCTCATCTTGCAGTTGCAGGTTCTTTTTATGTGTCTTCTTTCCAAATTTGGCTTATTGTGTTGGTTTTTTATTCTACTATTTGTTGCTATTGCTAAAACTTAACATTTTCCTAGCATTAAACCTATATCTTAAACACACACTTCACAATCTTGATTTCATTACAATCAAAAGGGAACTTAAATCTTCCAAGCTTTCAACTTTGCTATTAGAACTATAATTGTACCTTATTATATTTTCAATGTTATGCTATGGAGATTTGAGATCTTACTTTACATCCATAGGCCTATGATGTAATTTACATACATATGAGTATCATTAAGATTCCATGCTTGGCATTCAACACCTTTTTGTTCCAGGTTTCTTTGACCTCATTAGGAGGCATTGCTTTTAGAATGGGCTTATTGATTTGATATGGTTCTTTCATGGCCATTCTAATATGTAGCATTATGCATACTTAATCCTAATTTTTAATTTTTCCAAGTAAAAGTTTACTTTCCAAAACAATGACACAATATCTAGAAAACATATTTTTTATGTAGGTGAAAAATTTGTGTCATCCTTACAAAAATATTGCATGTTAGTCATCCAGCATGCTTTCTCCTATTTAAATAATTAAATTCTCACTCTAGGAAACAACACATGACATAACATTATAGTTAAAGTAGGATGATAACATGTTATCATCCTCTTCCTCTACTTTTGCACCTTTGTTGAACACACATTAGGAATAAGAGGGGAGAGTTGGGGGGGGTGGGGGGTGGGGAAGGGGTGAATTAGTTTGGACCTTCAAATACTTCAATTATGATATTCAAACTTTAAATTACAAACAAAAAATCTCAATAATAACAAATCATGAAAGTACGAAACACAATAAACACATGGACACTACATTTACATGGAAAACCCAATTAGGGAAAAACCATAGTGAGAATCAAACTGAAAATATAAATATAAGGTGTTATAATGTTGCCTTCAAAATAGTCTGATCCTTAGAGGACTTGCAGAACTAAGTCACACAACCTTAGGGCAAGATACAAATGACTTGTAAGACAAAAACTCACAATTTCAAAGCAAGATATAGAAAGCTACCAAGAGAATCACTGTCTTTCACCAAGAAATAAGTAGCTGAAATGGAATGAAAAAGATCTCCTAATCATGAAATTAATCTTGAATCACTATATCAAGTGATCAGTATCATAGAGATCTCTTCTTCTTCTATAACACAATCTCTGAACTTTGTCATGCTGAAAATATTCTCATCAAATCTCTCCACAATAGTCTTTTGCAAATTACCAATCCTTGATCTACTTTTCGATCTTTCACACCTTCGTAAAATTACTTCACACCCATTCTACATACTCACTAATACATCCGCGCTCCTTTATATACAAGATTGATCATCGAAACCTTTAACTAGGTTGGCCATCGATAGAATATACATGTTACATAAATTTGAACACTCAGACCTAAAATATCAAATGTGGTCCACTTCAAAAGATAGAGACAACCCAAAAATATTGCAATACGACATTTCCAAGTGATTCCAATGAAATTCACACACTAGTACATCCTACACGTTCGACATCAAATGAAACGTGTAGATGAACAATGAAGCATGCCAACTAGATAGCGTAAAAACATTCTCCAATACATGAAACTCAATGTGGATCTACATGTCATCATGAGACCTATAATTAGCCATGCACATCCTTCGAAGAAATCCCAAAACAAAAGAATATGATCCAAGTTGAGTAAAACATCATAGTCAATAGAAGACCAGAACAACTAACACTTGCAACTCAGAACATCATAACTTCACTTGCTAATTAAGTTGCCACTTGACAAATGAATTGAAACATAATATAGACCACATTAAAAAATCCTTCAAACTACAACACCTGAATCCACATATTTGGAACCCATTAGACCTTTTCCAAACATGTTCTAATAGACAACCTTACTATCAGAAACAATAGTAAAAAACTCATCTAACTAAGCCATTTCTGCAAACCTAATTGAGTAATACACATACAACATACATTGTATTCAAAACAATAGCACATAGTCTTGACAAACCAAAGGAATGGAAGAAATTATTCCTTACTACATCATTTATGACAACTTAAGATAGGTCAAAATTAATGACAATGCAAAATAGGTTGACATCAATGACAAAACAACATCACAAATCAAGTTTTAAACATTCTCCCCTTTTGTCCTTCATAGAAACACAAGTGTACCACCAACAACAAAGCCAACTAAACTCAACCTGTATATCTTTCCCCCTTTAACATCAAGGATAAAGGGCACCATACTAAATTTTCTTCCCCTTTGAAATCAAGGACAACAAATAGAACTATGAATAGTTCTTCCTATAATTGAAACTCTTTCTCCCAATGACAACAACACAACTATAATGTACCAAGAGAAGACATCACTCCCCCTAACACCTAGATATCCAAAAACTCTCATATTTATCTGATCCCCTTAGGGAAGAAACAACACCAATATAGAAAACAAAAGCACAGCCGAGAAGGCTCTCCTTGACAAATGCACCTACTCTTTCTATCATCGGAATTTTGAATAATATCTTTAGTAATTTATTCCTTTGTGATGCTTACATTGACGTCTAGAGTTATTCCATCCTAACAACATCTAGAAGCCCAAACATCTTCTACATGTATGAACAATTCTTTGTAGACTTCCTAACCTTAGAAATGAAGAGAAAGACTTAAGAATATCTATCATGCTGAAAATATCTTCAACAAAAAATTGCAAGAGGGGTCATAATATTTTCATTTCACTCTTCCCCTTAAACGGTGCATATTGTCTAATTATCGAATTTGTGTCTTGTTGCAATCTTTTAGGTAGAGACAAAGAGTCATGAATCTGTCTATCCAATACCCAAATGTATTTCTTCATTTTGCCCATCTCCCCACTTCTCACCTTGATACATTCCATCTACGCCTTTTTTTCTTCCAAATGTGATGATTTTTGTTAAGATTTTTTTGATAAAGATAAATGGGTTTTACATGGACCTGAAACCAAGAGTTTTATAGAAAATGGCCATCAGCCAACCAAACAAAAACTAATAGAAAAATAGGGGAACACTCCAGACTGAGCTCAAAAGAAAAAAGAAACAACAAGCAACAAAACAAATCACAGACAAACACTCAATTAAGTGAGTTCTCTGACTCCTTGTTCTTCTAGATGGTAACCTTGTTGATTTCCTCCAAGTCCTCCATAATGAACCTGGAGGTACCCTTATTGATGCTCCTGCTTCTGGTCCTGGAACTAGGGCTCATAGTTTTATTGCCACCCACAACAGAGTCTTCACCGCTCAGTTCTTTCTTTTTGTTACTGTCACCAAGATAATCACTGTCAATAGGATTGTATCTGTACTCTGCGACCATGGCATTGATCTTTTCTAGCCCCTCTATACTTTTGTCATGGCCTCCTTTCTTATGTCTACCAGATTCTTAAGGTTATTCTTGATCTCCTCCATAGATTGCTCAACCTTCTCAATTATTTTCTCATGATTACATTTCATAACCTCCACATCATGGGAAATCTTCTGGGTCATGATCACGAGCTTCACTGTTTTGTTAGGCTCGGGTGAATCAGTGAAGATACAAATTATCTCCTTAATCCCCTCTTTGAGGGTATCAATCTCCTTCCCCACCAATTTCCAGTAGTTCTCTTGGCTTCTAATCGCTTCCATCACCAAATTCATCAGAGTACTTTATTTTTGTAGGCCACTATCCACATCTTTAGGCAGAGTCCCCTGCTTCTCCTTAAGGACATGAAGAGGAATGTCCAATTTGATTTCCTGGTCCAAGTTCTTGGGACCATAGTCTTTAGCAACCAACTTCTTCTTTTTGGAATAAGGCTCAGTTTGACAAACTGTAGCGTCCTAAAATTGCGACACTTGCAATTTCGACTGCATTTCGGTCTTCACGATGGCAATGCAACACGCAACCTGAATGGAGACCCCGAAACTTGCTCACGACACTAAAAACTGCATTTTTCAAGCACCCTGGCCTGAACCTCCTTGCACCCTGCTGTCCCGGGAGGTGGGACCAGAGCGCCCAGTGCCCTGGTCCCTCAGGACCAGGGCGCCCAGCGCCCTAGTCCCTGGGTCCTATTTTGGGCCCGGTCTCCTAAGGAGATTGCGGGTCTTTTTGTTTGCAATTTGGAAATTACATTTCCTGGTCAGCCTAAGGTCGGGAAAATCAGTCTTTTAGCCCTAATTGACAAGTATATAAACTACATTTTCCTCTTTCATTCGATAGATGGAAAAAAGGCGAAAGCAAGATTCAAGCATTCAAGCAATTGATCATTTCAAGTCTCCATTCAAGGCTAAGTGTTGCATTCAAGTCAAGGATTCAACCATTGAAGAGGAGATCACTTACTACATGCTACTACAACATACAACAAACAAAAACATCTAAACCTTCGCACATAAGGATACAAACATCCTTAGAACAAGGTATTAGTACTTGTTTTACATTATAGTCATTTACATTTACAACACTTGCTCATTTCTTGGTTAATTCCAAAACCGGGGTTTGACCTAAAGGCAAACCCCTAATCCCTAACCCCCCAATCGTCTTCTCTTTTCTATGTGTAGGTTGCAGGTACGCGGCTGAGATTGAAGATCTGGAATCCTTGTGCAGAGACGAATAGATCCTCCTTCATTTCGCGGATTTTTCGGAGGACCGTGGCGCCGGGCGCCATCGTCCCGACAACTTTTGCTCAAATTTGCAGGACAGTGCCGTATCGACATTTTACTGCTAATTCCAGGTCCGCAGCTTTATCCTATAATCCGAACTCAGTTTTTAAGCGAATCTTTGTCACTTTCTATGCATTCCTAGCTTAATTCCTCTATCAACATTCTTTACAAAAGAGGGTAGCCTTGCTTTCCTAACCCTTGAAACTCATTTAGCATCCAATCTTGCATTATGTGGGATTGGATCTTATGAGTTTCAACCCCTCTTTTGAATGTAAAGTCTCTCCCTTAAGTGAAAACCATCGAATCCTAGCGAACCTCCCTTCTCTCTCCTTGGAGTTGGAAGAGGGGAGAACAACTAGGGTTCGATTGCGATTTTCCACTTTACACAAACCATCTTGCTGGTCGATTTATATTTACTTGCAGCCCATCTGGGGGGTTTCTTACTGCTATGGGTTCTAGGAGTGACCAACATCTCACCCTCTTCAACCATCTTGTAATTAGGGTCAACAAGAAGTTTGGCGCTCCCACTATCCTCCATCTCCATATCCGTATCAGAGACATCTTGAACATTAGTATTAGGGATTCAGACTTTCTCAGAGAGAGAGGGTACAACTTCATGGGCTTTGGCATACTTCATAATGAGCACAATAAGACCTTCATGGAGGACTAGATTATTCGGATTCTTAGCATGTTTTTCTAGATTATTCTCCAGAGAAGAAACATGATAGAATGTAATAGAAATAACTTTTCCATGCCTAAAGTGATTTAAGATGGTTAAATGATAAGAAAAGATACTGACATATTTGCCATCAAGCGTAATGTACCTTATAATGAATTCAACCATATCTACCCAGGGAGCCATTAGATCCTTTTTGTTGTAGTCACCATCTGCCATTTTATTAACTCATAAACGTTGCTTATCTTTAAAAAAAAAAATCGCCATGTCTTCTTCCCCTATTTTTTTGTCTCTATAAAACTTTTTGCCATTCATAGCCAAACCCGTAACTGTAGCCACCAGGGTTTCATCCACGTGAAATTCAACACCATAAGCCCTCAAAACCCCTTTCTTCCACCCATTGAAAAATGTTTCCGTGAGCAAAGGAGAAGGGCCATGGAGTCTTTCCAAGAAGGGAACCATCCCCCCATCTACAATTTCCTGCCACACCTCCCTTTTTTTCTTTGATTTATCAAAAGTGGGTTGTTCTTTCCTATTCGTGTCCCCGCCCATAATGGTCTAGGTTGCCAAACAGAAGCCGGAAATGGGCCATACAAGAAAAGTCTCCAAACAAAAGCAGGACATGGGCCACACAAGAAGACAAAAAATCTAGGCACAAGGGAAGTTTCTAGATCTTCGAATAGGGAAATCGAAAGAAAACCATTTCCCCAATAGCTTAATCAAATCATGATTGTTCTTCATTGATTACTGCAAGTGGATGGTATCATCATATGTCAGATCACACAAGTTTTTTGGGAAAGAGTCCTGGTTGCTCCACCATTTTGCTGCCACGTAGCCCACTACCATATTGGCCAATAAATCCTTCACTTTATTGCCTTCCCGAAATACCTGAGAGATTTTGAATTCATCCAACTCTTTAATCATATCACAACAATCTTTGATCAAGTTGGCAATATCCCAGCTAGGATCCATACGCCCATTCAAACAGTTGATAATGTTAAGTGAGTTAGATTCCAGTGAGACCTTTCTAAATCCTTCCCTTTTATCCATGTGTATCCCTAAATGGGCAGCGCTGGCCTCTGCAAAATGGTTGGACTGGGTAACTAGAGGGAGCGCCACCACAAAAACCAGGTGACCCATATAATTCCTAGCCACTCCCCCACACCCAGCCAGCCCAGGATTCCCTTTAGCCATCCCGTCCACATTGATTTTGATCCATCCCATAGGGGGGGATGTCATAGAACATTATGTCTGCACTGTTTAATTTTGTGCACAGGAATGGAGATATTCTAGCCAATTTGCTACCATTTGATAGTATCCCACTCATCTTGGAGAGTAGGGAGGGAATGGCCATTCCTTCTACTGGGGTAGGAGTGAAGAAAATTCTCCTTGATAGCATTTCTAATTCTAATAGCCACTACAAGTGCAGGAGATTCCAAATCTCTAAAAACTCTATTGTTTGTTTCTTTCCAAATACCCCAAGCAATATGATTGTTAAGATGTTGATAATGGCATTATTATGATTTCATTAGAAATTTTGTGAGGATGTTTGAAGGTCTAGGGTGTTATTGGTGCAACATAGTTCATGCAATATTGCTTTGAAACAGTTGTGACAAGGTCAACTCTCTAGTTATTTTTTTTACAAGTCCTTACAATTTAATTTAGAATGTAGTTTGCAAAGATTCTTTGTATGCACAATACATATTTCACTCACCCTTTTAAACAAGTACATTTAACTATCCTGTATATGCCATTTTATACTTATCATTAATATACTTTTTAATAAATCATATTAAGAAAATGGAATATATTTTATATGTTTAAATTAGATAATTTAAATAAAAGTTTGAATTATTATTATCATTTACAATTATTTAATTTGTGAAAATGAATATTTTCCAAATCAATTCTATATAACATCTTCCAATGAAATCAATTTTGACAATCAAGTTCTTAAGGTTATCATGTTCATACATTGTCATTAACATTTTGTAACAATAATATAATATAATATATACATTGCCCATATTTTCCCGCCGCCTGAATATACTGAGGACGGTGTTTTGTGAAGCCGGCTGTGATGTCTGACGTTACATGACATTCCATCTTTTTCAGCGACGGCCCACATTCACATTTCGTGGAAAATGTCTTCAATGGATAGAAATTTCAAAGATTAGTCCAGTTAGCGATCATCCTGTCTCTAGAGAAAGAAGAAGCTGCAGCTTTTAAGATTTTTTCCGCTCTGTATTATTTTGTCAGTGTAGTAATGGCCAAGTTTTCTTTTCCATCATGCAGTTGTTTCTCATTCTCTTCAATTCCCGATGAAGAAGCCATTGCTGGACCATCTACCACTTCACCACCTTCTCAACAACCACCCAATGCTGGGCCTTCTACCACTTCACCATCATCTTCACAACCTTCTCAACAACCTGCCAACCCTGCACCTTCGATAGCCACTTCTGCTGATTTGGAGAGCTTTCTACATAAATTCAATGACGAACTGATTCACTTTATCGAAGAGCTATTGAAGATCGCTGTAAGTTATCCACACATACGTTTCGCATAATAGGAATTTCTGCAATTTTAATTTTAGAATATCTGTGGCTTCTCAACAATTGTAGCTATCTATGTTTTGTTTCCTTAATCTATTCGTGTCAGGATATATTTAGAATGAATGTATTGTTTTCAAACGCAGTCGGGCGAGAAGAATGAAGGAGAATCTAGTTCTACTTCTGAAGTAACTTCTTATTCCCAGGATAGCCAAAAATTCCTGGAGTTCGTAGATAAACACGTTGGCAAACTTCCCGAAAAGGTAATGTTTCCATTTCGGAACTATAAAATCAACCTGTGATCAAATTCCAATTCCAATCTGATTTAATTCTAGTCAGTTATAAATTAATGGGTGTCTGTAAATCTACATATTTGGCAAAGATGTTACATTAAATTGTCATAGCTTTCTTACATATCATGGATTTATGCGTACCGAAGGATTCCATAGATGGCTTAGGTGCAGAGACGCAGAAAATTCTCACAGATTTGCTCAAAGGCGCTGGGAAAATTCACTGGGTGGGGGCAGCGCTTTCTATGGTAAGATTTTATATTGGCGAGATATAATGATATGTCTAACAACCAAAGAGAGTGCCTTCAAATTTTGAAAGCTATGGTTAATCTGGGAAAGCAAATTAAGGATGCAGCATTTAAATGAGGCAGTGGAGTGCACCGTTGCAGCATCTGCACCTCCCAACTTGCAACCGCCAAATTGTTTAGGTGAGCTCTTCTATCTGAACATTTTTTTTGAGAGCCTGCAATCTCTATGTATGATTAGGATAAATAAAAAAGTCAATTCTGTTTGAGTTGTAATAGTAAGAATTAGCCCTGGAATTTGATAATGATCCGTGCTTTTCAGGTTGACTATTTTACTATTTTTCAATTGATGTTTCATGAAATCTTCGCCTTTTTTAAATATTTCATTGATTTATAAGATCAACGACAATAAGAGTTTATTAAATTATTTCTATTGAAAAATATTATAAATATTAAATATATAAATATACAAACTTTATCATAAATAGAGTATTGCAACTAATCATCTATATATTATTGAGTTTGTTTGAGAGAAAGCTAAAATTTTAAATTTTATCATATGTATGTATGTATGTATCCATTGTCTATGCCCATGGTCATATGCATGTGCATGTAATTAGAGATATCAGCTTTTGTATCTTATATTAGAACTATTATATTCATTAACTCTTATTTTAAGCATTGAATGTATGTGTATGTGTATTTGAATGTATATATAATCTTTGAAGGGAGATATCAACCTCTTATCTATTATATTTATTAACTCTTCTTCTAACCACTAAATATGTGTGTATATAAAGACCAGTCCAAATAACACTAAATATGTGTATATAAAGATCAATCTAAATAATTCTAGAAGACTTCCCAATCAACTTATTTAATTTGAATAAATTTTTTGAATTGTGTGAAGATTTCTTACTGCTTCAGTCAATGCCGAGAGTTTAAAGGCTTTCCAAGTGAGAATAGATCGCCTGTACAACGATCTTCAATTGTGGGGTATAATTGAAATAAAGAAAGAACAACATGAAATAAAGATAGATCAGCTTGAAATAAAGAAACAAGAGACAAAAACATTCAAATAACCAGTCCTTCTCTTCATTCATTCAAATATCAAACCATACAAATAAGACAGAGCTTGAGCTCTTCAAATAGTTTCTTAGACATGAAAAATGTAAACCCCTGTTCTGATTCTGCTCTCTGTTCTCTCTGTTCTGCCCTGTTTTTCTTACCCGTGCGATGCCCTTTTCTTTCACATATATCTCTGTCTTAATGCTCTGATAAGCTTCCATCATATATGGGGGGGAAAACAAAAACTAATTAAATATATTTAATGCTGACTTAGCAGCTACCGTGCAGAAAAGATATGATCAGGATATGCCATCGAACCAAATTCAAAAACTGTCCTAAAAACGGAGGCGAGAAGAGAGAGGAGTAGTTGAGCTTGCAGGAGGAGTATACGGATGCATTAAAGTTCCCTGCAATTGGGATTAAATTCTAACACTCCCCCTTAATCACAATTGCTACCATCTATGATGCCCAATCGATCTCTTTGATAGACAAAACTTTCTTTTCCCAATGCCTTGGTGAAGATATCTGCACATTGATCTTGAGACCTGCAAAATTCCAAAAAGATTTCTCCATTGCTAATTAGTTCTCTAATGAAATGATATCTAGTGTCAATATGTTTGCTTCTCTTGTGGAATACTAGATTCTTTGATAATGCTATGGCTGAATTGTTGTCACAGTAGATCTTTGTTGCCTCCTCTTGTTCTTGTTTGAGATCTTTCAAAACTCTTCTCATCCAAACTGCTTGACATGATGCACTTGTGGCTACTACATACTCTGCTTCAGCTGATGAAAGAGTGACAATTGGTTGTTTCTTTGAAGACCATGAAACTACACCTGTTCCAAAATGAAAGACATAGCCGGAAGTGCTCTTCCTATCATCAATGCTTCCAACACTATCACTATCAGTATATCCTATGAGTTTGAACTCTTTTGAACTTGAATATTGGATCCCATAATTCTTGGTTCCACTCACATATCTCAAAATTCTTTTACCAGCTTGCCAATGTGAAACTTTTGGAGACTCCATGAACCTTGAAATCAAACTTACACCATACATAATGTCTGGCCTTGTTGCTGTTAAATACATGAGGCTTCCAACAAGTTTTTTATACAAAGTTGGATTTACCTCAGTTCCTTTGTCATCTTTACTCAATTTCAAACCTGTCACAATTGGTGTTGGGGCTGATTTGCAATTCATCATATTAAACCTCTTCAAAATGTCATTTGCATATTTTGTTTGAGAGATGAATATACCATTTTCATTTTGATTCACCTCAATGCCAAGAAAATACTTCATTAAACCCAAATCAGTCATCTCAAATTCTTTCTTCATATCTGATTTGAACTTGTCAATTGATAGATCACCCGTGAATACTAAGTCATCAACATATAAGCAAACAATTATGATCTCACCTTGCTCATTCATTTTGGTGTATAAAGTAGGCTCACTGCTGCACCTATTGAATCCATTTTGTAAAAGATAAGAGTCAATTCTGCTATACCATGCCCTTGGGGCTTGTTTGAGTCCATAAAGAGCCTTCTTGAGCTTGTAAACCTTGTTTTCATGACCCAAAGTCTCATAACCAGGTGGCTGTTCCACATAGACTTCTTCTTCTAAAATGCCATTCAAGAAAGCTGATTTCACGTCCATTTGATATACTGCCCATTTGTTTTGAGCTGCTATAGCCAATATTGTTCTTACGGTGTCCATACGAGCAACCGGTGCAAATGTCTCATTGTAGTCTATTCCGGGTTGTTGAGAGTAACCCTTTGCTACTAACCTTGCCTTATGTTTTTGGACATCACCATTTGCATTCAATTTGGTTTTGTAAACCCATTTCACTCCAATCACCTCTTTTCCTTGTGGAAGATTCACCAACTCCCATGTTTGATTCTTTTCAATAGAATCTATTTCTTCATCCATTGCATGTATCCATTTTTCTTCTTTAATTGCTTCTTCAAAATGAATTGGATCATCTACATGTGAATATAAAGCAAAAAGAGAAGTCTATCCTTCATTGTTTCCACTTTCATTTTGCTCATAAATCTCTCTTAAACTTCTGATTTTTTGTCTTCTTAAGCTTGCCAATGTAGGATTTGACATGTCACTTGATGTAGACCCTGTGGAATGTGGACTTGCTGTCCCTGCACTAAAAATCCCTGTTGTTGATGGTGTTTGCTGCCTATTTGCTTGAGTGTTTGTTTGCATACGTGACGCTGTTCTTACACTTGATGATGGTGTTGCTTGACTACCTTGTTGTCCTTGAATGGGTGTAGGAGGACTGACATTTGGAAGACTGCCTGCTGCTATATCATTTTCATTTTCTTCTTGTGGTAAAGTGGCTACAATATTAATGGTTTTATCCATGGTTCCATCCCATGCTTCATCTTCTACAAATTGAACATCTCTGCTGATTATTACCTTCTTGCTGATTGGATTATATAGCTTGTATGCCTTGGATTCATTACTATATCCCACAAATATGCATTTTTCTCCTTTGTTGTCTAATTTTCTTCTCAATTGATTAGGTACATGTGCATATGCAACACATCCAAAAACTCTCATGTGAGCAACATTATGTTTTCTTCCACTCCAAGCTTCTTCCGGAATCATATTCTTCACACTTTTTGTTGGACATCTATTCATTATATAGGCTGCACATGATATAGCTTCAGCCCAATACTCATTTGGCAAATGTTTGGCCTTCAACATGCTTCTAGCCATTTCCATGATTGTCCTATTTTTTCTTTCAGCTACCCCATTTTGTTGAGGTGTGTAGCTAGTGGTGAATTGCTTGTGGATTCCATGTTTCTTGCAAAAACTTAGAAGATCATTTGAGATGTATTCACCACCTCTATCCGTTCTCAATGCTTTGATGTAGTGACCACTTTGTTTTTCAACTAGAGCTTTGAATTGACAAAAATATTCAAACACTTCACTTTTATGCTTTAGAAAGTAAACCCATGTTTTCCTTGAGTAATCATCAATAAATGTTAAAAAGTAGAATCTACCACCTATTGAGGGTGTTTGCATTGGGCCACACAAATCTGAATGGATTATCTCCAAAGGTGCCTTAGCTCTCATTGACATACCTGCTGGAAATAATTCTCTATGCTGCTTTCCAAAGATGCACCCTTCACATACTCTTTCCGGTTTCTCAATTAAAGGCAATCCATTGACCATGCTTTTCCTATGAAGTAGATTTAAAGCTGCAAAATTTAAATGCCCAAATCTTAGATGCCAAAGCCAATTTTCATCTTTAATTTCTGGTTGAAAGATTACTTGAGTAACTACTGTAGTTTTTTCTTCATCCTCTTGTGAGTTTGTTGAGGGGGGTCCTTGAGCAAATTCAATTTTTAAATCAGGTTTTATCCTTAATGGAAACATCCTATTGTTTGTCATTTGAACCTTTGCTATGAGCTGATTGCTTGGATATTTGTCTAAAATTATGCACTCTTTGTTTTTGAAAGAGACTCTATAACCCTTTTGGACAAGCTGCCCAATGCTCATTAGATTATGTTTTAAACCGGGAACAAAATAGACATCGGTTATATGTTTCTTCTCCCCCTCCTTGGTTAGAATGTTGATGTTCCCTTTTCCTTTGACTTCAACTTTATTATCATTGCCCAAAGTTACATCAGACTTTATGTTGTTATCCAAACTAGAAAACATTTCTAAATTCCCTGTCATATGATTGCTACAACCTGAATCTAAGAACCATACATCTTTTTCATTTGCTTGAGCAACATTGCATGCCAAAAACATAGTGGGCTGTTCTGATTTTTGGTTTTGATTTTCTTTTATGAAATTTGCATTTTGCTGCCTAGAGTCATATTGTTTCTTTCTACATTCATTCATATAATGCCCAAATTTCTTGCAATAGTGACATTGGACTTGAGATTTGTCATACCTTTGGATTTGAAGGTGATTTTGAGATGGATTTTGACATGAATATTGGCTGCTACCTCTTCCACTTGAGCTTGATGGGCTGCCTCCTCTTCCTCTATGAAAATTTCTTCCTCTACCTCTGAAATTTGATCTACCTTTGCCTCTACCATGGCTGATTAAAACTTGAGACTTGAATGCATGCTCCAACGAAGTGTTTGCTGTCCTACTCAGCCTATGTTCGTGAGAAATAAGAGATGCATGAAGCTCATCAACTGAAAACTGTGAGAGATCTTTTGTCTCCTCTATGGTTACAGCAATTGATTCAAATTTTGTGGGCAAACTCCTTAAAATCTTTTCAACCACTCTTTGATCTTCAAGTGTCTCTCCATGAGATCTGATTTGATTTACTAATCCAATGATTTGAGTGAAGAATGAATCTACTGATTCAGTGTCCTTCATATATATTGTTTCAAAGTCCCTTCTCAACATTTGTAGTTTGGTTGTCTTCACCTTTGTCATTCCTTGGTAGGCTGTTTGGAGAATATCCCATGCTTGTTTTGATTTTGATGCACCTTGAATCCTTGGAAAAATGCTTTCGTGAACTCCTTGAAAGATGAAGAAGATAGCTTTTGAATCCTTCTTTCTATTTTCCTTCAATAAATCTTTATCTGCTTGAGACAATGCATTATATGCTGCTGTGTCTATTGGTTCTGGGTAGCCATTCTCAACAAGCTCCCATAAATCTTGAGCACTAAACAATGCCTTCATTGTGATTGCCCAGTAGTCATAGTTCTTGCCATTAAATTGAGGAATTTGTGGGTTTGTCAAGCTTGTGCTTGCCATTTTTGGCTGTGAATACCCTTGATCAGAAAATAAACTTTGTTGAAGCCTTTTGTTGATGAAGCTCCTGCACTAATAACCTTCAGTTCTTCCTTAAAGCTTTCCTTGAGCAACCTTTGGCTCTGATCAACCTGCTCTAATACCACGTGCTGGTTCTGGAGGCAGAGATGAACAAACAAAGAAGGGCAAAATAGAAACAGAAAATACTGGAAGAAATCTAAAGTTAATCTGCTCTGAAAACAAGAGACAAAAACATTCAAATAACCAGTCCTTCTCTTCATTCATTCAAATATCAAACCATACAAATAAGACAGAGCTTGAGCTCTTCAAATAGTTTCTTAGACATGAAAAATGTAAACCCCTGTTCTGATTCTGCTCTCTGTTCTCTCTGTTCTGCCCTGTTTTTCTTACCTGTGCGATGCCCTTTTCTTTCACATATATCTCTGTCTTAATGCTCTGATAAGCTTCCATCGTATATGGGGGGGAAAACAAAAACTAATTAAATATATTTAATGCTGACTTAGCAGCTACCGTGCAGAAAAGATATGATCAGGATATGCCATCAAACCAAATTCAAAAACTGTCCTAAAAACGGAGGCGAGAAGAGAGAGGAGTAGTTGAGCTTGCAGGAGGAGTATACGGATGCATTAAAGTTCCCTGCAATTGGGATTAAATTCTAACAGAAACAACAGCCAAAGTTCGCTCCCCCGTCATAGGACCACTATGCATACAAACCAGCAGGTAGGATGTTTTTAATTTAAATGACATTTTCCTGTTCAGTTATACTTTGACTTCTGCCACAAAACTTTAATTCATTTTTTGCATAAATTTTACAGTTGGAATCGACAGTGCACGAGAAGAAGTAATCCGACTTCTAGATTTGAGTGCACAACATACATCGCCGCAAGCTGTGGTTGTGGTTGTCCATGGTTTCGGAGGAATCGGCAAAACAACTCTAGCCGATGATGTTTATGAAAATATTGACCTCCAAAGCTATAAGCATTGCAGGATTCACATGCTTCAACATTGTACAGAGAATGATCTCAAATCCCTCCAAGAGCAGAATAATTCTCACTACCCGAAATCTCCGGGAGACGGACATCTTTGTCTCCTGGAAAATTGAACGCCAACCATATGCGGTGAGACCTATTCCATCGCCAGAGGCAAGAAATCTTTTGTTGAAGAATATTTCCCAGTACAATGAAGAAGGGGTCATAGATTCGTTGCTCAAGGTTTTTGATGGCGTTCCGCTGCTGCTGGAAATAATTAGTTCGCAATTGGTTATAGGTTTTTGATGGCGTTCCGCTGCTGCTGCAAATAATATAGAAATATTAGAAATGATTAGAGAAGGGGAAAAGGTGGAAGAGGAAGATTTCAGTGACCGTATGGTAGATTTTGTGTACCGCAGATTGTTTCCACGTGCCAAAGAGGTTTTTATAATAGGACAAATAGTTTTCATGGCAGTAAATATGTCGCATACAGAGTTGGAGAGGCGGAATTGAGAGCTCTAGATGAGGCGTCATTCGTCAAGACAGATGAAGAGGTATGTCATACTTACAATGTCCCTTGTCAATATTAACAAAATATAGTTTTTATTCACAATCATAGTAATGTATGTGTTTATTTTTGTGCAGAAACTCAGGAACTTAAAAGGCATCTATTTTTATGAACCATCCGAGCAGCCAGCTCCGATAGAAATTAATGAATATCACCTGAACTGTCTGAGTCATTCGTTAAGAATACTATGTTATGAAGAAGCATCTCAAATAACCTTCAGGGGTAAATGTCTTAAACCATTTAAACAACTCAGATACCTGAAACTTCCGAGTGACATTCCTGATTTACCAATGGAGTTTGAGAAACTAGAGCATCTTTTCTTCTACGATGGCCCATTGACGCAAGGCATGAGTTTGTAAGAGGTAAGATCTGCAAATATTAATCATTTCAATTTAGCTTTGATTAGATTTTACAATGACACTTGACATCCTTTTCATAAGTGTCGTACAAATATATGTAGCTTCCTCCAACTCTGCGTGCGATGTGGATTACAAATATAATTTCTTCTGATAATGGAGTTTCAAATTCTAAAATTCCTTCCAAGGACACTCCACCTTCCTCGCTTGTAGAATTGTGGTTTTGGAAAGGTTACCTGATGGAGTGGAGAAGCTAACAAAGTTAGAGGGATTAGGGATATATGATTGCCGTAAGTTTATGGAACTTCCTTCCAAAATCGGAGACCTCAACAATTTGGAAAGTATAATTTTAAACTGCTGTTCTGGCTTAGAAGAATGGCCATTAAGTTTTGGAGATCTCTCAAAATTGAAAACATTATGCTTGAGACACTATTCTCCAAAATTAAAAGAATGATTGCCCCACAATATAAAAGAAAAACGTAATATAGAATATTATTAAATATTTTTTTCAACAATTCACATCTTCTTGAGATGTCTTTCTAATTTTTAATTTGTAATAACACAAATAAAATTTAAACTTTTCAATTGCTTTTCATTTTTTTAATAAATATTATATTTCATTACATTTAATTTGTTTAAAAAAATTCTCTTATTTTAATCAAAATTTATTTTAAATTATTAAAATTTTAATATTTTAAAATTTATAAGGCTGGTCTTCAAAATTAAAAATGCAATTACCTCATAATATTAGATCAAAATGTATGAGACATGATTAAATAAAATTTTCAACATTATACTTCTTAATTTATTATTTTGATATCCTTTTGTAATTAAAAAAAATGTAATTTAAAAAATTATATTTTCAAAAATTGCAATCTATAGAAAAAATTTAGTGAAAATTTTGACTAAAATCTCCCCATGAAAAGAAAGAACCTATTTTATTTTTAATGGAAAATTAAAAAGAAATAACCTTATATGTTTTGTTTTTTTACTTTTCAAAAATGTAATTTTTTAAAACAATTCAAAAAATAGTAAAAATTAACGAGAAAACATAACATATTAGGAAATATTTTTAAAAGCATCTTCAAAGTCTAAATTTTATTTTGAGAACTTATCTAATTCATACCTAATAAAATCAAAACCAATTTCACACTTGTTTAGAAGACAACATGGAAACAAAAATATTATCTCAAATTATAGTTCTCATACTACTTGTTATAATATTTCTTGGAAATGTTTGTAAAAATCAGTTTTATAGAAGAACACTTCGAGGCAATAACTTTCAATAAACAAATTATAATGAATGAACTTAATATTTTATAGATGATATCAGAGAGAGTTATCTTCCTTATAAATAGGCTTAACTATCTAGGGATACACCCCTTCATTTTCATTAAAAATAAATAATGTCTTAACTAATATTTATGTTAAAATTAAGCGTGCAAAAAGGGTTCAACTTATTAAACTTATATGATATTAGGATCATTACAATTAAGATCAAGGTGGGTGCGGAAGATGGATGGAAATGTCATGCATCGGATGGATGACAATGGAATTGTCATCATAAAATTTATGAAAGATGAGATATCTTGCCCACAAGTGTAATGATCATCAAAGATAGTTGATCTTACACATGATTCTTTTTTTCAAGCTTTCATCATGGTACTTATCTTTAAAGCACCACAATCATGGCTTTCACTATTAGAAAAAAAAATACTTTTTCTTTTTTTTAATTGTCATACATGACATGCTTGCCAAGTTTTCATCATGGTAACTAGCCCAAAGAACCATAGAAATGCTTTTCATCATAGGGAAAAATTTGTCTTTAATATTTTCTTGGATTGTTTTAATTTTTAGAAAAAAAACTCAATAGTTTTCCAAATGGCATTGATCTTCAACCAAACACTAACTTCTCTAGTCCAAAATAGATAGGGGAACCTAAAACAATGTAGGTTTGAAAACTCATTTCATCATATCTTAGGAATCCATATTATAAAACCTAAGTTAGGGTTTTCTAGTACATTACACATTTCTTATAGCTAACATTGCTTCCACCTTAGATTCCTTCTTGGCCACTTAACAAAGGTAGAAAGGTTTGTTTGGGCACAAAGAAAAAATGAGGGAAAATTTTCATAGTTATTAATGGGTGAATAGTAATGAAAGAAGACATTTGAAAAATTAATGTAGCTCATATTCTTAGACAACTAATGGAATCAAATAGAATTTTATATAAATTTTCAACCTTTTTTTAAACAAAAACCTATTCAATAGGTAAAGATGAATGATCATCAAGTTCACGATAGATAAGATGGCTAAAATTTTCATAGTTTGCTTGATTAAGTCTCTTGTAGAGATAGGAAAATTAGGTAACTACAAACAAAAGAATATGTTAATATATTATCATTTATAAAACATGAAATTATAGGACTACTATGAGAGGACCACAAATAATATTATGACTTGGCTAGAAGCATTAGATGATATACATATAAAAAGTAAAACAAAAGCTCTTTTAAACATGTGATGCAATTCACTAAGATTAATGACATACAAATCTAGGCATACTCAACACAAATGCTAGGAGGTAAATCTAAGGGGATTTAACCAACATAATCAATAAGTAGATTACTATTTTCATAATAATTTTAAAAAAATTGTTATAATTAGCAATGAGGAAATTGATCATTAACTAAGAAGGAATTTGAAATTTAGATAGAAAACTAAGACATTATCATAAAATAATTTATTAGATAAATTGACAAAGTTCATCCATAATACTAAATATTTAATTTGCCCAACAATATCAAGTATTATTTTATACTTACCATACTCCCATTTACAAGTAATAACTACTCCTCTATCCTATCTAATATACACATAAAAAATATAACCAATATTATGGCATATTAGTTTCATACATACCAAGCCAGTATTTAAACCTTTTAAGATTATACTTTATTAAAACTAGATGAGCCAATTTATCTATCATGAAAGGGGGATAAATTATATAGCCCCTCCCCACTCCATTTGCACTTTGAATTTTTGCAACCTTCCCCATGGATTAGATGCAATGTTCCAAAGAAAATAAATTATTTATGTACTCAACAACATAGAATAAATCTTAAATAAATTGTTTATTTTGATCTCATGTAAATTTATTTTTCAAAATAATTTGAAGTACCCACAAAGATCTAATAATTATTCTTTGAAAGTACATACTAAATTACAACAAATCAAAATGAAACTTGTACAACTTAGAGGCAAGAACTCTAACAACCCATTTATTGTAAAATGATCAATTTACACAACAACATAGATTGATATAACATGTAATGTCTCTTTATAAAATTATTAATAAAAATAATAGACTGGAAAAAAAAAAAAAACAATTGGCACCAAACTATATTCAAACAACTGCATTTAATCATAGTCAAGTAGCATAGATCAACTAGTCAATCAACTTATGATCTTGCACAAAATGAATCAAAGTCCAACAAAAATTGATATTGATTATTGATTAAATATCTACCTAAGATATAATAGTAGGCTTCTATCAGTTGACAAGAAACTAAGTAACAACAAAAGGGATAAAATAAAATGTTGACACTCTGAACTCAACAATATCACCCAATGTTAAAGATGTTTTGACTTACAGAATCTGTAATCAAAATTGGACACCACATCCTAAACATTACTTGGAATGTAGCCAACAAAAATTGTAGAATTTGTTTTTGAAAAACATCAAAATTTTAAAATCTCTCAAAAGATAATTGGATATTGTAAGCCCTTTTATTATGTCTTAAAATTCATATCACATGTTTCAAATACCACTTGGAGTTTTCTATATATCATCCGTTGGCATTGTGTAATATTTTTTTTTATTCCACGAATATAATTTAAATGCTATAGAAGTGTGGTGAAACCCACCAATCAAAGTCATCCAAATGCTTATTAGATATATTTTTATGTGTTATGGATAATGGTTTCATTTTCTATAAAAATTATTTTCTTAATGCAAAGTGTTTATAATGCGCTCAATGATGAAATCTTATATCATTTATTCATAGTGGCAACAAGGATGAGTTTGGAAAGAAAACCATTGACAAAAGAGATGGAATAGTGAAATATAATTTGAAGAGTGGAAATGAAGGTTCTAGTTGTGTGTTTGCTACGAGTGAAGTAAGTGTTGTCGATTTTATTTTTTATTTTATTAAAATTATTTTTTATAAGTATGCAAGACATAGTCATATGTCTTGATAGTTAGATTAATAGTTTAGGGTATGCAAATATTTTTTACTAATTGGAACTATTAACTTTCTAATCAATTTTGTAGAAAACTAAATGTTGCAACAATAAAATGAAGTCCAATTACATTATTCTATTCAAATCAAGTTATTTTTGTGTAATAATATTTTTAATATTTTTATAGTTATTAAAAAATATATATTAAATAGTTTGACATATCATTTAGCTAGGTAATTGTATCATTCAATTCAATAATAATCAAATGTTATATTAATTGAGAAAATTGCATGTAGAGAAGGGTATACCTCATATTTTTAATACTTTTTTTTTTTAAATAGGCATAAAAAAGATGAGCATGATAGAGTGATAACATGTATAAAGAGATATCTAGTTAAATAACAACTAAAGATTAGAGATGGTCGTACATTTAGTGATGAAAATTTTATTGTTAAGTGGCTTAGCTATGCATAGTTACAAGGAGTGGCACTTGATTAAAAAATGCATCGGTTCTTTTGGTTAGTTGATCCGGGAAAAGTGGGATTTTGTTTATGTTGATTTGTATGCAGAGAATGATTTATATGATGTTAGTGCATATGCATATTGGTGTAGGTTGTTGGAATATAATGGGTTGGATCCCACAGGTTTAGAGAAGAGTGTGAGTTACAATTGGTGTAGTCAAATCATGGTGGAGTTGATTCCACATTGAGAAAGAGGAGTGTGAAGCAAAGTTGTTCGAAGAGAGTGATACTTGTTCATACTAGATTTTGGAAAAGGAGAAAAAAAAAGTAATTAAGATACCTAGAATTTATTGAAGGATTGTTCACAATCTAAAAGCATGGTTCAACCATTCAACTTTATTTGTGATCTATGCTCACAAACTACTTGCCTAGTGTGTTTGATGCTTGTAAGACTAGATGTTTCAGCATCAAACATGTGCTTGAAAAGAAGCAAGAAGCAATAAAGCAAGTTTTGGCTAGGCCTATATCAACTAAATAGGTCCTTATTGGATGAAAAAGAAAAAGACAAAAAAATGATTAATTGATTTTGAAGAAATGGGCAACTTAGGCAGTTGAAGCAATCTTCCTCACTTACATAATTTTGAGCACTCAAGTTAAATTCTATTACTAAAGAATTAATGTATGGGCATATCAACAATCAAGCAATCATGCATCACACCAAAATATGTGTATAATTCTTGTTTATCTTTTTCAAGTTCTTTTGTCACATGTTTTTCTCTAGTTGTTGATTCATTTTTCTCTCATAATTCTCTAACCATACATATAGAGTCGTGGACAAAAATCATCACAAGTGGTACCACATACTAGCCATGATGAGTCCAAATGTAACATGTCAAAACTTCGGTTATTGTAAGTTGTCAAATGTTCTTCCGACAAAAGTGACCTAATAAAGATTGTGTGCCAATATTTTAGAATCTCGGGTCGATTGTAAGGTAGCATAATTAAGCATTCATCCTAAGGAGGTTTTAGATTGCATCAAATTCCACAACTTATATCTTACAGTACAAATTGAAGAAGGGAAGTAGTGCATAAGGAATTATACTAAGTTCTTATTCAATGATGTATTACATGAAAGCATCACAATTAAAAGGTGTCAATTAAACTAAAGAAAGCAACAAAGAGGAGGTAGGATAGAATGAATTGAAGACCAAAGAGAGATTTGAAAGATTGAATAGATTATAATCCATTTTTTCATGGAATTTTTGTTGCTTTCGTCAAATGAATAAACACATTTAATTATTTTACACCATCATATTGTTCATTCTTTCTAAATTAAGTTTATGTTTTGCAATCTTATATTTAGTTATCATATTCTTAATTTGTGCTCCATGAATGAACAACATTTCCTTAAACCCTCTTTCCATGATCATATCATATGGATAGAGACAAGTACATACTTCTGACTTCTCATTTTGTGCTCAATTTAGTAATCTTATTTATAAATAGGACTTTTGACTATTTCTAACCATTTGCAGCCCCCAATTTCTCTTTAAACCCATGCCATGCACCTGAATATGAACTAGCTTCACTTCTAGATTATCACGAGCCTCTTTTTTACAAATGTCCATCTTGAACATGACACGCCACATTCCTTTACTCCCAAATAGGGCCATGCATGCTAATGTTCACCATATTCAAATTATGCTTTTCTACTCAAATGCTTCTCTTTCACAACTCTTGACTATAACTCATGTCCAATGACTCAAAAATATCTATAATGTCTATAAAAGAGAATTTTTAACAAGAAAGTGATCTTCAACAAGGTTTTGGGAAAGGCACATAAACACATGCAAGTGCACACAGATCAACAGAACACTTATGATATCTATATTCAACAAAACCTCCACTAAAGCTTCAAATGAGACCTCCATAGTTGCACACTGCTCTTCCCACAAGTACCCAGATTACCCAAAACTTCATCTATAGATTCAACCCTAGGATTTGACTAAGGCAAGTCCCAAAAACAATCTTTGAGCAACTACCTTTCCCTTATAGGTGTAGCTTAAACTTTCAGTCAACATCTGTCAAGGGGACTAGATCATGTAAAGGTCACTATCACGTCCACCTAAACATAATCATGTATGCTCTTGTCATCAAATAGACTATTGCAATAATAAAGTTCTAGAATCAAAATCCAATGACATAAAAAGATTCCTCCCATCTTCTCCTTAATCATCTGCAACTTCAACAACCTTTGAATAAAAAAATTCCTGCTTCCTCCCTCCTCTCATCTTCATTTCTAACATAAAATGGACATTAAAAAATTAACTTTCTTTATTTATCTAGAATATATTTTTGATGCTTTGTTTAATATTTCACACTAAATTTTAGATGAATAAAACTGTAAGTAATTAAAAGTAAAATTATTATGATTAAAGAAGTTATTATGTCGAGAGGCATCTACAATGACATCAAAATGCTTGTAAACAAAAATTCAATTTTGAAACAATTTGACATGCAAATGACAAGGAAATACATGAAATATGTCACCTTTTTGTTTTTGTGGAGGTGTTATTTTATTACTACAAATAAAATAGAACCCTTGCCCCTTGTCTCCAACTAAATGAAACAGTTACATTCAAATAATAGTGGAAGAGTGCCATAATATTTAAAAGGGAATGCCATCTTAGATAATATTTTTTGAAAGTCTTGTAAGCTACTAATATTGTTGCAATCATCAAATCCCTTCTATTATAAGATATCTCTCGACACAATTTACCTATATTTTTAAAATATAGATACACTAGTATTATTTTAAATAAAATAAAATCATTGTCACTTGTCTCTAAGTATATGAAACTATTACATCTTTAATGAGAGTGAAAGAGTGCAGCATTATTCAGCTCCATGTCCTTGACAACTAATAACCATGCAAGACAATTATGTGATATCTCTCGACATTATTTTACGTATATTTTTTTAAGAATTTAATGATTAAAAGTAAATCTCTTATGGTTAAAGAAGTTATATTTTTAGTTACAATATTATTTAATCCTGAAACATGTTTTGTTTTGAGATAAGAACTATTAATGACCGCTTCTATACATTTGTCCATGCCTTACAAGCATGTCACTTCACCAATCTTAAACAAAAGAACTACAGATATCAACCTAGTACATTACATCATATACTGTAATGCCTGAGCATTTTTCTTTAGACTTCAAATGAGTTTTATCCCTAGGAAAGGTTACATAGAATAGTTCAACACATTGTTACTTTTGATTTGAAGTAAAATAAAATCAAGCTACAGGCAAAATGACTCGTCCACTTTACATTAGGCCACGAAAACAATAAATATCACTATGAAAATGATAATAACAAAAAATATCTTAACAATAAGCCACCTATTCGAAGATATCCGACTCAAGTGTTTTAAAAGAGCACCTTGTGCTCCTTCCACATTGGACAGTGTATCATCCATATTATCATCTATCCTGCACATTACCATCCAAAGAAATCCCTTTAGAATTCATACATGTAAGCAAATGGCTATTGCTCCTGTATTATGACAATCATAAAGACGACAACAAGAACAAGTGTATTTTTTCAACTTTACGTGTGCAAATATAAGGAACAAACAACAGAAATCCCATTTGCTTGAAAGAGAGTTGCAATAAAAATAATATTACAATGAAATGCATATACATATGGTTTGGTAAAAACTGAAGGCACTGGATTTAAAATACCTGATCGCCAACTCTCCTTGTTGAGCAACCATTGTGGCTAGCTGAGTAAAAATATTTCGAGTTCTGAAATTGAGGATTCAACATTTTGGAGAGTTGTTGCCCTAGAATGCATCTGTTTGTCCATCTGAATTAAGTGTTGTTGCATTTGTTTGTCCATCTGAATTGATGCAGTACCATCCACACCAATCCGACGCCTGCTTTGTAAAATACATGTTATCTTAAACCTCCCATGCTAACAAAATAACACATGCACACAACCAAACTCACCACGAGCTGGTACATCTTGCAGTTGGAATTTAACTAATTTGGATGCATCAATCAATTACAAACCACAAAGTATGCTTCTAGGTTATTGTAATGGGTTTTAGAGCCATATATCTAAAAGCACAAAAGTCTAGGAGAACTATATTAATGCCTACAAGTGATCAAAATAGATCAATGGAACTTTGACATACAGTAATTCAAAAGAACATAAAGGAAAAACAAGGATATCCAAAACGAGGCTAAGGGATAAAACAATGCTAAAAGCATACAAGATGATTAGGGATGAGAGATGGTGAAAAATAAAAACATTTGTCTGAAATTTATCAGAAAGAAAGAAAGAAATTATTGCCGACTCAAAAATGCATCCAGTTAAAATAGAGAGGAACTAGGGTAAACATACCCTAGGAAATAAAAGAAGTTAAACTCTACTCTTGAAGACAAATCAATTAGCCCACAACATGTTTCAACTAATATTGGTTGCGCATGCAGAAAGACTTTACATCTATTTAATCATCTAAAATGGTTAGAGATGCACACTGCTATTAGATTAAGTTGAGAATAAATACTACTACTATAGAATGGCACCCATACAAAAGGCAATACAGGCAACATTAGTTACAAATTCATGTCTGTTGGGTCTATGTTAACTAAACTGGAGGACAAAACATTATAGAGGGTTATCAAAGAAAAAGGCTTTTTCTTTATCATCAAATTGTTGTCCATTTAGATGGCCACAAGTCATTCATGGTCTTGGAAAAACAAGCATTTAGTTTATGAAGGCAAAATGCATAGGAATTTTCTTTGTGGTCACCATAATGAATGAAATAAATTCTAGATTCTAGCATCATATCATAATTGAATGTACCTTTTGAATCACATTGACCTATTTTTGAAATCCATAGGCATTAAAAATAATTTCTTGATTTCTAATGCTTCCCTTCAAATAGAATTCCTTCATTCAACATATTCTGAATCACTATTTCTCAGTCCAATAACTATAGCTTATGAGTATACAGATACTATCTTTGGAGGTATACTCATTGATCATGACTGTATGTTGCATCCCATTCTGACAGATATAATGCTATTTTTTCATATCATGTCTCCTCTATGGTGTATATAGAGATAATTTGATGCCCTCAATTTTGAAAGGCTCACAAGATTGAGGTTAGTTTTAGTAAACCTACGGTCACAATCTTTGATAAATCCAGGAGAGCCTATGGAGATCATGACAACTTATACTTAGATTGGACTTCATTAGCTCCTTGTTAGGCTGAAGATTGCTTCTCAATCGTTCCTTTGCAAGGAATATGCCTCACTTTCTACCTTTTGAGATGTACCTCATTGATACATTTATTAAACCCATAATGAGTTAACTGAAACTAATTGGTGTGGAATATGAAATAATTGAAACAGAATTAAAGGAAGAGAGGGATGAAAGAACTTACAACTGGTCCACGATTGAAGCCTCCCGCAAGACAATAATTCTCTCACCACTACCAACCTACACACAAGCAAGAAGGGAAAATTTTGGCGTTGTGTTTAGGAGTCTACCAAACTTAGATCTCTGCTTTGGTGTTTCCACCTCCAAGGACAACCCAAATGAAAAGCCACAAGAAAGATAGTTGATAAAGATAATTGGAAAGTATCAATAAACAAAGAGATATGCAAAATAAGGATGGAAAAGGGATAGGTGAACTCCCCTCTCCAAAGTTCTCACAAAGATGATGCTCTAAACTATTTTTCAGACCTACCAAAATGGTGATCTTAGTATAGGAAGTTGTGACTACTATCAAACAAATCATCGAGAGCTCCCACCTACAAAGAGTAGTCTCAAAAATGCCAAAAAGATCCTCCAAATGCCTTCCAGCCAGAGAGATATAGGCTCTGGACAAAAAATGGTTGCCGATGGGCGCATGCAGGGGCATTAAAATCTCCTCCAAGCATAGGCACAACACTCAAATGACCACCTACAAACTATCAAATTTGTGGGACAATAGCGTGCCGCATAGACGTCTCTGCACCACACCCTAGACACTGAAAGGTGACAAGTTGGCGGAGTTGGTAGAGACCATTTTGGAGCTGACGAGGCAATCCTGCATGGACAAAAGGACAAAGGTGGTGATTCCCAACCTCCGATGGAATGGAGGAAGGCGCCATTTTTCGCGTTGAATCACAAAGGTAGAGATTTTTCATATTACAATGTTATTGTGTTCTTATGTGCATGATTGTTGGAATTTAGTAAATAATGCTATTATGATTGATAAAGTTTAAATTGATAAAAATAATTGTTATACTGATTCACCTAGTAGTTGAATACAATGCCTATTGTTATGTTTGATAATATTGGTTATGTGTCAATGTATTAATTGTTCGTATTAAGTGGGTTGCCACCCTCAAGTAGTTATAAGAATCGGTTGGTTTATGGTTGTGTTCTTCTTGGCAGCCGTTGGGTCCTTTAAATATATTGTGTATGTCAGGGAATGTAGTAGGATAGGGTTGGATCAATTGTAATCCTTGGCCAGCCATATTTGGTCTTCTTCTCTATAATAATTTCATGTGCAAATAATGATATATTTTACTCCTATATCTAGTATGCATTGTTATTTGTATTATTATTTCCTATATTTAATTTATCAGATATAGTAGTAAACACACACCCCTCGCAGTATAACTATGTGCTCATCAAGTGTTTTAGTGCTTCTGTCACTTTTCAAAAGCTAGGAAACTATGTTGTGAGGTTTTAACACATCGCCCCATTGCCAATGGGGACCCCCACTTTGTCACTTTCTAGATTAATTGTCTTATCTTAGTCATTAGTAGTTTTAATCTTTTTCTATTATCCTTTTTCTTGAGGAAGTGAAGTTTCTTAGGTGGCTAGTGTGGATGTGTTTCTTAGCACAATTGAACACAAAATAAAATACCAAGGTATCCTATACTCTCTTGAATAAATTCTTTCAAATTCTATGCTTTGCGATCAAATGAGAAAACTCCAAGGTTTCTATTGTCAAGTCTTGACTCCTCGATAAACTCAATTGGTTTATGTGATTGTTGGTAATCCAAAGGGACTTACATCGAATGAATGTTGAATGTTTCGATGTTAATGGAACTTATATTTTAACTACTTGCTTGGAAAATAAAATAGAAAAAGACATAGGGTTTCAGGAGTCTATTCTAATACTAATAATGTAGGAACGATGGACAATCTTTGGTGAAATGCGACTAAGCCTTGCTTTGGCATGCAATAACTCCACAAAGCTTAGTGTGGTTCCCTAAGGTAAGAATATGATGTTCAAATCAAAATCAACAACAAGGATACCATAAAGGTGACGCATAGAAAAGTGTGAATAGCAATTGAAATTAAGATCATTTAAGAATTATAATTGACCACACAAGCCAAACTTACAATCAGAAAATCGCTCGTGGTATGGATATATGAATTCCACCATGAATCATGCACAAAGTTCCTTTCATTCATTTAGTTATAATTATCTAAAATGATGATCCAACAAGAAACCATGCAATTGTAGAAGAAACAACACATTCTACCATAACTTAATTGAAAAGGATGTTAATTTACAAGCTTGGCAACAATTTATGCCTTTTCCTAATCTACCCTAGCTATCTAGCTATTATCTATTGAACAACTACTAACTATTAACATTTTCAAATAAGTGTTTTAAGCCTTATATAAAGGGCTCATTAAAATTCATAGGCTCATATTTATTTGAGATCAACAGTCAAGATTTTACAATTAAATCCTAATTAGGGTTTGTTACAAAAAAATTCCTCTTGGCCAATAAGATCATTACACTGAATTGGACACATGTCTATCTTAATTTCTAACCAATGAGACAATAGGTTAGGTACATAAAATAGTATTTGATGAGGCGCCATGTGTCACTTGCTCCACCATGAGATGAATCAAGTTTATTGAACTTGGACTTGTTGATGTTGAAGTAACTTGATTGTCTTGAATGCGAATAGGATGCCACATCAACCTCTTCTGAAATTATCTCCATTCCTAATCACATTCAATCTTCTTTACTCTAACTTAGAAAATTTCCTCTTTGTTAAGAATTCATAATTTGAAACATTGAATCATGAAGTATTCCTTTCTTAATCTTCTTTGATCTTGAAATTTCCTGCCATGATATGTTGTCTTGAAAAGTAGATTTTGATCCTTTGGAAACCTTGTGATGTATATATTTCTTCATGCATCTTTGAGGTATCTTATATCATGTTGATGATCTTGATTTTGAAATGTGAAGCATGTTCTTCCCTTGAAACATCAAGCTATACTTTATTATTCACTTTATCAATCAGGAAATGAATTATCTCTTTGTACTGCTGACTTGAAATCTGATATTCTTCACCCTCCATCAAATCGGATTCTGAAACATGACACTTTGTGAAATTCACATCAACATGATTGACATTATCTATGCTGGAAGTTAACTACCTTTATCTCTTCCTTATTCGAATTGAGAGTTTTTTGCTCTTCTGTTGTAGGTCACGTTTAGGCTTGCCCTGCTCTTTAAATATTTGATTTTGGATTTGCCTTTATTTTTCTTTCTTTGAGTTTAAAACTTCATTCAAGTGACACGTCTTTACTTAAAGGCCAACTTCCTTATTCCTTTAGTGCCACACCTCGCCTTTGTTTGATCATGGCATGTGCTTGGGGTCCGAGGGGTCAAAAAGAAATGGTGAGGTGGCTGCTCCTTTTTTCTTTAAAGTGCCTTAAAGAAAACTTTTCCTTCCATCTTAGAGTTTGGTGGGGCCCAAGCAATGATGTGGTAAGGGGGGATGAAGAAATGTTGTGGGTTGAAAGTGAAGAGAGGTAAGCAAAGGTACCACTAGGGAAAGGGAAGTAGATGATGTTGGGGGAAAGAAAGACATAAGGGATACGGATGTGGGGGATGTAGAGAAGAGTAATATATACCGTGGAGTAAGGTAGATAAAGGATGGGAGGTTAAGGGGTGATGAAGGGAGTTAAATTTAACATTAAATTTTACAATTGAATTCATGAAGTTTCCACAACCCGTAATGATATGGTTGTTATTCTTCTAGATTTGACCATGTGTATTTTTATGTTGCCAATGTTTTGAATCAAACACCATTATCCATCATCAAGACAAGAGAGCAAGTAAGAGACAAAGAGATCATAATATGATGATAATAGAAGACCTAGAAGGTTAAAAATAGAGGCTCAAGGACAGAGGTACAAATAACAAGGAAGAGCCAAAATATAAAAATATAAAAAATATAAAAATTACCTCCAAAAAGAAACAAGTAACACATAGTGGCCAGTACTTGCCTTTTTAGTATTGCAATAATAAATTTTTTGTTTAGAGGTAGGTTGGATAATAATTTGAGATAATATTTTTTTGCAATAATATAATAGAGAGTGCTCATAATTATAGCATAGTTATAAAATTACAATAATATCTATAACTAATCCAAACCTTAACAATAATTTTAATTCCAACCTTAACATAATGTGTATGCTAGCCCAAATTTTTAACCTAATTCTAACTATAAATCTAACATTAAAAACAACCCTAATCTTTAAAAAAAAAAAAAAACCTTAATTCTGAATCTAACTCTAAGCCTAAGTCTAATCTTCATTTAGAAATAATTTGAACCTTATTTTTAACACTAACCTTAACCCTTATTCTAACACTCTCTTATTAGGAAACCTAATTTTAGAATTATAATGATAAATAAGAATTAAAATTAAAGTTATAATATCATTAAGAATTATAAATTATGTTATAATCATTTATTTAAATTATAACTATAAAATTAATAATAATAATCTTAATTTCAATTAATAATTATTTAATGAATAAATTTAATATATTTATTATTATATATTTTTGGTAATATTATTATTAATAGATTATCTAGAATTAATATTTTAATCTTTACAAAAATATTTTAGATTATATTATTACATTATATAGATTAAATATTATATGATATGGATAAATAATATTGTATTTGATTTATGTTATAAATATAATTTAGATTATAATTAAATATGTTAATAATATGAAATGTTGAGATACGGTTAAACTCAAAAATGGCTATGAGCTCTGCATATTGACATCTACACCTCGGCGATCATCATTCTCATCAAGGCAAGGGTTGGAGCATTGTTGGAAGGCCTCCATCCGACAGGGAACCGCCTTCACAAAACCAACTGTGGCAATTGGTGAAGGGCAGAAGAGCTGCTAGGGTAGAGAAAAGGGAGGCTAGGGATCCTCTAGAGTGGTCAAATGTGTAGGTGATCCCCATCACCTCGCGAATCCCTGGTTGTGCCACCAATGCAAATCGCATACCACTAGGATTTTGATCAACTTCTTCTAGTCTTGGCCAACACCTTCAAAAGCCACAACATATATCTCATCCAAATACCTATTGTGTGAAGGGTTATAGAGGACCTCCCAAGGATGGAGGAAGGGCAATGCCATACCATGGCCATAATTTAATTAACTCAAATTTGGCTTCGAGGATGGGGAACTCGCTCCACCATAAAAGCAACAATGTTATTAGAGAAACAAGGAGCGAGGGTGCCCTAACATTGATAAATCCTGACCTGGATTGTATCGAGATTTCAACTCCCAGGGAAGCCATGGAATTAAGTAATTACTACAGAGGGAACGAGCTCTTTGCAAAATGGGGAGGGAATCATCAACTTCTCACCGGAATAGCTAAATGGTGGAAAACAACATTCCATGGGTAGGTAAGTATCACTACCCTAGCTAATATTTTATGTACATTGAATGTTACAAAAAGTCTCTGAAATCCAAGCTATTGCATGAAGAATGTATTTTTTACAAAGGTACAAATTTCAGTTTTATTGAATGGCAACCTAAATTCGATGCTAATAGATATGAATTCAAAACTTTATTGAAATGGGTAGAAATTCATAATGTTCCTGTTGAATTAATGTATGCCAAAATTCTTATAGAAATTGCGGATAAATTGGGCAAATTGATAGCCGTAGAAAAAAATTGGTCAGATAAATCTGATATAAAACTGTTAATAGAAGTAAATAAGGGCATGGAAAATCTAAAAAATATAACCCTAGAGATAGTAGATGGTAATTACACCCTAAAATTGGTATGGTATATTGGCTCGGTCTCTAAAAATTTAGCATTCTGCAAAAGGTCGAACCCTAATTTACAGAAGTCTCAGGTTAAGGTAAGAGATAACCATAGAGCAATGAAAGACATAATAGACATTCAATTTAACAATAATAGGGGTGGATTTATTATAAACACTGGTCAGCAAGAGACTGTTAATATGCCAACCCCCCCTCCTTCCCCAGTCTTACATAATAATCTAGAAAAAGCTAAAAATAACAATGAAACTCCTGTTTATGCTAATGAGGATCGAATCAGACCAAAACTGAACAATGTCATAGAAAACATAATGGGGAAATTAGCTAAAGAATTTGTCGAGGAGGTATTCATTGATACTCCGACAAATGGGGCAAACAATGCCATCATCTCTAATCCTAAATATGATTAGACCCCCCTCAAAACCCCCTCATTAAACATCAACCCAACTGAGGTTTCTCATGAGGAAAACATCACAATTTATCCCACTTTGGAGGAATTCCCCATTGTGGAAGGATTGAATGCAAATAAGGAAAGAGAATTCATTACTAATGAACTGATCAATATGTAGGAAGGGAAAAATAGCATAATATTAGACAATAACTCAATCAACCCACAAAACATAGGTATCCTCTAGATGGCGGGTGAGAAACTAACTCTAGACTATGGCAAATCCATGAGCAACAAAAGAGGTCGGAAGTCTTTTTTAGACAAAAGAAAGATGGATGGGGATGCAAAGGGGTAGGCCAAAATCAAAACCCTATTGGGATAGGGAAAATCTCCCCTTCCCTAGGTAAAGGAATAAATATCCTAACATGGAATGTTAGGGGTATGGGGGCCCCTAACAAACAATGCTTAATTAAGTGAAGCATACTTAAATCTACTATGGACCTAGTTATGCTACAAGAAACAAAACTAGGTAAGACTGATATGGACAATTTTAGTAGAAAATTTATCCAATGACAGATGGAAATGGTGGAGTATATAGGGGCATCGATTGGATTGGGTATTGTATATGGTGAAAATGGATAACAATAATAATCAAGATTGAAAGGCTAAATGAATCCAACCACAAAACCCTAGCCTAACAATGAACAAAGATCCACCATAACATATGAAGATTACCTAAGACAATGCCAAATAAAACAAAATCACAAAGATTATACCATCACATGTCCAATAGGGTTTTGATCTCCATTCTTCCTATCTCCATTGATCTTGCTTGATATACTTGCTCTCAGATTTTTATATGCACAAGAGCTCAACAAAGAACGGAATGTGGTTGCAAGTAGGATCATAGTGTAGTCAATTGCATAAAAGATCATTAGGGTTTCATAATGAAGGAAGCATCTCCTTAAATAGGAGACACAATATGAAATGGAGGGATAAGATTGAGAGGTGTAAAAAGAGAGGTCGGCTAAGATTAGAGGGTAGGTAAAAGAAATACCAAAATAATGAAAGGGGTAGGTAGTGTATGAATTAAGAGATGAATGACATGTGTCATGGGTAGAAAAGGTTAATGAATTAAATTAAATTAAATAAAGATTTATTTAATTAATAGAAGAAGTGGGATAATTAAATAAATAAAATATTTATTTAATTTAGGAAAAGGATAATTTAAATAAATAAATGTATTTATTTAAATGAGAAATAAGGCTAGAAGCGGATAAATGAATTAATTAAATAAATAAGGATTTATTTAATTAATAGAAGAATTAGGCTTAGATAATTAAATAAATAAAATATTTATTTAATTAGACTGGACAATTTTGGGTGTCTACATTTTGCCCCTCTTTGAGACAATGCGGCTTGTCGCGTTGTTTCAAAGAAGATAAGATGAACTGATACAGAGTTGCCCCAGGATGGGAATGATATGCCCCCTCGAGAGATTGGATGAAAATGTCTGAAAAGATTGCAGACAATCTCTCGATAAGAAAGAAAGGCTAGAATGGATTGACCAGATAAAGTGACAAAGTCACGGGATAATGAAGACTGACTCAAGAAATGAAGGTGAGGGCTAGGGTAGGCTATAAGATAGACCATGGGGGAAATACATCCTCATTGTCATCTACACATCTGTGAGAGATTAGAGTGCAGAGAGAGAAAAGAGCAACAGCATTCAGCAACGATGGCTTTGGTTCATAGATTTGACCGAGTTCGTCGATTTCAGAGGCCAGCAGAGGCAGGAGAGCCAGTAAGTACCACCAAACGTCCTTGTACTTTGATGCATTTCAATTTTGTCTTTAATGCATGGTAGTTTAGCAATAAATGCGCTTAGGAATAGGGCACAAAAAAGTGCAAAAATGTGCAACCACGTCTGCGTCGGTGCCAGGCGCGTCTGTGTCCGTGCCAGGCACGTTTGCGTCTGGAACCATGTTTATGTCGAATGTGGCCGCGTCTGTGCCGTTC
Source organism: Cryptomeria japonica (assembly GCF_030272615.1). NCBI lineage: Eukaryota > Viridiplantae > Streptophyta > Pinopsida > Cupressales > Cupressaceae > Cryptomeria > Cryptomeria japonica. Next base: position 3,675,286 of record NC_081408.1, on the reverse strand, counting down.
AGGCGCGTTTATGTCCTGAAGGGGCGTTTGTGTGCCAAAGTCGCGTTTATGAGTAATTTAGGCACGTTTATGTAAAATAGGCACGTCTGTGTTGTTTAGGCGCGCTTGTGCAGTCAAGAGGCGCGTTTGTGAGTTTAAAACGCGTTTATGTCTGAAAATGCATGGTTTTGGTCTTCTAGGTCAAATCGGCAGTTCTGTGATGAACATACGCTGTCGATTGGATAAACTGCTGAGAGGATGCACTCAAACAGGTCCTCTAGGAAGACTAGGATAGATCAAGGCACTTTGTGATGAACAGGGAGTACCAAGATAGAGTACTTTGTGATGAACAGGGAGTACCCAAAGTATGAGCAGCACTTTGTGATGAACAGGGAGTGCGAAATGTGAGTAACACTTTGTGATGAACAGGGAGTGTCACACACGTAGTACTTTGTGATGAATAGGGAGCACTACTAGGATAGATAGCAACACTTTGTGATGAACAGTGAATGCTACAATAACTGACATGATTCGATTGTTTGACTGTAGAAGTATTTGCCCATTTTAGAGTCACGGGAGAGATTCCCGTCTACCTAGAGATTGCGACTGGAGTTGTCATTTCAGGACAGAGCTGCCATTGAGGAGATGGGATTGAGACACGTGCTGTATGTGCCTAAGTTTCAGGCAAACATGGGTTTGCTGACTGCGCTGGCGGAGAGATGGCACTCTGAGACATGCACATTTCATTTGTCGATGGGGGAGATGACAGTGACCCTCGAGGATGTTTATAGGATGTTGCACATACCGATCAATGGAGATCTGATTCCATACGATCGAGACAAAGACAGGGAGGCTTTGAGATGGGTGTTCCAGGATCCCGGGTTAGAGATGAGAGCAGGGCATGTGGCATGGGACACCATGACCGCGACAGGGTTAGCTTTGCCAGCTGTGATCGGAGGAGCCATCAGTGGGTTCTTGTGTCCAGATAAGGCGACACGGGGGTTGGCAGTGGGCTGGGGAGGAGCACTGGAGATATTGGTTACTCAACACACCAGATATGCATGGGGTCCATGTGTTTTGGCACACCTATATTATGAGCTTCACCAGTTCGTCTACCATGGATCAGTGGGACTAGGTTGTGGAGTGACACTTCTGCAGGTTTGGGCATACGAGCATCTGCCTATCACATGACCAATACATTTCAGAGGCAGGGGTCACAGACGGAGTTTTGTGCATCTTTATGATATAATTACTTCACAGCCTTGGATTGGCAGGTTAGAGCATTGGAGGCGTGTGATAGATGACATTGATGTAGTCATCTGGAGGCCGTACCTGGGGTGCGAGGAGTGGGAGGATGACGCAGTGGAGCTACCTTTCACCTTCCGGAGCAGGTATTTGATTGGGCGGATGCCCTACATACTTGAGAGACAACTGGTGGATAGGGTATGCAGACAGTATGGCAGGATCCAGAGGATGCCATGAGGCTCGGGTATGTATGCCCGCACAGTGAGGGATCAGGCACAGTTCGAGCCTCTGTTATCATATGATCAGGCCGTTACACAGCTGGCAGAGATGGTGCCCCTACCCTGGGATATGTGGCCAGAGATTGAGGATGCAGGGATGGATGCAGAGTACTCCGCATATTGGGCAGAGCATCCGTTCCCATAGTTGACAGATCCAGGAGAGCTGCTGGAGGGAGATGCCGGAGGAGATGATGATGGTAATGGTGGGGGTGATGGAGGCCGAGGCCGACAGAGGCAGAGGGGAGTAGTGGGGGAGAGGAGAGTGGCACCTCGGAGGGAGGGTGGACAGGAGGGATAGGCCCAAGTGGTGAGGGGTCGCGGTGGATTGCCCCAGCAGGTACTAGCAGCACAGGGATAGAGACAGGGACAGAGACAGGGACAGGTGCAGGGACAGGTGCCAGTTCAGGCACAGGGTCAGAGACAGGGACAGGTACCTAGGCATGCACAGAGGCAAGTACCCATTCAGGCACCAGCACAGGCACAGGGGCCGGCATAGGTACAGGCACCCGCAGAGGGAGAGCCACAGGCAGGGGGAGAGGGTGGGGATCCAGAGGAGGATGAGCTGATTGAGCTCAGGGAGATTTGCTAGGGCCAGGCAGATGAGATCCAAGATCTAGAGCGGGAGAGGGACCGACTCAGGACCAGGCTCAGGGATACTGAGCGGGAGAGGGATCAGGCGATTCAGCACTATACTGAGGCTGAGACCGTGCTGAGGGCAGGGAGGTAGGTAGCGGAGGATGCAGGAGCAGGCTACGCATATGTGCTGCGAGCTAGAGAGGAGATCGCCTACTAGAGGGACCTGTATTATGGTGTCGTGCCAGTAGATCAGCGAGCGAGGAGCTTCCATAGACCATCGCGGACAGCGACGGCTACGGGAGGGAGCCGGAGGAGACAGGCATCTAGTGGTGGGGTCATGGGTCCTCCACCACCACCAGACAAGCAAGGTGATCCTGGAGCAGGTCCTTCTAGAGCTCAGACTCCGTCGAGGCCAGGCGGCTCCAAGGGAGGGAGTTCATCATAGCCATAGAGGGCTCCCTTGTATCAGTATATGTACCATTTTTGTATTGTAGACACCTACGGGTGATTTTGTAGCCATATGATTTTTGACATCATTGTATCATGACACTTTTGATTATATATGAGATGATTCATTTTTTGCAGCAGCTATATGCATGCATACCTATGTAATGAGATGTTCTTATGATGCATGTTTTATGATATGGATGCTTATGATATGGATGCAAATATGTACATGATGCAATGCAATATTTTTGTTCTTTTATGTTGTATATGTGATGCATGATGCAAATGTGAATGTATGTGATACAGATGAATATGATAATGTAAGTGTAAATTGTGCTAACAGGTGTTGTGTGCAGGATGTGATGCAATTGTGATATCTATATGTATGTATGAAATGCTTATAGGTGGTAATGCAGGTGTAAACTACATGAAATGCAAATGTTTTTGGTGTGTCATTATACTCAGTCATGTGATAGCGGCTACGTGGACTCGAGAAGGATGATGGAAGTCAATCAAGAAAGGGGGATGGAAGACAGAAGATATGAACGTGAAAGAGCTTCTTGTGCGTTATCATCATTGAGCATTATTATGGCAAGTAGGTTATGACAATTGAGGCATATGTTTGACCCAGAATGTCATTGTACCCGTTTGCATGGAGATAAGACAGTCACAAACAAGGAATGCCCCGGTTCATACTAGCCTCACAGTTTCCTCATATCCTTGGACAAGTCATAGCATTACTAAGAGACAATCCACAGACAGCAAATACAAATAGGTGACGATATCCCATCCTCGCCTTTCTAGTCAAAGACATCCTGGAGATAGAATCTCTAGTCAGAGACATCCTGGAAAAGCTAAAAGACATGTCACCAAAAGATAAAATCAAAAGAAAACCAAGACTCGACACCAACATCCACTGTAGCCCTCAAGTTTAATGTCTCTTGTCACTTGTATAAGTCTTATTTGATTGTGGTCACAATGTTCACTTTCACAAAAAGGATAGATAGCACTGAACCATATGTTGTCTGAGTCTGTCGAAAGATTTGATTTGTTGAAGCCCATTGTTACTGTTGTGTCTCATCTGAAGTTGACTGAATCCATGAAACTGATACTTTATTGCGGAGAAGATGAAACTTTATTGCGGATCTGCGATGCAAATGTTGCTTTATTGCGGATTGTGTGCGAATAGACTGAAGGAAGCTGGAAGAAACTGTACTCCTCGAAACATGTGATGTTCTTAGTTCCACACCCATCACTAGAAGTAGGATTTGCCGTAGTCACAGATAGGATCTGATTTATTATGGATGGAAAAGGAGGTTTATTATGAATGGCTAACCAATCTTGGGTAGATCAATAACAAGCCATGATGGGAATGGGTAAGTTTATTATGAGTGAATAGGTTGTGAGTGTGTGCAAAGTTAAAGGATGAAAGTGAATCCTGAAGGAGAGAGGAGCAACGTCTCTACGCATGGCGCTGGTGACCCAGTTTTCACTATGGTACTTGCCCAGGGCGCCACCGAAGTGGTTTTCACCGTTGGACAAAATTATTTCTCTTTACTTTTTTGGATTTTTCAATTTTTTTGTGTCACAAGGCACCTGTTTGCTAGGTTTTCACCAAGTAACGATTTTTTTTTGTGTTTTATAATTTTTTTTGTATTTTTGAATTTAGGATATTCCGAAGAGCTATGTGTAGAACCTGCGAAGGTGCATGCTGTTGATAGGATCCTCCAAAGGTTCACCTTCTGTAGTTGAGAGCTGATATGCCCCAGATCCATAGGCTGCTGTAACGATGTAAGGACCAAGCCAGTTTGGTTCGAACTTGCCCTTCTTCTCTCTGTCTTGCTGATTCTTGGGGTTTTCTCTGAGAACTAAGTCACCTACCTCAAATGTACGAGGCTTCACCTTGTGATTGTAGCTGTGACTCATTCGTTGTTGGTAAGCCTTAAGGTGATTAAAAGCAGTGTGTCTTCGTTCATCTAGCAGTTCTAGTTCTTGTAAGCGAGAGACCCTGTAATCTTCATCATTGATGAAGTTTTGCAAAGAGACCCATAAAGAAGGTAACTCGACCTCAATAGGCAAGATGACTTTAGTGCCATAGACAAGTGAGTAAGGTGTAGCTTCTGTAGGTGTGCGGACACTTGTACGGTAGACCCAAAGTGCAGGATTGAGTTGGATATGCCAATTACGGCCAGCGTCGTCGACTGTCTTTTTGAAGATTTTAAGAATTGTTTTATTAGACGCCTCAGCTTGGCCATTACCTTGGGGGTAATATGGTGTGGAGAAATGATGGGAAATATGGAAGCGATCACAGAGTTCATGAACATCCTGATTTTTGAAGGGACGCCCATTATCAGTAATAATGGAATTAGGAATACCATATCGGCATATGATATAGTTAAGGATGAATGTAGCAATTTGTTTCCCAGTGACTTGTGTGAGAGGCACGGCTTCAATCCACTTTGTGAAATACTCTATGGCTGTGATAATGAATTTATGACCATTGGAAGAAGGAGGGTGAATCTTGCCTATGAGATCGAGTCCCCACTGACAAAAGGGCCAAGGAGATGCAAGTGGTTGTAGTTCTTGTGCTGGTGCATGTATGAGGTCTCCATGAATTTGACATTGCTTACACTTCTTGACAAACTGATATGAGTCTTTTTCCATATTGGGCCAGTAATATCCAGTCTTGATGAGTTTCTTGGCCAAGGTAGGACCACTAGTATGTGGACCACATATCCCTTCATGCACTTCACGTAACGCAATCTGAGCTTCGTCGCTTTCTAAACATCTAAGAAGAGTGCCATCTAGACCTCGTCGGTATAGGATATCAGCTAGAATGACATATCGAGAGGATTGGCGAATGAAAGTGCGGCGCTGGTTGTTTGATAGATCAGGAGGTAGGGTATTGTCGCGAAGATATGTAAATATGGAACCATATAACTGGGATTCGGGACCAACAACGCATATCATTTCAGTAGGAGTGATCTCATATGAAGGAACCAACAGGTTGTCTACCAGGAACTCATAGCAGGTTTCATTTTGAGGTAGATCAATCAGTGAAGCAATTGTAGCCATGGCATCTGCGGCATGATTCTGCTCTCTTGGTATCTACTCAAAATCTATCTTTGTGAAGTGTTGTTTCAAGTCATCCACCATTTGCTTGTAAGGCAGTAATTTTTCATCTTTTGTTTGGTAATCATCAGTTGCTTAACGGATGACAAGTTGAGAATCCCCATAAACACGAAGTTCTTGGATCTTCCACTGAACTGCAATTCGTAATTCAGTTGTTAATGCCTCATATTCCGCTATATTGTTAGTGCAAGGAAATGATAAGCGGTATGATTTTGGTATAGAATTGCCTTGAGGAGTTATAAAGAGAATACCAGCTCCTGCCCCATGCTGTGTGTATGAGCCATCAAAGTATAATTGCCATGGCTTTGTAGGTGATATTGTTAAAATGGACTCATCTGGAAATTCTGAATTTAGAGGAACATCATCAATCATGGGGGCATCTGCTAATTGATCTGCGATTGCTTGTCCTTTTATTGCTTTTCTGTCCACATACTCGATGTCGAATTCACTCAAGATCATTACCCACTTGGCCAGCCGCCCAGTAAGTGTAGCTTTGTTGAGAAGATATTTTAACGGATCAATTCTTGCAATCAACTTAGTCTTATGAGTGAGCATATAATGGCATAATTTCTATGAAGCAAAGACCACAGCGAGACATGCATGCTCGATTGGTGTGTAGTTTAGCTCATATCCCACCAATGTGCGACTGATATAGTATACTGCTTTTTCCTTGCCGTCAGCAATTTGTTGTGCTAGGAGTGCCCCCAGTGCTGTTGGAGTAGCTGATATGTAGAGTAGCAAAGGCTGATCTGGAATGGGTGGCATCAGAACTGGCAGATTCAGAAGATAATCTTTGAGCGTCTGAAAAGCTTGTTGACAGTTATCATCCCATTTGAACTTAATATTTTTATGTAGCAGGTGTTGAAAAGGATTACACTTATCGGCAAGTTGTGCTATGAATCTTCATATAGACTGGAGTCTCCCTTGTAAGGATCGAAGTTGACTGATATTTCTGGGTGGCGGCATGTCCAAGATAGCCTTGACTTTTGCTGGATCGGCTTCGATTCCTCTTTTAGACACAATGAATCCTAGGAGTTTCGCGGAGGTTACTCCAAAGACACATTTCTTGGGGTTTAATCTTACTTTGTATTTTTCCAACCGATCAAAGACGACTGAAAGTATGTCCAAATGTGTATCTCTGTCTATTCATTTACCCAAAAGATCGTCAACATAATCTTCCACGGTTATGTGCATGAGATCATGAAAGATAGTGGTCATTGCTCTTTGATATGTAGCACCTGCATTTTTCAGCCCAAAGGGCATGACATTCCAACAGAAAGCTCCCCACGGACAAGTGAATGGTGTTTTGTGTTGATCCTCGGGTGCAATCCTGATTTGATTATAACCAGAAAATCCATCCATTAAAGATAACATTTCGTGACCTGCTGTGAGATCCACGATCAAGTCAATGTTTGGTAATGGGAAGTCATCTTTTCGACAAGCTTTATTGATGTCTCTGAAATCTGTACATATTCTGATGCTGCGGTCTGGTTTACTGACAGGTACTAAATTGGAGATCCATTCAAGATAATCAATTGGGCGTATGAATCTGACATCCAATAACTTCTCCAGCTCTGCTTTGACTAGTAATGCCACTTGTGGATGCATTTTCCTTAATTTCTGTTTCACTGGCTTTGCCCCCGGTTTGACTGTCAAATGATGCATTACCAAATCCGGATCTAGTCCAGGCATATCAGCGTATGACCATGCAAAGTTGATTTGTTGTTCTTTGAAGAAGCTTATGAATTTTGCCCTTTCAGACTCTGTCAATGATTGAGCCAAGAATATGTTGTGTGGAACCTCTTCTGTACCAATGTTTGTTTTGATAGTCTCCTCTACCAACATGGATGACTTTTCCTCATATGATGCTGGGAGAATGTCGAGCCTTCCATCTTCGAGTGCCTCAGAGAGGTTTTCACCCTCAGATACGTCCTTTCTTTTTACTTTTTTGGGATCAGATAGCGCCACAGTGTGGTTTTCGCCATAAGATCCTTGTTTTGTTCTTATTTTCACATTTTTGCGACTGGGAGGTCCGACACCCTCACCAAAATATTCCATGTTGTTGAGTTCTATAGTGTATCCTACTTTATGGTCCCCAAGGGGAAGATCATCTCATATACCAAGATAGTCGATAATAGCTTCGTCATTTTGAAATGTATCAAATTGTGTTGGTCCTTCATAATCCCAGTCAATGAGTTGGGGGTGAACAAGGGGAAGGCCTGTAATGTTTTCGGAGTTTGCAGGGCTAAGAGTGAAGATGTGGTTATATTCGGGTATATCGAGGCAATCGTCGAGGTCATCGATGGCACTCTCCTCATCAGTTTCGATCGCAAGCGAATCCAAATTGTTGTCACTAGTAGCGCCTTCTGGGACAGGTGTCCTCATCCTATGTGATTTCGACCTAGAACCTTGAGACGAAGACTGTGTGCAATCCCTATGGGTTATTTCTTGACCAACTCTGAACTTTTTATAAAATTCCTCTTCTTCTGTGGGTTCATCTGGCTCTCTGAATGTCTCGGTGAGCTCATAGTCACTGGAGGATTTGTCTGAACCCCATTCCCATTCATTGGAATCTGTGGAATAGTAATCTTCTTGTTGAATTTTGGCAACTTTGATTTGTGATGTCCTTTCTGTCCTTTTATTGTGGATCTTGGAAGTCAGAAAACCAAGTCCCTTTGAGTGTTCCCTTTTTACAGTCAATTCAGGTTGTAAGGGCTCCATGACGCCTTCTTTGCGTAACCCAAGAGGACTTTTTCCATCATACCCGAATTTTTGTAGAATCTTGAAGCCTTTGCCATATTTCTCACAGGGTATATTGATCTGATCTTGTGTTTCCTCTTCAATGTCTCTGTAAAGCATTTTGTATAAATCTTCCTCTTCTAGTTCGCCCCATCTTTAAAAGGTAGTAGGATCCCTTTTGAGTATCATGATAGATATTTTCTTGTTAGGATGTGGCCTTCCATATTCTTTTGGAGAGCTCATGACTTGTCGTAAATACATGGTCTGATTTAAAGTGTATTCTCCCATGCCTTTGTCCTAAAATTTGCCTTTAAGTTCACCTTGTTTTGATGTCGAAGGTTTCAATGACTCAGGGTCGATATATGCCGAAGAAGGAGCAGCCTCACGATTACTGGGAATGATGGTCTCAGTATGTGATCTCAGGTTATTGTAATATATGAACGGATTAGGATCACCGTTAACTGTTACCTCGACTCCATTATGAGGAAACTTAATGCATTGATGATATGTCGATGGGACTGCCCTCATTTCATGAATCCAAGGACGTCCTAGCAATATGTTGTATGTGAGATCCAAGATCTAGGACTTGACAAACCACATCCTTTGTGACTGGCCCAATTCTTAGAGGTAAGGTGACTGTGCCCTTGGATGAGCGCTCTTCATCATCATATGCCTTGATGGTGATTTGATTTGTAGAATTCACAGCTTTATCAGAATATCCCAATTGTTTAATAGTGCTTAATGTACAAATGTTTAGACCAGCTCCTCCATCTATCAGGACTCACTTTATTCGATGTTTGTGTATGAAGCCTTCAATATGTAAAGGTGCATTATGTGGCTAACTTACGGAGGCGTCATCGGCTTCTGTGAATGTAAGGGAATGTGGAATGGAAAGGTATCCCACCATGGCTTGAAACTGGTCCACGTTCAGATCAGTAGGAACGGCAGTGTCTCTCAAGATTTTATCAAGAATAGCTTTATGAGCAGGGGATATACGTAAGAGCTCAAGGATAGAGATGAGTGCGGGTGTCTTCCCTAACTGTTCTACAAGGTCATACTCAGGCTTGGTTGATGAAGAAGTGGTATTTTTAGTGGAGGCTCCTGGCAACGTAATTTTACCTCGACGAGTTGTAACATGACATTCAGAGGTATGTTCAGAAGAAGATCCAACACCTCTTAGGACAATCTTGGGTCTCTGAGGAGGATTCTCAGGATTTTTGTTCTTGATGGTAATAGTGGAGATATGATTGTCCATCGAGATGTGATTGATAGTTGAGTCATAGTTGTAAGGTGCTCTAGTATAGTTGGCTTGATCATCTGTGACTTTGGCTTTTCCTTTGTCATGTTTTGGGAATGGTTCCTTAAACATCTCATGTTCTTGATTGGATGAGTGTCCCTCAATCTCAATGTCACCTCTATCAATGAGATCTTGCACAATATTCTTCAGTCGATGACAATTTCCTGTTTTATGACCCTTGCTCTTATGAAATTCACAATACTCATCATCATTCCACCAATTTGGTTTGACCTTTGGTTCATATGGAGGAAAATATAGAACTGTGATCACTTTGTTCGCCACAAGCTTTTTGAAGACTAATTCAAGTGGTTCTCCCAATGGAGTGTACTTCCTTCGTGATCTAGAAGTTGTTTGAATATTCACTTGATTGTTTATAGAACTTGATCCTGAAAAGATGAATTTGGGTCTCACTGTATTGGCATCAACAACACCATCATTGACTGTACTCTTGTTTTTATTCCAAAATCTTGGCTTGTCTTTTCCTTTAAAGTCATCTTTGTTTTCCTTGAATATCTTAATGACTCCTTGTTCAATTAGAACCTTTTCTATTGCTAAGCCCTTTTCAATAACATCCTTGAAGGTGGACAAACAAGCTTTCCTTAGATCATATCCAATGTCTTTGTTAACATTTTGAGTGAACATTTCTACCATTTGTTTCTGTGGGATTTCGCAAGAGCATCTGCTAGCTAGATTTCTCCATCTTTGTAAAAATGACGCGAAAGATTCTCCCTCCTTTTGCTTAGTATTGCACAAGGTAGTGACTGAGACATCCGTTTCTATATTGTAAGAGAAATGCTGAATAAATGCCTCTGCTAAGTCACCCCATGACTTAATACCAGGAGGTAATTGAGAAAACCATTCCATAGCTTGATCGCCTAAGCTCTGTGGGAACAACCTCATCAAATATGTTTCTTCTGCCGCTACCTCAATGCAGGTTGTGAAAAATTGTCTTATGTGTGCCTTGGGGTCACCTTTTCCTCTATACTTGTCAAATTTTGGTGTCACAAAGTGTGCAGGAAATGGAGGCATTGGAATGCTTTTATCAAAGGGATAAGGACATATGTCTCTCATAGTGTATGTTGGTTTTGGTGTACTCATGTCCTCCATTTTCTTTTGTAGATCTCTAATTTGTTGCTCCAAATTGCTTTTGGGTGGAGGTCGACTTCTTGTAGCATACCCCATATTTGAGACACCAATTTGAGGAGGAGCTTGCTGCATGTATGGATGATACTGATCATAGACATGTTCATATGGAGGAGGTCTATATTGATGTGGCATATAGGGAGCACTTGGTATAGCTTCATGTTGAGGAACCCCATATCTATTTTGTGCATATATACCATATTCTATAGGCACGTCATGTTCTATTGTGTTGCCCCCAAATTTGACATGAGGTTTCCTTGTGTCCAAATTGTGAGCATGCCTTTGAATGTCCACTTGTTTTGATTGATCCATAGCTTGAGCATGTGATTGAGCATATCTATCTGCATAAGGCTTCCATGATGGTCTACGAAAGTGAGTATCATATGTTTGAGCTTGTGTATGTGGGACTTCTGGTTTTTGAAGCAAAGCTGATGGTGATTCAGGTACCATATGCAGTCCTCTATTTCCTCCACTATTTGGTCTCCTTTGATCCATGTTGGATTGAGTTTGTTGCGAGGGTCGATTTTCCATAAGTTGAGACATGTCAAAGTCATGGGGTATTTTAGCTCCACTTTGTGCCATCATGTGTAAGAAGTATTGTCGATCTCTCCTCATTATCTCTTCAACCAATCTATTGAAATGAGGATTCATTATGGATTCTTCTATATCGGCTGATTGTATTTGAAAGTTGTCCACATTGTCATTGTGTGTAGCATTGTTGTTTGTAGTGTCTGTGTTTTCCACATTTGGATTGTTTCTATAAACTTCCATGTCAGGTAATGTAGTGTGCTCAGGATTGAAAAACAAATCATTGTCATACTCATAAGAACTCATGTTTGCGGATTCTTGAGCTTCTTTAGCTATTCTCCTAGATTTTTGAAGACGGGTTTCAACCATGAACTAGGTGTTTGACCAAGATGTGAGAGACTAGATGAAAATGGAAAGAGTATGGAAGACCAAGAGTTGTATGGAGTGTAAATGAATCTTGAGGTGTACTTGCAATGTCCAAAGTGTAAGACCAAGTAGGTATGTAGTAGAGTTGGTGTGACTTCCAAAGAGATGATAGTTTCTCTTGATGAGGTAAGCTGACCTTGACTCTAAGTAAGACCAAATTAGACCCAAAGGTAAGAAACCTTGATGAGGGACCACTTAGCAAAGTGTAGTTGTATGTAGTGTGTTGAAAAAGTATGATAAGGACAAGCAAGTGACCTTTTGACTCAAGTTTAGACAATTGTGATTGTAATGAGAAATATGAAGCAATGATGGACTGTATGAGACCCAAAGACAGGTTGAATGCTAGATGAAACCTGAAGAGGCAACCTAGGAAGCTCAAGTATTCCGAAACTGATTTCCTTTGTTTGCTGGACTGTAAAAGTTTTCAATTCCTGACACAGATGCTTCTGTATACTTCACAGACGCGATTCCCAGACACAAACGTGTCTCTGTCTGACACAGACGCTGTTAAAGACACAGACACTATTCTGCCCTTCACAGACGTGCTTATATTACCCAGAGATGGTTAAAACAGACACAGACGTGTTTCTGTAAATTTCGTGCAAATTTTCCAATCTGTGAAGTTGTTTTTGTTGTGACCAAATCCGACTGTTTGACTATTTTTCATGACAAGAGGACACAATGTTGATGAGGACTCAATGTTTGCAAGTGTTTAAATTCCAAAATGACTCCAAGAAAGTGTGTTGTTTGATGTAAAATGTTTTGCATACACTTGAAGACACAAAAGACACAATGTTTTGTTGTTTGGTCTTGAATGTTTGAATGTTTAACATAAGTCAAGCACAATTCTTATGGCTAGCCAAGACAATAGTTGTTGATCCCACATAGGGTTTTACCCCCGAGGCTACACTATTCAGAGTGGATACTTAGATGCTTGACCTCACTGGCTCCACCCTCGGCACTCACTTCTTGGGTCAGCCAAGCATCAGTCCCCATGAAAACTCCCCATGGCGAACTTTGTATCTCTACTAAGAACCGTATGTGTGTGGGCCACTACTAGAGGTCCGACCTCTTGCCTCAACAACTAGAAGGATTTGGGCTTATAAAACAAAAAGGTGCTAGTAAGGGCATCCGCTCGTGTGGCCATACATGCAGCACTTTCAGCTCTGTAAATACAGAAGGCTCCCAGCTGGTAGGGGTTACGCCCTACAAATGATCAAATAAATTTGATCAAACGGGTTTATGGGGAGACATAGTGTCGGTATGCACTAATCAGCACATGTTATTCATAGTTTTCACCATGAATACATTTGATTATAGTGGCTTGGAAGAAGATGGCTTTTCTTTTGCTACCACTTGGGTCGTTCTCTTCTCACTAGTAGTCCTAATGACCACACGGGAAGACATGCCCTCTAAAGATTAAACAAAAAGAGCCTATTGCTCAAGACACAAAAGACAATGATTCAATTTTAGTGCACCAATGGAAGTGTTTGCTAATCTATGAAAACAAGGCATACAACAAAATTTTAAACCCTAGCCAAGGACCTGCAACAAAATTTGTTAGTAGTTTGGGTTGTTTCAAATGATCACCCCTTCTTGCAAGCACACAAGTTAGGTAAATTTTAAAAACCCAAAAGACTTTGTGAAAGAGGGGCCTTCAACAAAAATGTTTTTGCTTCCAAGACAAGCTGCACAAACTTAGTTAGCTAGATCTGAAAGGGTTAGTCAAAAATAAACCAGATCTGAAACCCTAAGTGCGAAATCCGAAAACCGAATCAATGAAAATTTTTAAAATTTGAAACAGTAAACACACAGATGCTATTACCCCAGACATAGATGCGTCTGTATGACGTAGACGCGGTTCTGTGATTCACAGACGTGGCAAAAACACACAGACGTCTCTCTCGGACATAGATGCGATCAGAAGTGACGCAGACGCGATTATGAAACATAGACGCCCCTGTCTGAAACTTGCAAAATAAAAATTGTCGGAAACACAGACGCGATTCTAGACACCTCAGACGCTTTTGAAAACCAAAGACGCAATCCGAATGCTCGCAGACGTGGAAAAACCTAAAATGTCATCGAAAAATGTTCGATCTGCAACTTCAAAAAAACGCAAAATCTGCAACAAAAAGGTTAAATGCAAAGGGACAAGAGTCCCACCGGGCATGCCAAAATGTATATGGTGAAAATGGATAACAATAATAATCAAGATTGAAAGGCTAAATGAATCCAACCACAAAACCCTAGCCTAACAATGAACAAAGATCCACCATAACATATGAAGATTACCTAAGACAATGCCAAATAAAACAAAATCACAAAGATTATACCATCACATGTCCAATAGGGTTTTGATCTCCATTCTTCCTATCTCCATTGATCTTGCTTGATATACTTGCTCTCAGATTTTTATATGCACAAGAGCTCAACAAAGAACGGAATGTGGTTGCAAGTAGGATCGTAGTGTAGTCAATTGCATAAAAGATCATTAGGGTTTCATAATGAAGGAAGCATCTCCTTAAATAGGAGACACAATATGAAATGGAGGGATAAGATTGAGAGGTGTAAAAAGAGAGGTCGGCTAAGATTAGAGGGTAGGTAAAAGAAATACCAAAATAATGAAAGGGGTAGGTAGTGTATGAATTAAGAGATGAATGACATGTGTCATGGGTAGAAAAGGTTAATGAATTAATTAAATAAATAAAGATTTATTTAATTAATAGAAGAAGTGGGATAATTAAATAAATAAAATATTTATTTAATTTAGGAAAAGGATAATTTAAATAAATAAATGTATTTATTTAAATGAGAAATAAGGCTAGAAGCGGATAAATGAATTAATTAAATAAATAAGGATTTATTTAATTAATAGAAGAATTAGGCTTAGATAATTAAATAAATAAAATATTTATTTAGTTAGACTGGACAATTTTGGGTGTCTACAGGTATAATGTGGAAAAAGAACTCAATTGCATTTACATGCCATACCAAGATGCAAAAATGGATGGCTGGTAAAATAAGAGCCCTTAGCCTAAATCTTGAGTTTATCATCATTAATGTATGTGGCCCAATTCCAACAGATAACAAGAGATTAGTTTGGCAGAAAATTGAACACTTCTTAAAAAATCAGGATGAGAAACACATCATCATAGGTGGTGACTTCAACACCATCTTGTACTCAACTGATAAAAGCGGTGGGATAAAAACCATAAGACAACTAGAAAGAGACTTCGTAAACTTGATAAATAACAATAACCTTTTGGAAATCAGGACTGAGATGGGTTTTCACACATGGAATAACAAAAGAAAAGGTTTATCCAACATTGCAGAAACACTTGAAAAAAATTTCCTTAAAGGAGACTTGACCGACCTTAAAACAAAATTAAAAACTACCATATTGCCATGGTCAGGCTTTGATCATTACCTGGTGCTACTAGAACTTATGGTGGAAGCAAAGCAAATTGCATGTCCTTTCAACTTCTAAATGATGTGGTTTACACATGAAGATTTCCTCCCCAACACACAGAAATGGTGGAAGGATAGTGTCTTTCAAGGATCTAGAATGTATTGTCTTGTCTCTAAGTTGAAAGAGATTAAACACAAATTGTTAGATTGGAACAAAAATAAATTCAAAAACATCTTCGAGGAGAAGTTAAGAATTGAAAAAGAGTTGGAAACAATAAATAATGCTGTGAAGTAAAACGAGATGACCTATGAAACATACGAGGCTGAAAAAAAGCTTTTATGTGAATATGAAGGCATTGTGGCTAGAGAAGAGATATACTAGAAACAAAAATCTTGCAAGACATGGCTAGAAGATGGAGATAGAAACACTAATTTTTTTCACAACAGTGTCAAAATGAATAGGGCAGCAAATAAGATTACTCAAATCATCAATGACAGTGATCATATCATTACGGATCAAAATATGATCGGACAAGATGCTACCAAGTACTTTGAAAATATTCTCAATAACTGGGAGCACTCAGACCTTCCTAACAATAGAACCTTATTGAATATCATACTGAAACTAATAACAAAGGGTGATAATCAAATGTTAAACTCCAAAATCACTCATGAAGAAGTCAAAATGGCTCTGGCAAAATTTCAAGGAGATAAAGCCCCTGGATTGGATTGTTAGAATAATCAGGTCTTTATTTGATTAATTAAACAACATTTGTTTAATTCTTTAAGTTCCCTATTATCTCTTTTTACACCTAAGCTAACATTAGGTGCATAATAATTAATTCTTTTATTAATTATTATGTGCAAGCCTAGGTTTTCACTTTTAGGGTTTCTTGACCTATTAGAGGTTAATTTTCTTTTCTTTGTATCATTATCACATTACACATTTTGTGAATATTGAGCTCTCATCTTTTTGAGCATATTTTCTGCGTTTTTTTCTTTTGTTATTTGCTTCTTTGCTTCAACTTGTAACAAGTTATTCAGCTTGCAGAGATCTTTAGGCTCCTGTGGTGTTGTATTTTTCAACTCTCACATGGTATCAAAGCTTCAGATCTGCAGCTATCTGTTCTTGTTTTGAGATTTTTTGCATGGAAGCAGATCTTGGGTTTTAGGAAGTCTCTTTTATGCACTTAGGGATAGGCCTTTTTCCTGAGCACTTTGGGCCTAAGCAGACCTCACCATCGTGCTAAGAAGGCCCAAAAACCCTGTAATCATATAAAACTTGCCTAGTTTTGACTCTTGAGCATTTGGGGGTAATTTTTCTTCAATTATAGGCTGTACGACCCTTGCACATAGTTCGAGAAAAAATTTCAAAAAAAATATTTATTTTCCTTTTTACAGCATGCAAGGCAATTTTTTGCTTTTTTGAAAAAAATAAAAAAATAAATAAAAAATCAAAATTTATTGAAAAAGGCAAAAAAGTTTTTGAAAAAACAAAAAATTTTGAATGGGGGGTTCGAAGGGTACTTCATACCCCTAACAGTCCAGTAACTGGCAATCAGTCCGGCCTACTGGACCTATTAGCGTGGGCCCCCTATCGACCCCGCTGGCCCCACCCTGTCGGCCCCCGCCGGGCTTGTCCTTTGGCCCCACTGAAGCCTGCTCCCACCACCGGCTTCCCCTACTCCCACCGTCGGCTTCTCCTTCCCCCACCGTCTTCTACTCCCATTGCTGGAGACCGCCTCCCTATCGTCGACGCCTGGCCACTGCTGGCTGCCTTCGCTACCACTGCTCCCTCTTGGCCGCTCCTCCCTAGAGCACCATTGGAGCACCGTCAGAGCGCCACCACTACGAGGCCCCTGCCACCAGACCTCCACCCTCTTGTCTCTTTAAGAGGGGGTTCATTTTTTGGCCATATCTTGAGCATACGGAGTCATTTTTTCAAAAATGAATAGGCATCAGAAAGATGGTTCTGAGCCAGACCTTGTGGTGTTGGAATTTTTGCTTAATTTTTTTGTTTGACTGTAATTTTTTCCAGTCAAAGTCTGGTCTCTTTTCTGCACTTCTAGGGCCGTAGAATGGGCAAACAGACTCTATTTTTATAAAATGAATAGGTGTTGGAAATCTCTCAGCATGCTCTATTTAGATATGTGATCTTGGTTCTCATAATTTTCATCAAGTACATGAGATTTCAGTTTGAAGCTTTTTTTCTTTTGCACTACTTCCTTCTCATCAGTATGTACTAGGGTTTGGGTTTATCTATTGTGGGGGGTGTTTTTTTAATTGCTTTCTATCATTTATATCAAAAATCCAGAACACCAAAACTCTCAAAATAAACAAACCCTTCTACATCTTCTATCTATTCTGAAAGATCATATAATAAAAAAACCAACAAGCAGGTGCAAGTGCAGATTTTTCATGGTAGATCCATCAGTTGAGTTGCTGACATCACACATCTATCACACCTAGAAATTCCCGCATCACGAGGCTTCTTCGGGCATGAGGGTTGTGGTCTTGTTTGGATGAGGTTTAGCCTCTATTTCAGTGTGCTTATGAGCTTCTTCAGCACAAAAACAAGATGGATGAGGCAATGGGTTTGCTCTCTTTGCATGTCTCTGATAGTCTTTTGTTTCACCTTGATGAGTTGCTCACTCCTCACGCTATGTGGTTGAAGTTTGAGTCTCTCTTCGAGAGGGTTAATGAGATTTAGGCATTACTGATTAAGGCAGATTTGATTTCCTTATCACCTGATTCCTTTCCCACCATTGAGGATTTTTTGAACAAGTTCAAGACTACCAGATCTATTCTTCAGGGATGTGGCAAGATCAAGATAGACAGAGAGTGCATTCACTTGATTCTTTTGAAGCTTCGGGGTTATTTTCAATTTTTTGCCTCTGCTTTCTACTCCACCATGGATGGCTTGGGTGCTCATTTCACCATGCCTACCTTTGATGTCTTTTGTGAGCATTTGTCTCATGAGTAGTCTCATCTTTCTCAGTTGGACATGCTCTCAAGGTCTAAGAACAAAGCATTGGTTGCTCAATCCTCTAAAGAGAAGCAAAAGTAGAAACTGAAGCCAAAGTAGAATTTTGTAGGAAGTGAGCAGTCCTCCAAGTTGCCTCCTAAGTCTGATTCTAAACTACCATTTCCTCCGAAACATGGTAAATCTTCACAGTCTGGTGATTCTTCCTCCAAGACTAAGAAGAAATCAGGAGACACTTGCAGTTTTTTTGGCAAGGAAGGACATCTAGTTTCTAGGTGTTGGAAATGCTTAGAGGCTTTAGAGGAAGCCATGCAACAACATCACATCTCCTCACCTCAGGCATCTTCTCCTTCCATAGGGAAAGGTCATGCTCTCACTACTTGAGCTTCAACCTATGGGTCACCATATGAATCACACTCAATAGTTGGTTACTTCTCTTGCCTCTTGTATTACTTCACAGATTGTAGTGGGTGACTCAGTTGAACTTTTAGTCTTGGGTTCAAGTTCTGTCTCTTTGGATGGGGGTACTTTGCAGGATGTTTTGGTTGTCCCTGACATCTCGACAAACCTCCTATCCATTTATCAGATTTTTCATTCTGGCTCTGGTAAGACAGTTGAGTTCTCACCACATGATGTGGTTATTCAGGAACTCCATGACTCTGAATTAGTTGTGGCTACTGGGAGTGTTAATACTGCATCTTGTTTGTATAGATTTGATGGATTTAAGCCCTCTGCGGGTTCATGTTCATCTCTTATAGCACATGCAGATTCAGTGAGTAAGCTTTGGCATGAGCGCTTGGGCCATGTCAATTACATATATCTTCAGTAGATGAGTACATAGGCACTTGTTCTTGGGCTCCCACAAATTTCCTGCACTGATGGTGTTTGTCATGGTTGTGTGCTTGCAAGCATCACAGAGATCCCTTTTCGAAGGGAAGATCCCCTCGTTCTTTTGCACCCTTGGAGTTGATTCAAAATGATCTCATGTCATTTCCCACTCCTTCTTTTTCTGGGGCCAAGTATGTGCTCACTTTTATTGATAACTTCTCCAGACGCAGATGGGTGTACTTCCTTAAGTAAAAGTCTGATGTCTTTGATTCATTTCAAATCTTCAAGACATTTGTAGAGAAATAGTATAGTTGTTCTATTTGGTGGATACGTACAAATAATGGGGGGGAGTATGTGAATCGAGATTTCAGAGATTTTTGCACTGAGCATGGTTTGCAGCATCAGTTTACTGTTCCCTATACCCCTTAGCAGAATGGTGTCGCTGAGTGCAAGAAAAAAACTTTATGAGAGATGGCAAATTGTATGATTCAGTCCCGGTCCATGGATTTGTCCTTTTGGGTTGAGGCAGTCAATTGTGCCAACTATATTCAGAATCGAATGCCTAAAAAGGCGATTTGACATATGAATCCTGAGGAGGTTTGGTCTCATGACAAGCCTGATGTTTCTTTTTTCTGAATATTTGGTAGTGAGGCATGGGCTTTTATTCCTGATTCTTAGAGGAAAGAAATGGAGTAGAAGAGCTGAGCCCTCATTTTTTTTTGGCTACTATGAGGATATTAAGGTGTACAGGTTGTTTGATCCTAATTCCAAAGAGGTCCTATTTCGATGGGATGTTCAGTTGATGAGCGCCTTCCCATAGTGGATACCCTAACTCCAGTGTCTACTCCTCTGCTTACTCCTCCCACTACATCTCTTCAAGATTATTTTACGGATGATTCCAATGATGGTGATAATGATCCTCCATCCCCACCTCCACTTGATCCACCTTAGATGCCAAAGTGGGATCGCTTTACTTTTGAGGCGGCAAGTTCTATGGCTGGTGATCCTTCAGATACTCGTCGCACATGTTCTCATACTATGGGTTCTAGTATTTTGAGTCATGCCATTTCAGATGATCCTCAGAAGTTTTCAGAGGCTACAGGACACCCTAAGTGGGATTGTGCTATGGAGGAGGAGTATTCCTCTTTAATGAGGAATCATACTTGGGCTCTCAGTCCTCTTCCTAAGGGTAGAAAGATGGTTAGGTCTCGCTCGTTGTATCGCACTATGTATGCTATTGATGGTTTGATTGATAAGTACAAAACACGTCTTGTTGCAAAGGGTTTTTCTCAGGTTGAGGGTATCTTGTGGTACATTTAGGGCTCTATTTGTCATAGCATTCACTACACATTAAGGAAACCTCACATTGTTGGCTACACTGACTTAGATTGGGCTGGTCATGTCATTGATCGGAAGTCTACTTCTGGCTTTGTTTGATGTCTTGGCTCTGATCCTATCACATGGTCCTTAAAGAAGCATACTGCTCATGCATTATCATCTACAAAGGCTGACTACCGAGATGTTGTGCTCGCCAGTCAGGAGATCTTATGGCTTTGAAAATTTATGACTGAGTTTGGTTTTCCTCCTGATAGTCCCACTATTCTTTGGTGTGACAATCAGAGTGCTATTCATATTTCCTACAACCCGGTAGAGAATCAGCGGACAAAGCACATTGACCTTCACATGCATTTTATTCGCCAGTTGATTCAGGATGGTCCTCTCATTCTAGAGTACATTCCCATTGTCGAGTAGGTTGTAGACATTTTCATGAAACATTTTTTATCGCTGCGCTATCTTCACTTGTGCTCTATGCTTGGGGTGAAGGAAGTTTTCCTTGGGGGGTCTTTATGAGGCCTTCCTTCCTTCTTCTTCTTTTAGCATGTTCTTTTATCTCTTTTTGGAGAGGAGTTTTTTCCCACTGGGTTTTCTCCTTTTTCTCTGTTTCATAGAGATTTCATTGTATTTGGGTACCTGACCAGGCCTTGATGTCGGAACCCATCTTTCCTGCTTTCAGTAGTTGTTCTAGGTTTTATCTTCTCCCTAAGTCTAGCTTAAGTGGGGGTGTTAGAGTAATCATGTCTTTACTTGATTAATTAAACAACATTTGTTTAATTCTTTAAGTTCCCTATTATCTCTTTTAACACTTAAGCTAACATTAGGTGCATAATAATTAATTCTTTTATTAATTATTATGTGCAATCCTAGGTTTTCCCTTTTAGGGTTTCTTGGCCTATTAGAGGTTAATTTTATTTTCCTTGTATCATTAGCACATTACACATTTTGTGAATATTGAGCTCTCATCTTTTTGAGCATATTTTCTATGTATAGTTTTTTCTATTATTTGCATCCTTTCTTCTCCTTGTAACAGGTTATTCATCTTGCAAAGATCTTTAGGCTCCTGTGGTGTCATATTTCTCAACTCTCACACAAATGGCTTCTCTATTGGTTGTTTTCACAAATGTTGACATATCTTAGGGGATGAGGTTACTGATGCCTTGGAATTTGCCCGTAATGCAGGGAGGTTCCTAAAAGAAATCAATAATACCTTTTTGGCCTTACTCCCAAAGAAGGAGAATCCTCAAAGTGTGAATAATTTAGGCCCACTTATTTATGCAACATGACTCATAAACTACTATCAAAAGTCATGGCTAATAGACTAAAAAAATTACTACCTACCATAATATCAAAAGAACAAACTAGCTTTGTACCCAATAGATCAATTTTGGATGGGATTATCATAGTCCAGGAAGCTATCCACTCTTGTCAGTTCCAAGGGAAACCTAATATGCTGATAAAATTAGATATTAAAAAGGCTTATGACAAAGTGGATTGGTATTTCCTTTGTAGCTGTATGAAACCCTTTGGCTTTAACAAACAATGGGTGAATTGGGTCTACTTCTGCATATCAAACCCTAGATTCTCTATCTTACTAAATGGGAAACTGGAAGGCTTCTTTGGAGTATCTAGGGGGCTCAGAAAAGGATATCCCCTATCCCCATTCTTATTTATCATTATGTCTGAAGCCTTAGGAAGAAGCCTGGATGCATCATGGAGAGATGGCACATTGCCAGAGATTCAGATCATAGGAGGGGTAGATCCATGTACTCATCAACTTTTTGATGATGACACAATGATTCTAGGGAAAGGGTAGTTGATTAAAGCCAAGGAAATCAAGAAGATATTACAATCCTATGGGCTGGAATCTGGAGAGATGATAAAGAAGGAGCAATCCGAGATATTCTTTTTTAATATGGAAGCAAAGGAGGAATTCAGAATAGCTTCACTTCTAGTGTACAAAATAGGTCATCTGCCATTCTTGTATTTAGGAATGCCTCTGGACAAAGGTATCAGAACCAACAAACTTTGGGATCCCCTCATTGAAAGGGTTAGGAAGAAGATGTCATCTTGGAAAGCCTTATGGCTGACAGGGGTAGGAAGACTAACCCTCATAAAAACAGTCTTAGCAGCAATGCCTATCTATCTACTATCATGCATACAACTTCTGAAAGGGGCCTATGAGAAATTAACTCAAACAATTAGAGATTTCTATTGGAACGGTATAGAGGATAAGAACAAAATTAAACTAATATCATGCGATAAGATATGTCAAGAAAGGAGTGATGGAGGCATGGGAATTAGGAAATTACTATGGCAAAATAAGGCCTTATGGGAAAAACTAGCATGGAGAATGTACACATCCTCATAAGCCAAATGGGCCAGAATCCTTAAGATAAAATATATATCAAAAAAATTAGAGAGAGACACTATTTAGGGATACAGACCCACCCAAGGGGTCTAGAATCTAAAATTTTATAAAAGAGAGTCGAATGCTCATATCTAATCATCTATCCTGGGGGGATACCCCCTGATAGATAGACTAATGGATATGAACAGTATAAAGGACCAAATGAAATATTTATGGGGTAATCATGTAAGGGATTGTACAACAATGGTACCAGAATCGACAATGGGATGGAAATGGAAAAAAATGCTCCCATTCTTGATGGACATCAAAGTCCAAGAACTGTTGCAAATTCTTGGATACAAAATAATAATATTTAGACCTAGACTTGATGAGTTTATATGGTCTAGATCAAAGGATGGACAATACAACTGTAAATATGGTTTCAGAACCATATATGATGAGGAAAACATTGTCAAGGACTACATCCCAAATACACTATGTTGGGACAAAGTTTGTCTCCCAAAAGTTGACTTCTTTGTCTGGGAGGCAATTTAGGGGAAGGTCCTAACTATTGAACAATTTAAAATTAGGGGCTATGAAGGGCCCTCAATCTATCTCTTATGCAATGGAGACAAGGAGACAAATGACCATATCTTCACAACCTCCAACTACACATAGAAATGTTGGTATTGGCTGATGGTCCAACTAAGTTGGTCAGGTGCCCTTATCCCTTCCCTAAGGGAATGGCTCAGAGGTTGGGCAATCATTAAAAGGAATAGCATCTTCCACAACTTATGGATATGCAATCCAATAATAGTAATCTAGGAAGTTTGGAAGGAGAGGAACAGGAGAATTTTTCAGGAAGTAGAAATGAAGGTAGAGAATCTTATAGAAAAAATAGAAGCCTCCATCATAGAAATCTCCAACAGCTAGAATGCGACCAACCCCCAACACAATAAGAAATTTATAGACTGGGATAACTTCATTAGAAGGCAGTGGAAGGGGATTAAAATCCCTCCATTCATTGGGAAGGGTGGTATAGACAAAACCGAAGCAAGGAAAGATTGCAAATGGGTGCCCCCAGAGGTTGGATGGTGCAAACTCAACTTTGATGGAGTATCCAAAGGTAGTCTAGGGGAGGCAGGAGTGGGCTGTATAATTCATTTGGATAAGGGGAGCTATATTGGATCTAGATCTAGATATCTAGGTCAATGCACTAATAATAAGGCAAAACTGTTAAGCATAATAGAGGGTTTAAACCTGTGCAAACAATTAAAAATATCCAAATTGCAAATAGAAGGGGACTCTGCCATTATAGTTAATGCATTGAGGACCAAAATAATGCCAAACTGGGAACTCAAAAGTCCATTGGATAGAGCCCTATCTCTAATGGAAAGCTTCTCAGATTAGAGGATTAATCACATATATAGGGAGGCTAATACATTGGCAGATTGTCTAGCCAATATAGGGGAAAATGGAATGAAAAAAAGAACATCATCAATATCTAGGAAATTAGATCAGGTAACTCATGGGTAGGAAGGTTTTTATCTATAATCCTGAATAGTACATTCGCACATTTATTGGCAGACATATATATGTATATGCACAGATAGCGGTATATATGTACATATATATATTTATACTTATATACTTGTATGTGCATATGTGCATATATATATATGTGTGTGTGTGTGTGTGTGTGTGTGTGTGTGTGTGTGTGTGTGTGTGTGTGTGTACATACATGGATATATACATGTATACATGTATATATACATGTATATATGTATATATATACACATATATACATGTATATATACATATATATATATGTATGTATATATATATACACATATACATATATAACTATATATATGGATACATATTCACACATATATAGATTATGCATATATATTCATATATATACCTACCAATAGTAATCTCAGATCTGAGTTCATCATAACCCCTCTTTTGGTTCCTAATGGATTTCTCAATATAGTAGATGCTAGGGTGTAAGGCTAATAGATAATCATGAAAAAGCAATCAAAATTCCCATAGTTGATACAATAGGGCAGTATGGGGATGGAAATCTGTTAGATTTATCAGAGAATAATCATAACTCTTACCAAGAGGTGAATGGGCAACCATCATGAGAACAGCTTGTCACAACCGGGGTTATAACTTGATTTACCGATAATATCGGCTAACAAAATCAGTATATCTAAGTGGAGACACTCTCCATTTAACTCTATAAAAAAGATGGACTCCAGTATTTTCCTGTGCCCAGAGAAGCATGAGATGTCTTTTGTGGGAGATATATCTAGCAAACACTAGTCAATTGATCTAATGTCGGAAGATGATCTGGTCATTCATGCAACCAAGAGGATTCTAGGAAATGAGATTATAAACATAGAGCATAGGAAACAAGTCAACAATAACATCCCCGTGGGGTTCGTAGCAATATTACTCACAATGGGAGAAGATAAGGCACTTAGAGTCTCACTATGCAGGTTAATATTTAAGAATGAATATCTGGTTAACCTGGAGATGGCTATCAAATGTGTTGATGATTAACTCTATATACCTTATCTGGAAGATTACGTCAGACATGTGGAAACCATAGACAAGGAAGAAGCACTTGAAATAGAGTTTAAGTGGCCTATTCTTAGCAACAAGGATCGGAAACTCTGCCGACAGCAACAACCAAATATAACAAGGAATATTGCATTCCTTAAACAATGGCTTGGTGTGGTAGAAGATAAAAAAGGAGATTGGTGGGTAAGCTATATGGTAGAAGAGGGTTGGACTGCATTCCAAGATAATAACCCTAGTGGCATGGAGGCTGAGAAAACACAGGCTTCTTGCAAGGAAGTCATAGATGATAAGGATGAATAATAAATTTCCATAACATAGTTTTGTTTGTTGTATACTAATATAACTACTCTAATACACAGGGATGTAGGACCTATAGATAGTATAAGTCACATATAGAACTATTTATGAAAGCATTTTGATATAAGGATGGCTTAGAAATGTATGACTATGTTATAGCATAGATAACGAAGGGAAATGATACTTACTTGATGGTATTTACAAGACATATATATACTAAAATAGTGAAGTTTACAATCTGGATTGTTCTTCGAGTCAGGCATATACTCTTATGTTGGCTCTCTAATATTAGCTTCTCAAACATAAATGAACAAGCAAAACCTGAGGATACCTGCATTCATTCATCTTCAAAATACAGTGATTGGAAGTACTCTCTTAAATCTTGCATATTAGTTTAATCCAACATTTTCATTTAGACATCTCTAAGATTAGAATATCAAGGTAATATCATGAACAACATGACAGATGGGTTGTGCTATTATCAATCTCTTGATGACTAGTATTTATTCCACTATTATTATTGTAGCATGGGTAATCTTTCATATTATAGCCAATAATATGATCCTGGTGCTGACTTAGTATGAAAGAAGCCTAGGTTATAATAACAATAGTGGAAAGTATAACAGAAGCATACGCAGATAATACCAGTTTTTTCTTCTTTTGCACTAACACTTCATGAAGTGGTTTACAGTAGGATTGTCTCGTGAATCTGTCTTGCAGGTAAATTAGAAGGCATAAAATATGGTAAAAGCGACAACTGTTCACAAGGAAGTCTGTTGAAAGCAAGGCAACACATAGTGTTAGAATATTTAATCTTTACTTAGCTTAGGTTTATTTGTATTTAGTTTAGGATATTCCTTTGGAATTCCTACATGTAATTTGTCCTCTAGTACATGTGTGAGGACAAGTCATTTCTTTTATTTTCCTTTATTAAGGAATATTAGATTTCCTCCATAAGAGGATGTGGACACATGGCACACACATTTTATGAATGGTGGCATTCATAGATTTGGGAGTCACTTTGTAACTCCTCTCCTCATCTCTATTTAAGAGATGTCTCCTCTCTCATTTCTTCTTAATGACAATATTGTAAAGAGCTTCTTGCTCTCTCTCTCTCTCTCTCATTTTAGGCATTGCCTCATTCATAATATCACAAGGGGTTTTTCTTTGCTTTTCCCCTTTCAAAAGTTCTTGTGCCTCCTTCTTCACATTTGGGTGATTGCTCCAAGGTTTTTGCTTTTCTCTTGGTAACATTTACTTCATCAATAAACTTTCTTGGATTTTATTTTTCTTTCCTTGCTCTTGTATTTCCTTTCATGGTATCAGAGCAGGTTTCTAATCCTTGTTTTAAGTTGACATTGATGAAGGTTACCATTCTGTGGAGTTCACCTTGTTGGAGGCATTCTTGAGAGGAGAAGAAGTTCTTTTTCTAATATTTTCTATTGTGCAGGTTTTGGTTTCAGATTTTAACTTTTTTTCAAACTTGTTAACAAGTTTGCCTGCAGGTTTAATCTTCTATTCTAGTTTTTTTTATTAAAAAAAAAAGGGCTTTGGAAGGCTTGCCGCCAAAGTTTCTTCTTGCTGGTTTAAATTTGTGTCTTTGGAAGGCTTGCCACCAAAGTTTCTGATTTTTTTTAGTGTGAATAGTTTGGAAGGTTTACCGCCAAACTCAGCCTCCTTAATCTATTTTGTCGGCTTGCCACCAAATCTGATTTATTATTACATTGCATTAGTTCTCATAATTTGTTTCTTTGAGAGGAAAGATTTAAGTTTTTAATAGTTGTTCTTATCAAAATAACCATAATCTTTAGCTTTGATATCTGTGTATTCTTATATCTCCATTATATTTTGCCTCTTTTGTTTATATTTTTTATTACAGATCTAATTTGTAGAACATACATTGATCTTAATTTTTATTTTTATTACAGATCTAATTTGATCTTAATTTTTTGTTTGAGTAGTGTGGTCATACATTACAACTACATCGGTTATATTACCAAACTGCTCAAAATACTTTTTGAAGTCATCCTCAGTAACAGTTGGAGCTAATCCACCCACAAAAATCTTCTTAGTTCTAGGGCCTGCCGTATTGCTGGTCCTCTATGCAGTCTGTTGTTCATCCCTTGGCACAACCTTTTTGGCCTCAACATTTCTACCATCAATGGTATAGCGATGAGGAGATATCAGGTTTATAACCCATTCTGCTTTTGATATTCGTTGATTGATGAAGAGCTGCATGTGGGTTTGAGTTCCTAGGCTCACTGACTGTAGAACCCTTCCTATCTGTTGCCTTCTTTAGCTGAATTTCTTCCAACCTTTTTCAGCCGAGAGAAGCGTGATGAGCTTGCATGAGAGAAGCGTGATGAGCTAGTCCTATAGTATGGTGTTTGATATTTCTCTAAGTGAAAACCACAATTTCTTAAACTGAAAACAATATGGTGTATGATATTTAATGTATTTCAAAAGATTTCTGAACTGTGTAATCTGCATTTTGAACTTTTTGTGAAAACTAGTTGATTAGCTAGAAATAATGATAAAGCACTCCTGCTCATGAATACACCAGCTTCGATATCTTGTATGTTTAACAACTTCTATTATTACATTGAGCCTCCAAAGGAATATCCCTATGGTCTCTGCACTGTAAATTCCACCGTGGTCTCTGCACTGTAAATTCCCTGTGGTCTCTGCACTATAAATTCCTCATTTGTTTAAACGTCTCCCTTGCACCTCTACGTTCTCTTATTATCATTCTCCTATTTGTAACAGTTCTGCACCCACATTCGCTTTCTGGTCTTTAACGTCTCTTTTCTTCCATTTGGCTAAGATTAAGCGATTAAAAGTTTTTTCTAAATGTTTTAAGTTTCTTTTTAACTTCACGTATAAGTTTAAAGTATAATTTCTTTAACTTTAAGTAAAGTTTATAAAAGCTAAGCCTTTTTTTCATACGTATATTAAAAGCTTTTAAAGTTTTAAAGTTTATAATTTTTTTTTAAATAGTTTTTTTAATGTATAAGAATTTTTAAATAATTTTTTTTTTTTTGGTTATTTTTTTAATTTTCTTTACTAAAATAGATTTATTTTATTAATAAGATTCAAATAAAATTAAATTTTTTTAATTTGGTTTTCAAAGATTGGAAAATTAACACTCTTTGATAAATAATTTTTTTTTTTTTTTTTAAATTGTTATTTTAAAAGAAGTTATTATTCAAGTTTAATCAAGGAGGTTAATTTTTTGTTTTTAATCAAAAGGGGGTAATTTTTTTACTAATCATTATTTTTTCTATCATGTCTACATTAATTCCGGAAATTAAATTAAATAGTTCCAATTATCATTCTTGGAAAACACATATCTCGTTTATTTTTCGTTTCAAACACCTTTTGGATGTTGCGACTGATAAAACCTTTGAACCCGCTACAACTGCTCCTCAAGCTGACCTAGATAGATGGAAGGCTCAAAATGAGGAAGCACTTGGTTTAATTGGTATTTCAATGGTTCCTGATTTGTATGTTTTAATTGGAAATTGTACAAAAGCGCATGAAGCTTGGGAAATTTTAAAAACAACTTATGATAGCTCAAATGAATCCCGAAAAATTCAACTTCAAGATCAACTTGAAGATCTAAGGTATACTTGAAGATCTTATTAAAGTTTGATTTTGTATTGTATGATAGCTCAAACAATACTTGAAGATTTGTATTTCTAAGGTAACTATGGATGGATTCTTATTAAAGTTTGATTCTATTAATAGTTAATTAACTGGTTTAGAAGTTACTCTAGCTGATTTACGTTTAATTCATCTTATTCTTAAAAAATGTCTTCCTTGTCAATTTCAACAATTTATTACAAATATTCATGCTCAACTTGCTATTCCTAGCTTAGCTACTCAATTAACATATGATATTTTTCGTAATTTATTGCGTCAAGAGGAAGCTAAATTAATTCAATTTGGTACTCTTAAAAGTAGTGAACATGCTTTTATGTCTAAAAATCAAAATCATAATAATAATTTTAGATCCAATAATAATAAACATAATCATAATCATACTAATAATCATAATAATAATCACAAATCTTCTAATTATCAATCTCATTCTAAATCCTATCATAACAATTCTCATAATAATAATCATAATAATACGTACAATAATCAAAGGAATAATTGTCAAACAAGACCCCATTGCACATATTGTGGGAAAGATGGACATATTACTAATAATTGTTTTAAGAAACAAAATGGTAAAAATCCCATGAATCAAAATAATCAAAATAATCAACATAAACCTCATTATAAGAAAGGTGATAATAATGGTAATTCATCTCATCATGCATTTACATGTACTTATAATGTTTCTCAACCACTTGAGTGGATTATTGATTCTAGTGCATCTCAACATGTTACTTCTCATAAAGAATGTTTTGAATCTTTGCATCCCGATACTTCTAATATTCCTGTTCAATTAGCTAATAATCATAGTTGTAAAGTTGAAGCTATTGGTGATGTGAATGTTCCTAATGGGAAATTACATGATGTTCTTTATGTTCCTGAATTAAAATCAAATTTGATTTCAGTTCCTAAACTTTGTCAAGATTATAAGATTAACTTTTATAGGGGCATATGTTATATCATTGATCCAAACACTAATCATGTTATTGCTACTGCTAAAATGGATAGTGATAACTTATTCAAGTTCTATGAATTTGCTCCTCCAAAGTATTCTTTGCTTACTACTGTTGATTTTACTATATGGCATGAAAGACTTGGCCATCTCAATTCTGATTATATTTCATTGATGTAAAAAGCAAATATGGTTGATGGATTGCCTAGTATTGTTCCTTCTCAAATTGTTTGCAATGGTTGCATGAGTGGTAAGATGCATAGGGAACCCTTTCCTCATGGTCAATCTTGGAGGGCATACACTAAATTGCATCTAGTTCATAGTGATCTCTTGGGTCCCATGGAGAATCCCTCCATCCAAGGTTCAAGGTATGCACTTACCTTTGTTGATGATTTTTCAAGGAGAACATGGATATATTTCCTTCATAGTAAGGATCAAGTGCTTGATGTGTTTATTGAATTTCATATGTTTGTAGAAAGGCAATCTGTTTCTAAAATTAAGATTCTTCGTACTGACAATGGAAGAGAATATGTCAATAATGCATTTAATGCTTATTTGAAATCGTTTGGAATTAAACATGAGCTTACTGTTCCTTATACACCACAACAAAATGGTGTGGTAGAACGGAAGCATAGGACAATTGTTGAAATGGCTAGATGTTTATTGCATGCAAAAAATATGGATTACAAGTTTTGGGCTGAAGCTATGGCTTGTGCAACTTATTTACTTAATAGAACACCTACCAAAGCCTTAAAGGATAAAACTCCTGAAGAAGCTTGGTCTGGTAGAAAGCCTAATTTGCAAAATTTAAGAATTTTTGGTTCCATAGCTTATGTTCACAAACCTAAGGAGAAAAGAAAAAAATTAGATGCTAAATCTTCTCCTTTTATTTTTGTTGGTTATGATGAAAATACTAAAGGTTATCGAGTTTACAATCCTATTACTAACAAGGTAAAAGTTGCAAGAGATGTTTGTATTGCAGAAAAAGGCATTCATGATTGTTCTAAAGTAGAGGATGATGAACTTGCTCAAAGTAAAGTTGTGCTTGTGGAGGACCAACCTCCTTCTCTTAACCCTACTCCTAATGCATCTCTTTCTATTCCTTCTAGTGATAGTGATGATGATAATAATAACTCTACTCCTCATGACTCTTCTTCTAGTGATGAATCGATTACTTCTAAAAGAAGACCTAAATGGTTTAAATCTTTAATTCAAGATAGTGATGAATACTTAGCTAGAATGGATAGACTTCAAGCTAGAAGAGTTAATTATTTTAATTATGCTTTAATGACTACTATTATGAATTCTAATGATCCTAAAACATTTGATCAAGCTAAAAATCAACCACATTGGCAAAAAGCAATGAAGGAAGAATATGATACTTTAACTTCTAACCAAACTTGGGATTTAGTTCCCTTGCCTCATGGTAAAAATCTTGTTTCTTGCAAGTGGCTTTATAAAACTAAATTGAATGCTAATAATCAAGTTAGTAAATTTAAAGCTAGATTAGTTGCTAGAGGTTTTTATCAAATTGAAGGCTTAGATTATACTGAAACTTTTGCTCCTGTTGCTAAAATGCCTACAATTAAACTTGTGCTTGCTTTAGCTTCTAGAATGAATTGGCCTATTCACCAAATGGATGTTAAAAGTTCTTTTCTTAATGGTGATTTACATGAGGAAATTTATATGTCTCAACCTCCTGGTTTTATTAAAGAAGGTAATGCACACTTAGTTTGTAAATTAAAGAAATCAATTTATGGATTAAAGCAATCTCCTAGGGAGTGGTATTCAAAGATTAATGCATTCTTTCTTTCTCAAGGCTATATTAGAAGTAAAAATGATCCTAACTTGTATATTAAACATAGTGAAGATGATATTATAATTATTATCTTGTATGTAGATGAGTTGATTCTTACTTCAAGTTCCAATACTTTGATTTCTGATATTAAGTTTCAACTTAATCAAAAATTTCAAATGACTGATTTAGGTCTTTTACATTATTTCTTAGGAATGCAAATTTGGCAAACCTCTAAAGGAATTTTCTTATCTCAAATTAAATATGCTCAAGATCTTATAGATAAGTTTAACATGAATGATGCTCACCATGTTTCAATTCCTATTGAATTAGGCACTAAGTTAATGCTTGATATGCAAACTCCTCTTGTTGATCCTACTTTGTATAGACAATTAGTTGGAAGTTTAAATTATTTAACTCTTACTAGGCCAGATATTGCTTATAGTGTTGGTTTGGTTTCAAGATTCATGTCTAAACCTCAACAAACACACTTTAAAGTTGCTAAAAGAATTTTAAGATATATTAAAGGAACTATTAATGTAGGTTTGTTTTATGATACAAATTCTGATTTTACTTTAAAAGGTTTTACTGATTCCGATCTAGGTGGAGATCCCAATGATGGGAAATCTACTTGTGGTTATTGTTTTTTTGTTGGTTCAAGAGCAATTTCTTGGAATAGTAAAAAGCAACAATCTACCTCTCTTGGATCCACTGAAGCTGAGTACAAAGGATGCACTAATGCTTCCAAAGAAGTCTTGTGGCTTAGAAGACTACTTGAAGATTTGGGTCTACCTCAACACGAACCAACTCAATTGTATTGTGACAACCAAAGTGCCATTGCCTTGGCTAAAAATCCAGTTTTCCATGCAAGGACAAAACACATTGCTCTCAAACACCACTTTATTAGAGAACAAATTGAAGACAAGCAAGTTTCACTCCTCTATTGCAAGGGGGAAGACCAAGTTGCAGATATTTTGACGAAGCCACTTTGTAAAGAAAAGTTCCAATTTCATTGTAAAAATCTTGGATTACAACCCATTGAAGGGTTTGATGTAAGCTCCCCAAGTAAAGCTTAAGGGGGGGTGTTAGAATATTTAATCTTTACTTAGCTTAGGTTTATTTGTATTTAGTTT
Source organism: Cryptomeria japonica (assembly GCF_030272615.1). NCBI lineage: Eukaryota > Viridiplantae > Streptophyta > Pinopsida > Cupressales > Cupressaceae > Cryptomeria > Cryptomeria japonica. The sequence continues at coordinate 3,642,157 of NC_081408.1, read as the reverse complement.
AGGATATTCCTTTGGAATTCCTACATGTAATTTGTCCTCTAGTACATGTGTGAGGACAAGTCATTTCTTTTATTTTCCTTTATTAAGGAATATTAGATTTCCTCCATAAGAGGATGTGGACACATGGCACACACATTTTATGAATGGTGGAATTCATAGATTTGGGAGTTACTTTGTAACTCCTCTCCTCATCTCTATTTAAGACATGTCTCCTCTCTCATTTCTTCTTAATGACAATATTGTAAAGAGCTTCTTGCTCTCTCTCTCTCTCATTTTAGGCATTGCCTCATTCATAATATCACAAGGGGTTTTTCTTTGCTTTTCCCCTTTCAAAAGTTCTTGTGCCTCCTTCTTCACATTTGGGTGATTGCTCCAAGGTTTTTGCTTTTCTCTTGGTAACATTTACTTCATCAATAAACTTTCTTGGATTTTATTTTTCTTTCCTTGCTCTTGTATTTCCTTTCACATGGAAATTTATAGATACTACCTGTGAAGGGCCTTTTTTATGCCTAGAATGAAGAGATTGTAAAGGAATATATGTAATTCAATAAATGATGTAGAATTTTAAATACTAGCATCTGACTGGACCTATGGGCCCGGGTAAGGCCGAAGGTTTTCTCATCTCTTCTCTTTCCTATCGGTGCCCGCACTAAGCGGAGATTTTAATTTTATTTATTAAATAAAATATGGCTTCGGCCTTTTACTGAGGAAAAATAAATAAAAATATATTAATAATATTTGTGAATAATATGCATGATATTGAATTATTTATTAAAACCTTAATCTTTTATTTTTTATATTTTAATAATTTAATATATTTAACCTTACTAGTATATTATTATATATCATTTTATTATTCATTGATTATATATAATTAACATATTTAGTTTTAATTTTTTTTAATATAAAAAATGTATTTAATCTTAATACAATAATTTCAATTATACTATTGTATATATAGACTTAAATTTATTAAAAATATTTATAATATAAAAATTATTTATTCATTTTTATCAAATATTTAATTTAATTATATCCTATATAGAAAATATATATTAATGTATTTATGAACAATATATTTTTATATTATAAAATTATTTGATACTAAAGATTTAAATACATATTTTAAATAGTTTGAACACAAAATTAAAACATACTAAATATTACTTTAATGACCTAAAAATTTGCCTTAAAAAAATCATGTAGAAAGTGGATCCGAGAAATCTGGTAATAAGATGTAAATTATTTGAGCCAATTAGATTGAAGACAAACATTTTCTGGAATTTGAAAATGTAAAATACATGCATCTTAACTATTTAAAAATTAAAAACAAAATGTTGAAAGAAACAAATCATGGATATAATTGGTGGAAAACCAATTGAATAGTAATGAGTTAATGAAAATTGGGTGCAATCGATTGCAATAGTACTAGCCTAATGACAAGTACTAAGAACACAAAAACCAACCTCAACAAAAAGAGGAGAAAAGAACCCAATGGAATAAAAATAAATTAAAAATATTTTAAATATATCAACACACATACATAACCAAATAAATATGAATGTATGTGGATATGTAAAACATGAGCAAAAAGAAATATCCAATAATATGTACAGATATCAATTATTAATCCATTTCGGTGTGAAAGCCAACATGAAGTGTGCCAAAGTTTTTTTTCCCAAAAAAATGAAGAGAGGTAATAGATATCCATTAATAGTAAATTATAAATATTTAATAAATGATTAATATATAATAATATGTCTATATATTAAAAATATATAGAGCTAAGAGAGAGAGAGAGAGAGAGAGAGAGAGAGAGAGAGAGAGAGAGAGAGAGAGAGAGAGAGAGAGAGAGAGAGAGAGAGAGAGAGAGAGAGAGAGAGAGAGAGAGAGAGAGAGAGAGAGAGAGAGAGAGAGGGGGAGAAGGAACCTAAGTGAGAGGGAGGGGGGAAGAGAGGGAGAGAGAGAGGGAGGGAGGGAGAGAGAGATTAAGTGAAAGGGAGAGAGGGATAGAGCCACAAATAAAGAGAGATCTATCGGTACATAGATAAATTCCTCCCTCTCTTTCAGGCTCCCTCTATCCCTATCTTTGGCTCCATCCATCTCAATCTGGCTCCCACACTCCCTCCAACTCTCTCTATTTCAATCTCTCTCTATCTCTCTATATCTCTTTGGCTCACTCCCTCCCTCTCACTTAGGTTTCCACTATCAGTCTCTCCATATTTGAATTGTCACAGATGCCCTTTAAGCATCCCAAGCTGCTTTGTCCCACTGAAAAGAGATATATCCATCTCTCTAATCCTATAATGTGCTCCCTCTAATACCTCACCTCTCCTCTCACAACCCCATCATTCAAGATATGCTAAACATTATCACATATTGTTACATCATGCATAGGCTCATCCTATAATTCTGACATGTCATCATCTAGATCATCTGGCTCCTCATCTTTGTCATCATCACCATCCCCATCATCATCCTTCTCCTTGTCATTTCTAATCATATTACTCATAATCATCATCACCATCATCACCTAGCTCATCTCCCTCCTTCAAACTACTTGGAATGGAACCCTCATAATAGGAATCTCTAGATCTATCAAGGGAATAGGTCTATGATCTACAAACCATAATACACATGCCTTGATGGTTCTTGCATCTATCACATTAGAATTTGGATCCCACTACCTAGGCTACAACTACTCAAACTCTGAGAAAGTTGCATACGGTGTAATAATTGGACTCCAATCTCCTACCTTTCTCCTAAACTATGCATAGTAGGACATAACCTATAGGGATATCCTATCACTTGCCAAACTACCTCTACACCCTCTCTAGTAGTTGCACCTCAAAGATTCTATATCTCATCATTATCTAACCTATGAAGAACCTCTCATGTCTGTGAAAAGGAAGATGATTGGCATCATCTTCCTAGTTGGGGAAATTCCTGTAGAATATCCAATTAAAATACCTCAAGCAGTCTAAATGATATCTCTAGAATAAAGTATCTGATCGATCCTTGCGATAAGGCCCCATCCTTGCACTATACATATGCTAGCTCTGGTCATACCTGTCTATTTGGTATAAGCCAACATATTGTAATATGCTCTAATTCCCACATGTGTAGTAGTTTCAACCCATAGTTGAGTGTCAAATCCTGTCTGTACATATTATTTGATGCGAATGAAAATACAACATGCCTAGCATGCATGGTCCACAAGAAAATACCATCCCCTATGACACCAAGTGTTCTATCACTTGTCCATTCAATAATAAACCCATTACCTCTCCTTTTTGGTGCTACCAAAATTACTATGACTACGTTGATAATGGTCACCAACCTAACTTGTTGAGCTACCATAGTCTCCCATTTGATCTCATATTTCACAATACATAGCTCATTCGAGTTGTCAACGTCAAATAGCTGATTCAAAGCCTCTTAACCTGTAGATGGCTCATACACTGTTAAACCTCCATGAATAGGAATACTTAGGATGCACCACACATCCTCTAATGTAATTGTAGCCTCCCCTATTGGTAGATGAAATGAGTTCATCTTTGAGTGCCATCACTCTGCTAATTTAGTGACCAAACCCATGTTAGGCTTTATCTGAAGCATCTACGTGATATGATGTAACCCTAGATGTAAAAAACAATCCCTCTCCCAACTTCTCAACTAATGGAATAATGTGAGAAATGACAGTTGACTCTTACAAGTCTGTAAAGGTGGTAGCTCAACCTACAACATGATAGAGGCAAAATTGAGTCAATCCTAATCTATTAAAACCTAACCCTAATTAACAATCCTACACTATATAACTCAATTGAGAATCTAATTAGTCTTTTCCAAATCCTAATCGAGCAAAGTCAAACCATTGGCCAGACCTAGATTATCCCTTGGATAATTTCTCCATCATCTCCTAAGCAGATTTCCCTAACCAACTACATAGTTAGTTTCACCAACTGGACAGTAAGTTTGAGCAATTGAGTAGTCAATTTGACCACCTCTGTAGGAAGGTTGCCCAACTATAGAGAAATCCTAACTTGCTACACAACAATTTGACTAGCTAAACAACTAGCACACCCAACTATGTAGCACTTAAGCCTGCCCCTCTAGCATGCATCAAAAAATGAGAAAATTAACCTAAAAAAGCATGCACAAAATAAAAATTGACAAGTTAGCATTTTACTACATACCTATGGTCTCGTAGCCTTTGGTTATTGATATCTCTATGGGTGCTCACGGTGATGATTCTCCATTGGAATACACAACATCCTTTCCCTTTCCTCCTAGCTTTAGAGCTCCAAAAATTCAAAATGAGGGGGTGAAAATGAGGACTTTTCAGCCACCCACCCCCTCCTATAACCCTCTTATTAATAATATGGATGTGCATGCACTCTCATTTGCATTGGTCATGGTCATTTTTACCTTGCCAAGCTTGTATCTTTTGCATCCTTACTCTAATTTAGCTTTCGGTTGATTCTTTGAAATCGTAGCATCATTGTTGACAAATTAATCTCTTTTTAGATATTTTTGGTCAATTTCTTGAGGGGGAACCCTTGTATCCTCTCATTTCTAAGACATGTTTAAATTTGATTTTTTATTCATATATTCTTTGAAACAACTTTCTAAATCACATTGTCTCAAAAAGGGGCAAAATGTAGACGCACCTGGGATTGTCCATTTCTCACCTAATTGTTCGTATAATCTTCATTATTTGTGTGACCTTGCCCCTTTTCCATTTCCTTCACATTTTAGGTTTGGGGTTTCATTTTACCCTTAACATCATCCCCCTTCTATCAAATTTTTCCCTTGTCACTTTTTCCAGTGTCATTTTCCCTAATTTTGTCTCGATTAGGGTTTTTTGCTCTTGATTCGGTCCACTCATTTTTTTCCCTTTTCCATTTCCTATCTAGATCCTTTCATTTTATTGCCATTTCAAGTTTGACGTTTCATTTTACCCTCGACTTCATCCCCTTTTTATCAGGTCATTCCCCTCTCAACCTGGTGATGTCAGTTTTCAACCTGAAACCCTAACACAATTTTAGGGTTTCTTGCCTTCTCTTTGGTGCTACTGCTTCCTTCTTTCTATTTTAGGTCTCATTTGCTTTAGTTTTTCCCTACTCCTATTTCAAGGTTCCATTTTGACCTCTTCTTCAACTTCATGGTGTTGCATTCATCCCTTCTTAGTTGTTGCTCGGTTTTACCTGGTTTGACCTAATTTTTCAATCTTCACTGAAATATTTCCACTTTCTATCTGAACCTTCTAAATTGATTCCAATTTCACCTATTTTGACCAGAATTGACTTAATTTTACCTAATTAAGGTCTACAGGCATCAGTTTGACTGATTTCATTTATAAGTTTATTTAATTCTTTAATTAATTGAGTCTCTTCTTACTAGTTAGTCTGCTTTTAATCTTTCATCATTTAATCAAACCCCCCCTTTTTAATAGTAATTAAATAATATTAAATTATTTAATTAATTTTGATTCATCTACTTTAATTAAATAGTTTTGATTATTTAATTAAATGTTCATTTCTAATGCCCTATAGTTGAATAATTTACTTAAAAGTATTCAATTACCTAATTATGTCATCAAAATTAAATAAATATCTTTATTTAGTTAATTTTCCAATTATCTTCTCATATGAGGATAATATCTTCTTTTTTAATTTTTTAAATGCCTAATATCCTTCTAATTTTTTAAAATGGTAATATTATCTTAGATATTTATGATATTTCTCTTTGATTTTTGAAAATCCTATTTTTTGGAAATATCTCATTTTATCTTAATTTTTAATTCAAAAAAGAGGTATACATCCTCAAAAGGTCTATTTTTTTAAATTTTTCTCCACCTTTTCCTCATCTCCTTCATCCTTCCTCAAATGGCAACTCTATCGTGCATTCAATCTGGTCTATCCACTCAATCAAAAATCCTTTTGATCTTGTCCATCTGTCCATTCTCTGGTCTTCTATAAATTGGGGCCTTCCTTTCAATCAACTCATCCCACTTTCATGCATTTTTATTTTGTCGCATTTTTGAGTAATCTAATTTTGTACCAATTTCATTTTGTTACTTTTTTGAATAATCATCTAGCTTAAGCATTGTCATTCTATCAAAATCAATCTTGCATAATAGCATCTTCCTAGTAAATCATGAACACCAATATGTTCATTCATTTGTTTCATGCACCTAGCATACAAGAGAGCAACATAACATCATTAGCGATGAAAGGAAGACCACCAGGGCTTCACTGAAGATTTGAGGTTTGCATTCATGTTTTCATTTCATTTACATTTCAATGATCTTGTTGGTTATATTAGGAAGGATTTACATGTGATTCTAATTTGTGGCTAGCTTAGATAAGTGGCATGTTTCAGTTTTTCAATTGATTAACCCCTTTTTCTTTATCAACACCTACAAAGCCTATTTTAGTAGCATCTCCTACCTCATCTACTAGACCTTCTTCTTCACCAGAAATGGCATCAAAAGTCTCTCCTATAGAGTATGATGCTACTAGGACTTCTCATGCTTCTCCTCATGGTTTGCATCTACATCAAAACCAGCTTGCAAATGAGCATAAGCATTGTCGATAGATGATGGCTCGAGAATGTGAGAGAACATTGAAGATTGAGGATGAATCATCAATGCCTACATCTACTCCTATTGTGTCCATGTCTACTTTTTCTCGTGTTTCTCTTGTGCCTAGCTTTGTATCTACATCCACTCCATCTTTCATGTTTCTCATGGATATGTTGCATACACAAGTTGTGTCTATTGTAGCATTGTCCAATCCTTTAGCTTTGTACGTGTATCTTCATTGTATCTTTCCCAAGGCACTCAAATTCACTATCGTTGATAGGAGGCCTTCACTTCCATAGTAGCCTAAGTAGAAGTTTGAGCAAGGGCTTGTTCTTGAGTTTCATCATAAAAAATTCTCTTGTGACCTCTTTGCATGTTTCCTTGCATATTTCTTTGTCTAATTCTATTTGTATTATTAAGGAGGCTTTTCCTTCCCCAAAGTTTCTTTTTACCCCTTCTTCTAGAGACCAGCAGTGTGGCTCTTATTTTGTCACCTCGATTCAAGTCACCTACCTCATCTATGGAGGATCATTTTTTTAACATATTTATTGACTATTTTGTCTTAGGAGATGTTAGATGAGAATGTTGAGGCTGCATCATCCTTGGCTCTTTCTACTAGTGAGATTTCTAGTACTACCCTCATAGTTGTTCCTCTTCGAGCTCATCCTCCCTACCCATATGATCAAGATTGGGAGGGTGATGATCTGATAGGGAGGATCATTAGGATAGTATACTTATTATCTTCTATATTAGAGAATGTATGTATTTGTTCTCCCATGCTTATCTTTACATGTTTGTTCTTTCTTGAATGACCAAAGTTACTTTGTAGGTACTTGAAAATCAAGGATTTTTTCTTTTTATATGTTATTCTCTTCTAGAGGATCCAATTTAGTTTATAGGTACTTGGAAAGAGGGGTTTATCTATTGTGCCCTTCCTCTACTTATTAATCATCTTTATTTTATTTTTCGTACCTTTACTTTCAGTATTGAGGGATGATGCAAAGCATCCATGTTGACCTAGATTTTTATTTTATCTTTGTCTTCATATTCCCTCTTTAGATCCAAAAAATTTGGGACCACGACGAGTAACTCGTATTCAACCATATGCATGATTTGATTTTATTTCTAGGAGTTCTTTTGATGCCAAATGATTGGATCCCCCATCTCTATGTGTTTTTGTTGATTTTTTTGTATCATGTGTCATTTGTTGCAAGGTGGCATTCCATGAAAAACATATTTTTATGTTGAAGTGACACAACATCTATTTTCCTTAGTGATCACTATCTCGGAATCACTACATTTGATAGTATCATTTTTTAATCAATTTTTTTAATTTTTTGTCTAACATGTTTGTTTATAGCTAATATGTTTGTGATGAAGCAACCTAACAACATCTCACAAAGGTTGAGGTATCTTCCCTAGGGGAAAATTCATATGATAGAGGACTTTTTTAACCCTTTGTATCTCGATCTAATCCTTTTCATTTTACTTTAGCTTGAATTTGTTGATGATACGCTTGCTAAAATGGGGACAAAATGTAATGTCATAAAATGCATGCCATGCAATTCAACGTCACAAAAGCACCTCTACATTAAGTTGAATTGGGCATATCCCTTGGCTTCCATCCACTTTCCTGCTTGGCTCACCTTGTCATCTCCTTTTTATCCTTTTCCTAACGTTATTGACTATATGACTCTCAAACATCTATAGATCATAGAGATGTCTATATGTCAGGGAAATGTCTAGAAAATTGAATTCCGAAGGTTGTCAACGGAGCATTAAACCTACTATTTTTAGTAGTTTAACACCTCCATCTACATTCACCAATATTAGGATTCCATCTTGAGTTCTTTATTTTTCCTTTTTCACTTAATTTCACCTCTCTCATATATTTGATCAATCTTTAGCTTCTTACAATACTCTTTTAATCTCATCTTTTGTTTACTTAGTGCTTGAGGCTCCATCTCTTGTTCTACTAAATTTCACCCACCATTGTTGCATCCTAATAATCACCATTGCTTCTTTTTTTATGGTTTAGCACTCATATCCACTCCAACAAGATTCTTTCTTCTTGGTGTTAAAGGGAGTCTTTCCTTATTCCTTTCATTGCATTTTAATTTCTCTATTAGCATATTGATTAGATTTCCTCTTTTAACATTGCTATTTTTTTTTTACCTATCTTGGTTGTCTATTGAGGTGGAAACATTGCAGAAAGGTCTGACTATGGTAGGCCTCTTAATCATAAACCGAACATTTTTTCCTTTGTTTTGTGTGTAGGTTTGTTGGAGAAGATTCATTCTTGCTCGAAGCTTCAATCTCTATACTTTTGTGACCCCTTTTTTTTATTATCTATGTTATTATTGTTTATCTAGTTTACTATAACTTCTACATATTTTGGCATGTTCTTCGTGCTATATCCATACATTGAGATATCATCTCATCGCATTGTCTTCGACGACCCGCATGTGCATTCTGGATAGAGAGATTTCAAAGGCCACTAGAAGATCTTTGTGAATTGTGCTCTCAATTCCTATAATTGAAACCTGTTTATCTACTAGCACTTCATAATTTTTACACTTTATTCTTGTCATGAGTGGAAAGGAATATTAGTGAGTACCCGAGGGGTTTTCATCCACTTTTCAAAGTGGTTCACTTTTTTCCCTCTACAATACTAGAGAACATTGTCATGTATTTTTAGTTTGCTCATAATATGTTTCAAGATAGAAAGGTGTAGATGGAAACTTTCAATACTTTTTGTGAATGTGAAAATGCATTTACAAAGTCGATGAGCACTAAGAAGTTCAACAGGTGTATCTATTTTATTGGCCTTAGGGAATTCAATAGATGACAATATTTTGACTCTTGATAGGTCTTTAACAAGAGGGAGAATGTTGGGATTAAGGTATCTCAACCTTAGAGTCCTAACATGTTGAATAATATTAGTTATTTATTCCAAATATTTCTATATCCTAAGTTTATAACTTCCTATTTTCATGGCATCATTGTGAGACCTCTTGGAAAGATGGCATCCTACTTGAAAGGTGATTGTATGACATTGGTTTTTACTTTCTAGGAAGTTGGCACTCACTTTTGGAGTTCCTATTTTTTACAGGACTAGTGTCATAAGATTCTATATTAGGACTATTACAAGTTTTAATTGTGACTATGACGGTTCTGACAAGTTTCCATCATGACTATGTCAATTCTCACAACTTTCCATTGTGACTATGATGGTTCCTAGATTGATGGAAGAGTGATGAGGACTTATTTTTCTCAGCACCTAGAATTTATGTTTTGAGTTCATGTCTGAGAAGTGGTATTAGTTAAGGAATGCACCTATTATTTTTCATGGTAATTTCTATGTTGTGTTCATATTTTATTTAACAAGTTAATCATTATAGATGTGATAGGTGTTGTTGCTTTGGAATTTGTTGTGTGCAATATGCCATGGGATTAGCAAGTTTTTTTCTTATTCCAAAACTTATCTCTTAGGTGTTTTAAAATGGTTATGGAAACCATGGGCGCCTACCTATTTGTATTAAGCTCTATATATATGTTGATACCTTAGTTGGATTTATGAGTCCAGTTGATTACTTTCTAACATTATATTATCAAAATTGCTCCAAAATTCTCTTTTGTTTTAGCTACTTGTAGAAGAGCATAAACTCTGCTCTTGTATCATAATTTTTTTCATTGATAATACAAGTGATCTCTTTGTTTTGAAGTGTGGATTTTTTCTGAAAGGGGTTACGACATAAATCTGGTGTTATGAGTTTATTCATTTAAATTTAAATTTTTTATGTGTTTATCTAATCTGTAGTGCTTGAAGGGTTTGTGAGAATTTCTTGCATTCCTTTTTCTATTAGATTTAACATTTTGAAGCGTTATTATGTACTTTTATTCCTCTCACCATGTGTGACTCAGTATTACACTTCGCTGAAGTTGTTGACAATTATTTGGATTCGCCATTTGGTGGTGGACAATCTTCTTTAGTGTTATAGATATTTGGAGGAGCTCTTGGATCCTATTTCTATAGAATAATCTTTCACATTTATAGGCTCTCTATTAGGAGATGTTGACATATTGGTATTCCGTGGAGGGTATTTATTTGTTGGTTGATGTATCATGACTTATTTACTTTGAAATGTGATGTTTGGTTTAGAGTATGTTTTTTGTTATTTGATGAATCACTCTTGATTCTAGAACATATTTTTGCATGATACATTATTCTTGAGACCGTGATATGTTCATTTGAACATGTATTCTTCTTTTGAGGAGATGTGATATTATGTTGTCATGTTTATGTTTCTAATTTAATTGTTGGACTTTGAAACTAATCTTGGTTAATTTTATTTAAATAAAGTACATGATCATTTTTTGGTTTACATCATGATGTTTCTATGTTGCATATGGAGTTTGGTATGAATTGATTAGTTATGGATGTTTGTGCATACTTAGAGATATAGGTCAAGTTGAATTGCTCTTGTAATTATAGACGTATATTGAGATGTATGCCCTTCATGATGTTTTCGCAAGAAGTATGAGGATCCTAGACTTTGGTTGAAAGTGAGTTTAATATGGACCTAAGAGTGAATTTTTCTTTGATAAGTCATGATGACTTGGATATCTTGGAGGAGCATTCTCATTCTTGACTCTTGGCCTACTAGGCATTTTATCACTTGAGAGGTATTGTACATTGTTCATTTTAGGTGTATGATGTGTTATGGTTTACCTTTCATAAATATGGATCTTGAGCTATGGATAGATGCTTAGTTCTAGAGGATTCCCTTTGAGGTATGGATAACCTAATTATCTCCTTGATTATATGATTTTATGTTATCAATCTATTATAATTATGGAGATGGTTAATTCAGCTTTTACCCTGATATGAGAATTTTTACTTTGAGTTTGATCTTCTTGGTATGAGAAGCTTACAACAATGATGGTTACATGATAAATATGTTGTATTTGAACTATGAGATTCAATTCCTGGGTATTGTTATGGATTTTTATTATGGTGTGTTATGGATGAGATTGTACTTGACATAGTTGGTATTTAGAGGTGTACATAGAAGGATGTTATATAGGTGTTGATTTTTAGTAACTTTCTCTTTGGTCTTGATATCTTCCTGGATGTTTGGATTAGCCTAACATTTATTTTGGGGTTTGGTTAGGGGTTTGGTTAGAGCTATGGTGATGACTAGTTTGTGGTTATTTATTTTCACTTATGATTTGGGGGATCTACAATAGAGGTTTCTCTATCTCTTTCCTTTGTTGGGTGTGGAGAACATGGGAAAGCTATTTAAACTTTGCAGTGTGTGTTGTTCTTACATGTTATTGGTACAAGTTTGGCATATCATTGTGGATGTTCCTTGGTACTAGATGATATTGGTTACACTTTCTATGTAATGCTATTGGCAAACTTGATATGTCTTGATCATTTTAAAAAATTTCCACTCCCATGTAGGGGAAATTCTTCGATGTGTCTATTATTTTTGATAGGTTTACGCATGGAGCTTGTGATTGCAATGTATGGGTCGTATATTTTGATGGAATGATTTTAGTATGAGTTGTATACCTTTGAGGGATGGATAGTTGGATGTGTTAGCACTTAATTTGAGTTATATTTAAACTATGGATATTGTATCTCGATAGTGATTGGTGATCTCGTGGTTTTAGTCACATAGTTTTATATAATACCACTTGGTTCTAGTAGAGCTGGCAACACCAATATGAGCTTTGACCTAGGTAAGCCCCTAAAGAACAAAACCATTCTTCCACATTTTTGTGAGTGCAGGTATAGATCTGATAACAAAAAGTATTACAGATGAGAAGAGTAGATAATGATAGAAATTCCATGATTTTGAACAAGTGAAAACCCCTAAACAAGGTTTCCCAAGATAAAAATTTGATGCTTTTTAGTTGAATTTTGAAGAGACAAGCCTATGAGACCTTATATCTACAAGTCTACTTTTTTGTTTGTTTTCAATAGACAACCTCAAACTCATGAACCTAGCACACCACTTCAACATTTTTAGGCTCATCTTATAGTTGCAGGTTCTTTTTATGTGTCTTATTTCCAAATTTGTCTTATTGTGTTGGTTTTTTATTCTATAGTTTGTTGTTATTGATAAAAGTTAACATTTTCGTAGCATTAAACCTATATCTTAAACATACACTTCACAATCTCAATTTCATTAGAATCAAAAGGGAACATAAATCTTCCAAGCTTTCAACTCTGTTATTAAGACTATAATTGTACCTTATTATATTTCCAATGCTATGCTATTGAGATTTGAGATCTTACTTTACATCCATAGGCCTATGATTTAATTTACATACATATCAGTATCATTAAGATTCCATGCTTGGCATTAAACACCTTTTTGTTTCAGGTTTCTCTGATCTCATTAGGAGGCATTGCTTTTAGAATGGGCCTATTGATTTGATATGGTTCTTTCATGGTCATTCTAATATGTAGCATTATGCATACTTTATCCTAATTTCTAATTTTTCTAAGTAAAATTTTACTTTCCAAAAAAATGACACAATATCTAGAAAACATATTTTTTATGTAGGTGAAAAATTTGTGTCATCCTTACAAAAATATTGCATGTTAGTCATCCAAAATGCATTCTCCTATTTAAAGAATTAAATTCTCACTCTATGAAACAACACATGACATAACATTATAGTTAAAGTAGGATGATAACATGTTATCATCCTCTTCGTCTACTTTTGCAACCTTGCTGAACACACATCAAGAATAAGAGGGGAGAGTGGCAGGGGAGGGATGGGTGAATCAGTTTGGACCTTGAAATACTTCAATTATGATCTTCAACCTTTAAATTACAAACATAAAATCCCAACAATAACAAATCATGAAAGTACAAAACACAATAAACACATGGACACTAGATTTACATGGAAAACCCAATTAGGGAAAAACCACAGTGAGAATCAAACTTACAATATAAATATAAGGTGTTACAATGTTGCCTTCAAAATAGTCTGCTCCTTAGAGGACTTGCAGAACTAAGTCACACAACCTTAGGGCAAGATACAAATGACTTGCAAGTCTGAAACTCCCAATTTCAAAGCAAGATTCAAAAAGCTGCCAAGAGACTCACTGTCTTTTGCCAAAGAAATAAGTAGATGAAATGGAATGAACAAGATCTCCTAATCATGAAATTTATCTTGAACCACTATATCAAGTGATCAATATCATATAGATCTCTTCTTCTGCTAAAATACAATCTCTAAACTTTGTCATGCTGAAAATATTATCATCAAATCTCTCCATAATAGTCTTTTGTAAATTACCAATCCTAGATCTACTTGTCGATCTTTCACACCTTCCAAAAATTACTTCACACCCATTCCACACACTCACTAATACATACACACTCCTTTGAACACTCAGACCTAAAATATCAAATGTGGTCCACTCAAAAAGATAGAGAGGACCCAAAAATGTTGCAATACGACATTTCCAAGTGATTCCAATGAACTTCACACACTAGTACATCCTCCACGTTTGACATCAAATGAAACGTGTAGATGAACAATGAAGCATGCCAACCAGTCAGCCTAAAAATATTCTCAATGCATGAAACTCAATGTGGATCTACATGTCATGATGAGACCTATATTTAGTCATGCACATCCTTCAAAGAAATCCCAAAACAAAAGAATATGATCCAAGTTGAATACAACATCACAGTCAACAAAAGACCAGAACAACTAACACTTGCAACTCAGAACATCATAACTTTGCTTGCTAATTAAGTTGCCACTTGAAAAATGAATTGGAACATAGTATAGACCATATTACCAAATCCTTCAAACTAGAACACCTGACTCCAAATATTTGGAACCCATTAGACCTTTTCCAGATGTATCTTGACAGACAACCTTACTATCAAAAACAACAGTATAAAACTCATCTAACTAAGTCATATTTGCAAACCTACTTGAGTAATACACATAGAACATACATTATATTCAAAATAATAGCACATAGTTTTTATAAACCAGAGGAATGCAGGAAATTGTTCCACTAAGACATTAAAAAGTATTTCCTACATAGTATTGTTTCCTACATATAGAGAATTCTGCTACACTATATTTATTAAGATACATTAGCATCTGTACAATAGACATTTATGCTCCATCATCCATAATGCATCATGTATGACAACTTAAGATAGGTCAAAATTAATGACAATGCAAAATAGGTTGACATCAATGACAAAACAACATCACAACTCAAGTTCTCAACATTCTCCCCTTTTGTCCTTCATCGAAACACAAGTGTACCACCAACAACAAAACCAACTGAACTCAACCTGTATATCATCAATGAAGATGGAGATAGAAACACTAAATTTTTTTACAATAGTGTCAAAATGAATAGGGCAGCAAATAAGATTACTCAAATCATCAATGATGGTGATCATATCATTATGGATCAAAATTTGATCGCACAAGATGCTACCAAGTACTTTGAAAATATTCTCAATAACTGGGAGCACTCGGACCTTCCTAACAATAGAACCTTATTGAATAACATACACAAACTAATAACAAAGGGTGATAATCAAATGTTAAACTCCAAAATCACCCATGAAGAAGTCAAAATGGCTCTGGAAAAATTTCAAGGAGATAAAGCCCCTGGATCAGATTGTTAGAGTAATCAGGTCTTTATTTGATTAATTAAACAACATTTGTTTAATTCTTGAAGTTCCCTATTATCTCTTTTTACACTTAAGGTAACATTAGGTGCATAATAATTAATTCTTTTATTAATTATTATGTGCAAGCCTAGGTTTTCACTTTTAGGGTTTCTTGACCTATTAGAGGTTAATTTTCTTTTCCTTTTATATTATCACATTACAAATTTTGTGAATATTGAGCTCTCATCTTTAAGAGCATATTTTCTATGTATTTTTTTTTGTTATTTGCTTCCTTGCTTCTCCTTGTAATAGGTTATTTAGCTTGCAGAGATCTTTAGGCTCCTGTGGTGTTGTATTTCTCAACTCTCACATGGTATCAAAGCTTCAGATCTGCAGCTATCTGTTCTTGTTTTGAGAATTTTTGCATGGAAGCAGATCTGCAGTTTTAAGAAGTTTGTTTTATGCACTTAGGGATAGGCCTTTTCCTGAGCACTTTGGGCCTAGACGGACCTTACCATCATGCTAAGAAGGCCCAAAAATCCCTATAGTCATATAAAACTTGCCTAGTTTTGACTCTTGAGCATCTGGGGGTAATTTTTCTTCAGTTATAGGTTGTACGACCCTTGCACACAGTTAGAGAAAAAAATTTTAAAAAATAATTATTTGCCTTTTTATGCCATTCAGGCCGATTTTTTTCTTTTTTGAAATAAATAAATAAATAATCAAAACTTATTGAAAAAGGCGAAATTTTTTTTTGAAAAAACAAAAAATTTTGAAGTTGGGGTTTGGAGGGTACTCCGTACCCCTGATAGTCCAGCCTACCAGACTTGTTAGAGCGGGCCCACTATCGGCCCCACCCTGCTAGCCCCCACTGGGCTCATCCTCCGGCCCCTACCAGACACTATAATTTTGAAGATACATTAGCATCTGTATAATAGACATTTATGCTCCATCATCCTTACTACATCATTTGTGACAACTTAAGATACGTCGAAATTAATGACAATGCAAAACAGGTTGACATCAATGACAAAACAACATCACAACTCAATTTTTCAACATTCTCCCCTTTTGTCCTTCATGGAAACACAAGTGTACCACCAACAACAAAACTAACTGAACTCAACCTGTATATCTTTCCCCCTTTAACATCAAGAATAAAGGGCACCATACTAAATTTTCTTCCTCTTTGAAATGAAGGACAAAAAATAGAACTATGAATAGTTCTTCCTATAATTGAAACTCTTTCTCCCAATGACGACAACACAACTAAAATGTACCAAGAGAAGACATCACTCCCCCTAACACCTAGATATCCAAAAAATCTCATATTTATCTGATCGCCTTAGGGCAGAAACAACACCAATATAGAAAACAAAAGCAGAGCCAAGAAGGCTCCCCCTGAAAAATGCACCTACTCTTTCTATCATCAGAATTTTGAATAATATCTTTAGTAATTTATTCCTTTGTCATGCCTACATTGATGTCTAGAGTTATTCCAACCCAACAACATCTAGGAGCCCAAACATCTTCTACATGTATGAACAATTCTCTGTAGACTTCCTAAACCTTAGAAATGAAGAGAAAGACTCAAGAATATCTATCATGCTAAAAATATCTTCAACAAAAAATGGCAAGAGGGGTCATAATATTTTCATTTCACTTTCCCCTTAAATAGTGTATATTGTCTAATTATCAAAGTTGTTTCTTGTTGCAATCTTTTAGGTAGAGACAAAGAGTCAAGGAGCTGTCTATCCAATACCTAAATGTATTTATTCATTTTTCGCATCTCCCCACTTCTCACCTTGATAACTTCCATCTACACCTTTTTTTCTTCCAAATCTGATGATTTTTGTTAAGATTTTTTTGATAAAGATAAACGGGTTTTAAATGGACCTGAAACCAAGAGTTTTACAAAAAATGTCCATCAGCCAATGAAACAAAAACCAACAGCAAAACAGGGGAACACGCCAGACCGAGCTCAAAAGAAAAAAGAAACAGTAGGCAACAAAACAAATCATAGAAAAACACTCAATTAAGCGAGTGCTCCAGCTCCTTGTTCTTCTAGATGGTAACCTTGTTGATTTCCTCCGAGTCCTCCATAATGAACCTGGAGGTACCCTTATTGATGCTCCTACTTCTGGTCCTGGAACTAGGGCCCACAGTTTTATTGCCACCCACAATACAGTCTTCACCACCCACTTCTTTCTTTTTGTTACTATCACAAGGATAATCACTGTCAATAGGATTGGATCTATACTCTGCCACCATGGCATTGATCTTTTCCAACCCCTCCATACTATTTCTCATGGCCTCCTTGCTTATGTCTACCAGATTCTTAAGGTTATTCTTGATCTCCTCCATAGACTACTCAAGCTTCTCAATTATTTTCTCATGATTTCATTTCATAACCTCCACATCATGGGAAAGCTTCTGGGTCATGATCACGGGCTTCTCCATTTTGTTAGGCTTAGGCGAATCAGTGAAGATATAAATTATCTCCTTAATCCCCTCTTTGAGGGTATCAATCTCCTTCCCCACCCATTTCAAGTAGTTCTCTTGGCTTCTAGTCGCTTCCATCACCAGATTCATTAGAGTACCTTCCTTATGTATCCACATCTTTAGGCAAAGTCCCCTGCTTCTCCTTAAGGACATGAAGAGGAATGTCCAATTTGGTTTCCTGGTCCAAGGTCTTGTGACCATAGTCTTTAGCAACCAACTTCTTCTTTTTGGAATAAGGCTCAGTTTGAGAAACCATCTTACTGGTCTATTTATATTTACTTATAGCCCATTTGGGGAGGTTCTTACTGCTATGGGTTCTAGGAGTGACCAACATCTCACCTTCTTCAACTGGCTTGTAATCAGGGTCAATAAGAGGTTTGGCACTCCCAATATCCTCCATCTCCATATCCGTATCAGAGACGTCTTGAACATCAGTATTAGGGATTTGGCCTTTCTCAGAGAGAGAGGGCACAACTTCATGGGCTTTGGCATACTCCATAATGAGCACAATAAGACCTTCATGGAGGACTGGATTATTTAGATTCTCAACAAGTTTTTTTAGATTATTCTCCAAAGAAGAAACACAATAGAATGGAATCGAAATAACTTTTCCATGCCTAAAGTGATTTAAGATGGTAAAATGATAAGAAAATATACTAACATATTTGCCATCAAGCGTAATGTACCTCATAATGAATTTAGCCATATCCGCCTAGGGAGCCATTAGGTCCTTTCTGTTGTAGTCACCATCTGTCATTTTATTAACTCTTAAATGCTCCTTATCTTTATTAAAAAAAATCGTCATGTCTTCCTCCCCTATTTTTTTGTCTCTATAAAACCTTTTGCCATTCATAGCCAAACCCGTAACCGTATCCACAAGGGTTTCATCCACCTGAAATTCAGCACCATAAGCCCTCAAAACCCCTTTCTTCCACCCATTGAAAAATGTTTCTGTTAGTAGAGGAGAAGGGCCATGGAGTCTTTCCAAGAAGGGACCATCCTCCCATCTACAATTTCCTGCCACACCTCCTTATTTTTCTTTGATTTATCAAAAGTGGGTTGTTCTTTCCTATTTGTGTCCCCACCCATAATGGTATGGGTCACAAAACAGAAGCAGGAAATGGGCCATACAAGACAAGTCTTCAAACAGAAGCAGGATAGGGGCCAGACAGGAAGACAAAAAATCCAGGCACAAGGGAAGCTTCTAGATTTTCGAATAGGGAAATCAAAAGAAAACCATTTGCCCAACAACTTAATCAAATCATGATTTTTCTTCATTGATTACTGCAAGTGGATGGTATCATCATATGCCAGGTCACACAAGTTTTTTGGGAAAGAGTCCTGGTTGCTCCGACATTTTACCGCCGCGTAGCCCACCACCATATTGGCCAATAAATCCTTCGCTTTATTGCCTTCCTGAAATACTTGAGAGATTTTGAATTCATCCAACTTTTCAATCATATCACAACAATATTTGATCAAGTTGGCAATAGTCCAGCTAGGATCCATACGCCCATTCAAACAATTGATAATGTTAAGTGAGTCAGATTCCAGTGAGACCTTTCTTAATCCTTCCCTTTTATCCATGTGTATCCCTAAATGGGTAGCGCTGGCCTCCGCAAAATGGTTGGATTGGATACCCAGAGGGAGCACCACCGCAGAAACCAAGTGACCCATATGGTTCCTAGCCACTCCCCCACACGTAGCTGGCCCAAGATTCCCTTTAGCCGTCCCGTCCACTTTGATTTTGATCCATCCCATAGGGGGGGATGTCATAGAACATTATGTCTGCAATGTTTAATTTTGTGCACAGGAATGGAGATATTCCAGCTAATAGTACCCCATTCATCTTGGAGAGTAGGGAGGGGATGGCCATTCCTTCTACTAGGGTAGGAGTGAAGAAAATTCTCCTTGATAGCATTTCTAATTCTAATAGCCACTACAAGCATAGGAGATTCCAAATCTCTAAAAACTCTATTGTTTGTTTCTTTCCAAATACCCCAAGCAATATGATTGTTAAGATGTTGATAATGGCATTATGTTGATTTCATCAGAAATTTTGTGAGGATGTTTGAAGGTCTAGGGTGTTGTTGGTGCAACATAGTTCATGCAATATTGCTTTGAAACTGTTGTGACAAGGTCAACTCTCTAGTTATTTGTTTTACAAGTCCTTACAATTTAATTTAGAATGTAGTTTGCAAAGATTCTTTGTATGCACAAAACATATTTCACTCACCCTTTTAAACAAGTACATTAAACTATCATGTATATGCCATTTTATACTTATCATTAATATACTTTTCTATAAATCATATTAAGAAAATGGAATATACTTTATATGTTTCAATTAGATAATTTAAATAAAAGTTTGAATTTTTTTTTTTTTTTTTTTTTTTTTAAAAGGGGTAAAAACTTTATTAAAAATCAGAAGAGAGAATTACAACAAAACCAAGGGACAAGCCCCAGAAGACCAAAGGAACACCAAAGCAGGAACAAGAACAAAATCAACTATCTTCCAATATCTTTTTATCCTCTTCAAGGACTCTATCTAAGTCCTGACGTAACTCAAGGGAGACCTGCCCCCACTCCTCAATCTTCCATCCAGTATCATGCTCAGAAGCCCATTTAGCCAAACAGTCAGCAACCCGATCCCACTCCCTCGGGATATGAACAAAAGAAACCGCCTCCATCCTGGAGCAAACCTGAAGAATACTTTGAACAACTGAAGCCAACTGCCAATTAATATCCGACATCTTTCTCTCATTCAACAGATTAATCAAGATTTGTGAATCAGCCTCACAAATAACCTTATGCCATCCCAAAGCAAGGGCCCGTTCCACAGCATAAAGAATCGCCAAGCCCTCCATGAGATTGACCGTCTTCTCCCCCTCATGAATAGAGAAAATAAAAATCACTGAACCCCTTGAATCTCTGCCAACCCCACCAATCCCAGCAGGCCCAGGGTTACCTCTAGAAGATCCATCCGAATTGATCTTCAAGACACCATTTGGCGGGGGAAGCCATCTCCCCAACCGTTGCACCCTCTCGGCCCCAGGTCTACCTCTCTTGGAACCCCTAGAAGAAAAATGTCTCCCCTGAATTCCCAATCTATCCACCAGCTCAACATCCTCTTTCCCCAGGGGGAAGGACACTTCGCACTTGGCCCCAACCGACTCCTGTATCATACCTAATATACGGATCCACACCTGCTGAACCACCAAATTAACACCATGGAAAACTCTATGATTCCGCTCCAACCAGGTCTGCCAAAGAAGAAAAGTAGGGCCTGCATACCAGACTTCCTGCAAAAAGGAGGCCGACGAGGGGGGTCTACCCATACTATCCCAGAACTCCACCAAAGAAGAAGCATGAACACACGGTTTCTTCCAAACCTCCCACCACCAATACCAAAGTTGAACAACAAAGGGACAACGGAAGAACAAGTGAGAGGATTCCTCTTCCGCCTTTCCACAGAGAACACAAACTGAAGGCCCCTGGAAACCCTGCTTACGAATGTTATCCCAGGTCAAGCATCTATTCCACGCTAAAGTCCAAACAAAACAATTACATTTAGGCCATGATAGCTTACTCCACACCCTCTTCCACCACTGAACCTCAGCCCTAGCCAGCTTTTGATCCAGCAACACCTGGTAGCCCCAAGCAACAGAATAACTCCCCTTGGGATTATGAGCCCAAGCAATAATATCCTCTTCCCGTAGAGAACAACAACGCCTACTAGAAAGAATCGCGTTAATCTCGGCCTTGCCTTCCTCCTCACCCACAACCGGCCACTGGGTGGGATCCTTCCAACAAGCCTTCTCCAGCCGCCCATAAGAAGAAAAGGACTTGAAGTCACTCACACGAGACCAGCCAACCGCAAGAAAACTTTGGCTCAACGGAATCAGGTGAGGAAATTGAGAGATAAGCGGAGGGAAACCATCCCAAGAGTCAGACCAAAAGAGAGCTTTAGAACCCTACCGGCAAATCCAGAATAAAACCTCCTTAATAAGCTTTGCACCCCTCTGAAGAGTACTCCAAATCACCGACCCTTTCCCTTCAAGAGGATATCTAAGGAGATCATGCTGAGGAACGCCAGGGAAATACTTATGAGATATTATCCTGGCCCACACCTGATCCTGCTCCACACACCAACGCCAGAAAAGCTTAGCAGCCACAGCCACTCCAAACAGAGAAGATTGATGAAGTCCCAAACCACCATACTGCTTAGGACTACACACCTCTTCCCACTTGACCAGGCTCCACTTGGAGGACGACAAGCATCCAGCCCATAAAAACTGTCTCTCAAGAGAGTCCAACTCCTTAAGAAACCCAACCGGAGCCACTTGAAGCATACACCTGTAAATAGGGAGAGCTTGAACAACAGATTTGAGAAGCTGAACCCTTCCAGCAAAAGACAACCATCTATGAGTCCAATGATTGACTTTCACCCGAAACTTATCAATGATATTCTGCCAAGAACCCTTGGGAAGACGACCAACAGAAATTGGAATGCCTAAATACATAAAAGGGAGAGCCCCTATCTGAAATCTCAAAATGTTAGCAATTCTTCTCTGAATGGGGGCAGGGGTATTGAAGAAGAAGATGGAAGACTTATCTTCATTGATCAATTGCCCCGAAGCCACCAAGTAAACATCCAACAACTATCTCAAAAAAGTAGCTTCCCTAACAGTAGCCATCCCTATCAAGGCAGTGTCATCCACAAACTGTAAATGGGACTGCGGAGGCAAGTCTCCCCCCCAATGCCAACCCTGAATGTTGCCTAACCCAACATTTCTTCTCAGCAACCGCCCAAGACCTTCAGCAAAAAGAAGAAATAGGTACGGGGATAGAGGGTCTCCTTGGCGAAGACCCCGAGAAGCTCCAAAAAGTTCAGAGTGATCTCCATTTATCAGTACTGAGAAGGATACTGACGTAACACAACTCATAACCCATTGGATCCATTCAGCACAAAATCCAAAAGCACGAAGGATCTTCCGAAGGAAGGACCATCTAACCCTATCATAGGCCTTAGCCATATCCAATTTAATAAACATAGTCTTCTCCTTGGAGCAGGCCATAGAGTGGATGGTCTCAGTGGCAATAACAACCCCATCCAAAATTTGTCGCCCAGCAACAAAAACACTTTGTTCCTCCGAGATCAACACTTTAAGCCATTTCTTCAGTCTCTCTGCCATTAATTTCGCAATAATCTTATAAGCCACATTGCAAAGGGAGATAGGCCTAAACTGAGTTAACCTATCCGCACCTTCACACTTGGGAATGAGGGCAATGAAAGTGGAATTAAGAGCACGCAACATCTGCTTGTTCCTCTGGGATTCCTGAACAACCGCTAGAAGGTCCAACTTTATGATTTCC
Organism: Cryptomeria japonica; assembly: GCF_030272615.1. Lineage (NCBI taxonomy): Eukaryota > Viridiplantae > Streptophyta > Pinopsida > Cupressales > Cupressaceae > Cryptomeria > Cryptomeria japonica. The sequence goes on along the minus strand of NC_081408.1, from coordinate 3,619,018 downwards.
CAGAACTCTTGAAAAAACTCTATTGGGAAGCCATCCGGGCCAGGAGCTTTACCCCTCTTAATCTGAAACACAATCTCCTCCAGCTCCTCTAGAGAAATCTCCCTCATCAGATCCTCATTCGCCTCCCTGGAGACCAATTGAGGGACACACGAAAGAACCTGTTCCTCCTCAACCGAACCTCCATGAGAATCCTCTTTAAAAAGAGCAGCAAAATACTGAGAAGCTTCAGTCATGATTTCCTGAAACGAGACAATACGGTCCCCTCTGTCATTTACTAGCACAGAAATAGAGTTACCATGCCTCCTAGCCTTCACAGAGTTAAAGAAAAAAGCAGTATTTTTGTCCCCTTCCTGCAACCAGTCAATCCAAGCCTTTTGCTTCCAATATATCTCCTCACGTAACTCACATTCCTCTACCACCTTCAAAGTTCTAGCCTCTTCTTTCAAAAGATCCTCCGCAACCCCAATCTCCCGAATCAGTCTAGTAACATTATTTAACTCTTCTTGGGCACCAGCTTTATCATGAAAAATATTGCTAAAACACCAACGATTCCACCTTTTAAGCTGATACTTGACAAATTGGAGAAGCTTGGCAAAGATATACATTGCAGTACCAAAAGCAGGTCTACCAATCCTCCACCACACACCCACTTGGTCGAAAAGAGTAGTGTCCCGTAACCACATAAGCTAGAATTTGAAGGAAGGAGAACGAGGAGCACGAGCAGAGATGATGCTAAGCTTGATAGGCCAGTGGTCCGAACCCCTCCAATCCAAGATTTCAGAGGAGGTAGACCATAAGTCACCAACCCAGTAACAAGAGACCAAGAACCGGTCAAGCCTCTCAGCAACACAGTCTTCCCCAGTTCGCCTATTATTCCAAGTGAAACGACCATTACTGGGTTGAACATCCATAAGATTTAGATCAGAAATGCTATCCCTGAGAAGCAAAGCAGAAGGCTCCAATCGAGCAATTCCACCCCTTTTCTCAGACAACTCCACAATAGCGTTGAAATCCCCAGCCAGAATCCATGGGTGGAAAGGAGCCAGGCTACGAACATATCGAAGATGAGACCAAAGAAGCTGTTTACCCTGATACTCAACAGGTGCATACACATTCGAGAGGAGAATACATTCTCCAGTCACCGAGCAAGAGGCCACCAACGAAACAGCCGATCTTGAAGACAACCACCAGAGAGGGCTAATCCTCTATGGATTCCATAAGCAAGCCACCCCCCCAGACGCACCATGAGCTCCAACACACTGACACTCACCATACTTCCACAACTTAGGTACCATATTCACCATACTCTCCACGGAAAGCTTAGTTTCCTGAAGAAAAAGAACATCCGGAGATTGATTCCTAACCAAATCACGAACAGCTTTTTGTCGAGGGCCACTGTTCAAGCCCCGCACATTCCAAGATATAACAATCATTTCTGGGTACACAAGAAGTGAGAATCCAGGGGCTTAACTGCCCCTGACTCCACCAGAGTCTCCCCAGTTGACTTAATCTTTTCTAAATCCTTTTTCCTACCCAGCTTGGGGTTCTTCTCCCCGACCCCTTTCTTTAGATCCTTTTGCAAAATACCCAAGCGCGAAGAGGAATTGGAGCTCTTTCCAAATTCCCCACCAGTCTTTATAGGCAAGGGAGAACCCTCTCCCCCCTTCGTCAAAATCTCATGCACAGTATCCGGTCCAACCGAAACAATCAACTGCTGATCCGAGTCCATCTGCCCAACTCCTGATTCCTGCCCAACCTGAATAACCTCCAAAGGAGGCCCATTCTTTCCTAAACCCAAAGCTCCTTGATCCAAGTCCATCAAACCAGGATTCACTTCTTGTTGGTTGAGATCATCCAACACCTCAAACCTGTTAAAAGAAACATCATCCTGCCGCTCCCCCAAAGTCCTCTTCTGCCCCCGATTTCTGTTGCGAGCTTTGACAGGAATAAATCCATCCTCAGCCATTTCATCACCTGGAATAGACCCCTTCCCCTTGTCCACCCTAGGTGGGTTGCGATGCGATTGACCAGAATGGGTCCCTACTGGCTTAGCCTTAGGGCACCTATGCTGCAAGTGACCATACTCATGACAAAATCGACACCGAAAAGGTAAAGTTTCATAGTCTATCTGTTGCACCCATGTATATGATCCTGCACTCATCCCCACAGAATCTGGCAATGGCATGCTTAAATCAATTTCTACACAAACACGGGCAAAAGTCATTACCTTTTTGAACTGCGTCTGTTGCGAAGACCCAACTGGTTTACCAAGCAGTGAAGCCACCAAATGAAGGACATCCTCATGCCAACATTCGACAGGAAACCATGGCAGACGAACCCACACTGGAACCCTACTCGGGAGTTCCTCAGTCGGATTGAAACCCGCATGCCACGGCTTCATAAACAAACCCACTTGGTTATAGAAATAAGGACCCCCCTCAAAGATCCTATTCTGATCGGCCATGCAATCAAATGAAACCATAAAGTAATTATTAGCTAGGAGTCTAATCTCCATTTCTCCTTCCGGCTGCCAAGTCCTCTGAGCCCAAAATTCCAAAAATTGCAACGAGATCCTTAAACCCATAAACTTGCAATAAAAGGAGTGCTTCGAATAATACTCAATATCATCCGCCAACAACTCCATCGGGATAACCAGCTTCGGTCTCTCCTTACATCTTTCCAAAAATCCATTAATTTTTGTAACTCTAGGTCGTCCAGACAGTCCAGAACTATTCATCTCCTGGTCTGAAGCAAAAAGATTATTATCAAAAACCTTTGTCCCCAGTGTCGACGGTTTAGATCCAAAGGCCAGCCGAAAATCCATCCCAGGTCCACCCCTAGAAGAATCCCCTTGAGACATGAACCCAAGACAAGAGCTCAAGTGGGCATGCAAGCCCCCGTGACGAGAAAGCACAGGCAGCACCCTGCGCAAGGCAAGGCAAAATCCCTCGGGCACCAAACTACAGCCCTCCAAAATCAAGAAAGATGGGTAAAAGGTAGCTCCACCCCCAACCGAGGCACCACTCAGCCCGAAAAATCTACCGGCGCCGCACCAAACCCTACTCTCCGCAGCCCACACGCAAAGCCCCCCACTGATCTTGCCAGAAGATAGCACTTTCTGAGAAAAGACACACCACAACTCGCCACCACACCACCCGCTGCAGAGAAAACACCCGACCACACCCAAACGGCGAGAAAAGGACTCCTCCAGCGCGCAGCAAAGGAAAATGAACTCGCAAGAAAGGCCAACCAGGCCCCAGCTTCGCCCCAAACTCAGACAAAAACCCCCCTCCCGCGCACAGTCGACAGAGAACAGAAATCGAGCTAGGGCACGGACGCCCTAGCTCGGCCGGCGCAGCACAGATCCGCCTCCATTCGATCTAATCTTTATTATGTATAATTAAATCAAATAAAAGTTTGAATTATTATTATCATTTACAATTATTTAATTTGTGAAAAAGAATATTTTCCAAATCAAATTATATATAACTTCTTGTAATGAATTTAATCACAACAACATTTAAATTAACTAATGTAGTATATTTTCCAAATCAATTCCATATAACATCTTCCAAGGAAATCAATTTTGACAATCAAGTTCTTAAGGTTATTATGTTCATACATTGTCATTAAAATTTTGTAACAATAATAATATATAAATTAAATACTTAGGAATCATCATACAACTCAAACTTCAAAAATAAAAAATTGTGCTTGAGAGCTGTCTATTTTTCTTTTGTTAGGGTAATGGCTATATAAGCTTCAGGACGCACCAAACATCTATTACAATGCATTAATACTGTGTGAAAGGTATTAATATCTTGATGCATCATAAAGATTGGATTATCGTTTCCATGAAAATATGTGTAATCTTTCTTTAATTATGACGTGACATGCCATGATTTTTGAAGCCTTTTTGTCACTTTATTTATTTAATTAATGTTGACTTACATTGCCCATATTTTCCCGCCGCCTGAATATGCTGAGGACGAAGTTTTGTGAAGCTGGCTGTGATGTCTGACGTTACATGACATTATCGAATTATTTTAATACATTCCATCTTTTTCAGCAACGGCCCACATTCACATTTCGTGGAAAATGTCTTCAATGGATATAAATTTCAAAGATTAGTCCAGTTAGCGATCATCCTGTCCCTAGAGAAAGAAGAAGCTGCAGCTTTTAAGATTTTTTCCGCTCTGTATTATTTTGTCAGTGTAGTAATGGCCAGGTTTTCTTTTCCATCATGCTGTCGCTCCTGCAGTTGTTTCTCATTCTCTTCAACTCCCGATGAAGAAGCCATTGCTGGACCATTTACCACTTCACGAGCTTCTCAACAACCACCCAATGCTGGGCCTTCTACCACTTCCCCATCATCTTCACAACCTTCTCAACAACCTGCCAACCCTGCACCTTCGATAGCTACTTCTGCTGATTTGGAGAGCTTTCTACATAAATTCAATGACATAAGCGAGCTAAACGAACTGATTCACTTTATCGAAGAGCTATTGAAGATCGCGGTAAGTTATCCACACATACGTTTCGCATAATAGGAATTTCTCCAATTCTAATTTTAGAATATCTGTGGCTTCTCAACAATTGTAGCTATCTATGTTTTGTTTCCTTAATCTATTCGTGTCAGGATATATTTAGAATGAATGTATTGTTTTCAAAGGCAGTCGGGCGAGAAGAATGAAGGAGAATCTAGTTCTACTTCTGAAGTAACTTCTTATATCCAGGATAGCCAAAAACTCCTGGAGTTTGTAGATAAACACGTTGGCAAACTTCCCGAAAAGGTAATGTTTCCATTTCGGAACTATAAAATCAACCTGTGATCAAATTCCAATTCCAATCTGATTTAATTCTAGTCAGTTATAAATTAATGGGTGTCTGTAAATCTACATATTTGGGAAAGATGTTACATTAAATTGTCATAGCTTTCTTACATATCATGGATTTATGCGTACAGAAGGATTCCATAGATGGCTTAGGTGCAGAGACGCAGAAAATTCTCACAGATTTGCTCAAAGGCGCTGGGAAAATTCACTGGGTGGGGGCAGCACTTTCTATGGTAGGATTTGTATTGGCGAGATATAATGATATGTCTAACAACCAAAGAGAGTGCCTTCAAATTTTGAAAGCAAATTAAGGAGTTGGATGAGCGAATGCCAGATCAGAAGCAGCATTTAAATGACGCAGTGGAGTGCATCGTTGTAGGATGCAGCATCTGCACCTCCCAACTTGCAACCGCCAAATTGTTAAGGTGAGCTCATCTATCTGAACATTTTTTTTGGGAGCCTGCAATTTTTATGTATCATTAAGATAAATAAAAAAGTAAATTCTGTTTGAGTTGTAATAGTAAGAATTAGCCCTGGAATTTGACAATGATCCGTGCTTTTCAGTTTGACTATTTTACTATTTTTCAATTGATGTTTCCTGAAATCTTCGCCTTTTAAAAATATTTCATTGATTTATAAGATCAACGAGACTAAGAGTTTATTAAATTATATCTATTGAAAAATATTATAAATATTAAATATATAAATATACAAACTTTATCATAAATAGAGTATTGTAACTAATCATCTATATATAACTGAGTTTGTTTGAGAGAGTTGTATTTAACAAAAAGATAATTAATAAAATACTTAAATTAAAATGACTGTTATAATAGAAAGTCAAAGTTTTAAATTTTATCATATGTATGTATGTATGTATCCATTGTCTATGCCCATGGTCATATGCATGTGCATGTAATTAGAGATATCAGCTTTTGTATCTTATATTAGAACTATTATATTCATTAACTCTTATTTTAAGCATTGAATATATGTGTATGTGTATTTGAATGTATATGTAATCTTTGAAGGGAGATATCAACCTTTTATCTATTATATTTATTAACTCTTCTTTTAACCACTAAATATGTGTGTATATAAAGACCAGTCTAAATAACACTAAATATGTGTATATAAAGACCAATCTAAATAATTCTAGAAGACTTCCCAATCAACTTATTTAATTTGAATAAATTTTTTGAATTGTGTGAAGATTTCTTACTGCTTCAGTCAATGCCGAGAGTTTAAAGGCTTTCCAAGTGAGAATAGATCGCCTGTACAACGATCTTCAATTGTGGGGTATAATTGAAATAAAGAAAGAACAACATGAAATAAAGATAGATCAGCTTGAAATAAAGAAACAACAGCCAAAGTTCGCTCCCCCGTCACAGGACCACTATGCATACAAACCAGCAGGTAGGATGTTTTTAATTTAAATGACATTTTCCTGTTCAGTTATACTTTGACTTCTGCCACAAAACTTTAATTCATTTTTTGCATAAATTTTACAGTTGGAATCGACAGTGCACGAGAAGAAGTAATCCGACTTCTAGATTTGAGTGCACAACATACATCGCCGCAAGCTGTGGTTGTGGTTGTCCATGGTTTCGGAGGAATCGGCAAAACAACTCTAGCCGATGATGTTTATAAAAATATTGACCTTCAAAAAGCTATAAGCATTGCAGAATTCACATGCTTCAACATTGTACAGAGAATGATCTCAAATCCCTCCGAGAACAGATTTTGAATGGACTGTTCAACTTGAACGTGAAATTGAGAGACTGTGACGAAGGTCAGGGAATGATCTGGTCATATTTCACAAAGAATCCTAATCAGCCTCTATTTCTGTATATCGACAATGGTCTCCAAAGAGAAGATCTCAAGAAACTTCTACCTGCAAACTTGGGCAGCTGCCTTCCACCCAAGAGCAGATTACTTCTCACTACCCGAAATCTCCGGGAGACGGACATCGTTGTCTCCTGGAAAATTGAACGTCAACCATATGCGGTGAGCCCTCTTCCATCGCCAGAGGCAAGAAATCTTTTGTTGAATAATATTTCCGAGTACAATGAAGAAGTGGTCATAGACTCGTTGCTCAAGGTTTGTGCTGGCGTTCCGCTGCTGCTGGAAATAATTGGTTCGCAATTGGTTGTAGGTATTAAAAATGCAAATAATATAGAAATATTAGAAATGATTAGAGAAGGGGAAAAGGTGGAAGAGGAAGATATCAGTGACCGTATGGTAGATTTTGTGTACCGCAGATTGTTTCCACTTGCCAAAGAGGCTTTTCTCGATATCGCATCCTTCTTTTATAGTAGGACAAATAGTTTTTATGGCAGTAAATATGTCGCATACAGAGTTGGAGAGGCAGAATTGAGAGCTCTAGAAGAGGCGTCATTCGTCAAGACAGATGAAAGTGGTTGTGTGATTGTTCATGACATAGTTCGAGCAAGAGGGAGAAAGATGTCAGAGGGAAACAGAATCATAAACCCTGAGCGTTTATTGGAATGTTTGAAAGATGAAGAGGTATGTCATACTTACAATGCCCCTTGTCAATATTAACAAAATATAGTTTTTATTCACAATCATAGTAATGCCCTTGTCAATATTAACAAAATATAGTTTTTATTCATAATCATAGTAATGTATTTGTTTATTTTTGTGCAGAAACTCAGAAACTTAAAAGGCATCTATTTTTATGAACCATCCGAGCAGCCAGCTCCGATAGAAATTAATAATACTATGTTATGAAGAAGCATCTCAAATACCTGAAACCATTTAAACAACTCAGATACCTGAAACTTCCGAGTGACATTCCTGATTTACCAATGGAGTTTGAGAAACTAGAGCATCTTTTCTTCTATGATGGCCCATTGACGCAAGGCATGAGTTTGTACGAGGTAAGATCTGCAAATATTTACCAATGGAGTTTGAGAATTCTAAAATTCCTTCCAAGGACACTCCACCTTCCTCGCTTGTAGAATTGTGGTTTTGGAATATTCCAACTATGGAAAGGTTACCTGATGGAGTGCAGAAGCTAACAAAGTTAAAGGAATTAGGGATATATGATTGCCGTAAGTTGATGGAACTTCCTTCCAAAATCGGAGACCTCAACAATTTGGAAAGTATAATTTTAAACTGCTGTTCTGGCTTAGAAGAATGGCCATTAAGTTTTGGAGATCTCTCAAAATTGAAAACATTACGCTTGAGACACTATTCTCCAAAATTAAAAGAATCATTGCCCCACAATATAAAAGAAAAATGTAATATAGAATATTATTAAATATTTTTTTCAACAATTCACATCTTCATTGTTGTTTTAAGATGTCTTTTTAATTTTTAATTTGTAATAGCACAAATAAAATTTAAACTTTTCAACAGCTTTTCATTTTTTAAATAAATATTATATTTTTATTACATTTAATTTATTTAAAAAAATTCTCTTGTTTTAATTAAAATTTATTTTAAATTATTAAAATTTTAATATTTTAAAATAATGATTTTATATTGTAAATAAAATAGTCTAAATTAGTAAAATGATTGTAAAGGTTTAATATGGAATGGATGTTATTTTTTGAAATTAAATATGAAAATGATTGAGGATAGAAAATGAAAAATTGATGATTCATAGAATCAATTCATGTCACAATTGTATAAATGAAATAATACAAATTAATTTCATGTAGAAGTATTAATGTGGCTCATTTTTTATAATTTTATCAAATTTTAAAAATAGTTAAATATAACTCATTTAATGGTAATGTGTATTTGAATTTTTTTAAATGATACCAATTAATGTATTAATGTGGTTCATTTTTATAATTTTATAAAATTTAAAAATTAGTTAAATATAACTCATTTAATAGTAATGTGTATTTGAATTTTAAAAATGATATAAATTAATAACATGTAGAAGTATTAATGTAATTTATGTTTATAAATTTTCAAACTTTAAAATTAGTTAGATATAAGTTTTTATAAATTAAGAGAATATTTTTAATTGTTAAATTTTTTTGACTATATATATTCACTAACATAACTTGAAAATTTGAAGCATTGAGTAAGAGTAGTTTTCAATGAATATTAATTTTTCAAAGTTTTATAGAGTTAAATTTACTCAAAACATCACAGTTTTGAAGGGATGTCAAAATATATTTAAATTTAATATTTTTAAAAAATATCCTTTTAGAAAGGATTTTCTCATGTAGTGTTGATATTTAATTTTTTAAAATAAATTTATTATTTTTTAGTTTCTAATGATCTTATGTTTAATGGTAATACCCTGTTTATAATAAAAAAATTTAAAAATCATAATAAATTTATTAAAATATTAAAAAAAAAATTTAAAAGTTTAGATATGAGCTATGTAAAAGAGTATTTTTGGGATTTTAATGAGAATATTCTTGGTGGAAAAAGTAAATTTCTTATATTGCTTATTTGTTATTCTCAAAGAAATGTCACAAATAACATTTGTGGACAAATGTCAAAATCCATTTAAACAAATCAAATATCCCAAAGCTATGATGAAAGTTCCTAATTTACCAATGAAGTTTGAAAACTAGACCATGCAGGATCCATAAATATTTTTCATAATTATTGTGAAAAAATGAAGCTTACTCTATGACAATGTAGAATGAATAATGCAATTTTTTTATTGAATGTGAAAAAATGAAGCTTACTCTAAATTTTATTTTGAGAGCTTATCTAATTCATACCTAATAAAATCAAAACCAAATTCACACTTGTTTACAATACAACATGGAAACAAAAGTATTATCTCAAATTATAGCTATCATACTACTTGTTATAATATTTCTTGAAAATGTTTGTAAAAATCAATAATATAGAACACTTCGAGACAATGACTTTCAATAATCAAATAATAATGAATGAATTTAATATTTTATAGATGATATGGGAGAGAGTTATCTTCCTTATAAATAGGCTTAACTATCTAGTGATACACCCCTTCATTTTCATTAAAAATAAATAATGTCTTAACTAATATTTATGTTACAATTAAGCATGCAAAAAGCGTTCAACTTATTAAACTTGGGATTAAATAATATACACCTCGCTCAATATATGATATTAGGATCATTACAATTAAAATCAAGGTGGGTGCGGAAGATGGATGGAAATCTCATGCAACGGATGGATGACAATGGAATTATCATCATAAAATTTATGAAAGATGAGATATCTTTCCCACAAGTGTAATGATCATGAAAGATAGTTGATCTTACACATGATTCTTTTTTTCAAGCTTTCATCATGGTACTTATCTTTAAAGCACCACAATCATGGCTTTCACTATTAGAAAAAAAAACTTCTTTTTTTCTATTGTCTATTTTCTTGGATTGTTTAAATTTTTAGAAAAAAAATCAATATGTTTCCAAATGGCATTGATCTTCAACCAGACACTAACTTCTCTAGTCTGTTTAATGATTTCAACATAGATATTAGAGCCAAGATATGTGATCTATATGGAGGATGTGCCTTGTCAGGATCAATGACACTTATAAATAACCCATGAATGTTATCATCATCCTTGTTGATACTAGACCTTTACTTTTTAATAATTTTTTGATTCCATAGAATCCAATGAAACCAATAGTTGTCTCTAAAAATACAAAATAGATAGGGGAACCTAAAACAATAGATGTTTGAAAACTCATTTCATCATATCTTAGGAATCCATATTATAAAACCTAAGTTAGGGTTTTCTAGTACATTACACATTTCTTATACCTAACATTGGTCCCACCTTAGATTCCTTCTTGGCCACTTAACAAAGGTCCAAAGGTTTGTTTGGGCACAAAGAAAAAATGAGTGAAAATTTTCATAGTTATTAATGGGTGAATAGTAATGACAGAAAACATTTGAAAAATTAATGTAGCTCACATTCTTAGACAACTAATGGCACCAAATAGAATTTTATATAAAGTTTCAACTTTTTTTTAAACAAAAACCTAATCAATAGGTCAAGATGAATGATCATCAAGTTCATGATAGATAAGATGGCTAAAATTTTCATAGTTTTCTTGAGAAAGGCTCTTGTAGAGATAGGAAAATTAGGTAACTACAGACAAAACAATATGTTAATATATAATCATTTATAAAATAAGAAATTATAGGTCTACTATGAGAGTATGACAAATAATATTATGACTTGGCTAGAAGCATTAGATCATATACATATAAAAAGTAAAACAAAAGCTCTTTTAAACATATGATGCAATTCACTAAGATTAATGACATACAAATCTAGGCATACTCAACACAAATGTTAGGAGGTAACTCTAAGGGGACTTAACCAACATAATCAATAACTAGATTACTATTTTCATAATAATTTAAAAAAAATTGTTATAATTAGCAATGAGGAAATTTATCATTAACTAAGAAGGAATTTGAAATTTAGATAGAAAACTAAGACATTATCATAAAATAATTTATTAGATAAATTGACAAAGTTCATCCATAATACTAAACATTTAATTTACCCAACAATACCAAGTATTATTCTATACTTACCATACTACTATTTACAAGTAATAACTAGTCCTCTATCCTATCTAATATACACATATAAAAAATATAACCAATATTATGGCATATTAGTTGGGTAAAAGCACAAATTTGTGTCACCTTTGAGGCTAACTTATCAGCACAAATGAATTTAAGTAGTTCTAACTAAAAATTAAATCTAGTTAAACATATAGTCTATGTAAATTCATTATAGCTAATTATATGGGCCATAACTTTTCCAATTGGAAGTGTCCACCAAATGTATTTTTTATACCACTTTGGGTCTAATTGCCAAAAAAAAAATTAAAAAATAAAAAAACTCAATGTTTCAAAACTCCCACTCTTATAAATAATATATTTTTTGAAATGTAAAAATACCCTTTTAGTTTTTTATATTTTATATTTTAATTTTATTGCAAGTAGTTCATCAGCACTAAAATATAAGGTTCATTATCTTGGAAAGGAAAAATACTAAAATTTAATTAAAAATTTTGAAAAAAATATGATGCAGTAGAGAAAGGAATCTATGTCAAGATGATAAAATTATTTTCTAATATGGATAAATAATTACGAAAAAAGTTGGTGCACATGCAACTTTTCAAATTTATTCAATAATATATATTTATAAAAAATAGTAAAAAATATATCCATGCACTAAAGTTTCAAGTTGTCAATATACAGGAAAAAATTGATGAAAAAAAAGTAAAATTTATTAATGAAAGTGTGGTGACTTGTGTAACTTCAATTTCATATCAGCAACTAAATTATAGTGTTTACTTTATGAAAAAGTACATTCAAATAATTTTTTAAAATTTTGTTAAAATTACAAACATAAAATAGACAAAAGAATAATTTTTTTATTAGTTTACATCATTTCAAAGTTCAAAACATATATTTTGTTTTCTATTGATTTACTTTAAAAATTTGAATCAGTATTGGCCATTTCCTTTATAAAAGTGTGACACGGCTTTTTACTTTTACCCAGTTTCATAAATACCAAGCCAATATTTAAACCTTTTAAGATTATACATTATTAAAACTAGATGATCCATTGTATCTAGCATGAAAGGGGGATAAATTATATAGCCCCTCCCCACTCCATTTGCACTTTGAATTTTTGCAACCTTCCTCATGGATTAGATGCAATGTTCCAAAGAAAATAAATTATTAATGTACTCAACAACATAGAATAAATCTTAAAGAATTTATTTATTTTGATCTCATATAAATTCAGTTTTCAAAATAATTTGAAGTACCCACAAATATTTAATAATTATTCTTTGAAAGTACATACTAAATTACAACAAATCAAAATGAAACTTGTACAACTTTGAGGCAAGAACTCTAACAACCCATTTATTGTAAAATGATCAATTTCTACAACAAAATAGATTGATATAACATGTAATGTCTCTTTATAAAATTATTAATAAAAATAATAGACTTGAAAGAAAAACCAACAATTGGCACCAAACTATATTCAAACAACTGCATTTAATCATAGTCAAGTAGCATAGATCAACTAGTCGATCAACACATGATCTTGCACGAAATGAATCAAAGTCCAACAAAAATTGATATTGATTATTGATTAAATATCTACCTAAGATATAATAATAGGCTTCTATGAGGTGACAAGAAACTAAGTAACAACAAAAGGGATAAAATTAAATGTTGACACTCTGAACTCAACAATATCACCCAATGTTAAAGATTTTTTGAATTACAGAATCCGTAATTAAAATTGGACACCACATCCTAAACATTAATTGGAATGTAGCCAACAAAAATTGTAGAATTTGTTTTTGAAAAACATCAAAATTTTAAAATCTCTAAAAAGATAATTGAATATTGTAAGCCCTTTTATTGTGTCGTAAAATTGATAACACATGTTTCAAATAGCACTTGGAGTTTTCTATATATCATGCGCTGGTATTGTGTAATATTTATTTTATTCCATGAATAAAATTGAAATGCTATAGAAGTGTGGTGCAACCCACCAATCAAAGTCATCAAAATTCTTATTAGATATATTTTTATGTGTTATGGATAATGGTTGCATTTTCTATAAAAAATATTGTCTTAATGCAAAGTGTTTATAATGCGCTCAATGATTAAATCTTATATCATTTATTCATAATGGCAACAAGGATGAGTTTGGAAAGAAAATCGTTGGAAAAAGAGATGAAATAGTGAAATATAATTTGAAGAGTGGAAATGAAGGTTCTAGTTGTGTGTTTGCTACGAGTGAACTAAGTGTTGTTGATTTTATTTTTTATTTTATTAATATTATTTTTTATAAGTATGCAAGACGTAGTCATATGTCTTGATAGTTAGATTAATAGTTTAGGGTATGTAAATATTTTTTCCTAATTGGAACTATTAACTTTTTAATCAATTTTGTAGAAAACTACATCTTGCAACAATAAAATGAAGTCCAATTACATTATTCTATTCAAATCAATTTATTTTCGTGTAATAGTATTTTTAATATTTTTATAGTTATTAAAAAATATATATATTAAATAGTTTAACATATCATTTGGTTATATAATTGTATCATTCAATTCAAGAATACTCAAATGTTCTATTAATTGAGAATATTTCATGTAGAGAAGGGTATACCTCATATTTTTAATGCTTTTTTTTTTTAAATAGACATCAAAAAGATGAGCATGATAGAGTGATAACATGAATAAAGAGATATCTAGTTAAATAATAGCTAAAGATTAGAGATGGTGGTAAATTCAGTGATGTAAATTTTATTGTTAAGTGTCTTAGCTATGCATAGGCACAAGGAGTGGCACTTGATTAAAAAATGCATTGATTCTTTTGGTTAGTTGAACCGGGAAAAGTGGGATTTTGTTTATGTTGATTGTATGTAGAGAATGATTTATATGATGTTAGTGCATATGCATATTGGTGTAGGTTGTTGGAATATAATGTGTTGGATCCCACAGGATTAGAGAAAAGTGTGAGTTACAATTGGTGTAGTCAAATCATGGTGGAGTTGATTCCACATTGAGAAAGAGGAGTCTGAAGCAAAGTTGTTGGAAGAGAATGATACTTGTTCCTACTAGATTTTAGAAGAGATGAAAAAAAACTAATTAAGATGCCTATTATAGTAATATAATTTGTTGAAGGATTGTTCACAATCTAAAAGCATGGTTCAACAGTTCAACTTTATTTTTGATCTATGCTCACAAACTCCTTTCCTAGTGTGTTTGATGTTTATAAGCCTAGATGTTTCAGCATCAAACATGTGCTTGAAAAGAAGTAAGAATCAATAAAGCAAGTTTTGGTTAGGCCTATATCAACTAAATAGGTCCTTATTGGATGAAAAAGAAAAAGACAAAAAAATGATTAATTGATTTTGAAGAAATAGGCAACTTAGGCAGCTGAAGCAATCTTCCTCACTTACATAATTTTGAGCACTCAAGTTAAACTCTATTACTAAAGAATTAATGTATGGGCATATCAACAATCAAAAAATCTTTCATCACACCAAAATATTTTTATAATTCTTGTGTATCTTTTTCAAGTTCTTTTGTCACGCGTTTTGCTCTAGCTGTTGATTCATTTTCTCTCATAATTCTCTGACCATACATATAGAGTCATGGAAAAAAATCATTACAAGTGGTATCACATACTAGCCATGATGCCTCCAAATGTAACATGTCAAAAATTTGGTTATTTTATGTTGTCAGATGTTCTTCTGACAAAAGTGACCTAATAAAGATTGTGTGCCAATATTTTAGAATCTCAGGTCAATTGTAAGGTCACATAATTAAGCATTCATCCTAAGGAGGTTTGAGATTGCATCAAATTCCACAACTTATATCTTATAGTACCTATTCAAGAAGGGAAGTAGTGCATAAGGCATTATAATAAGTTCTCATTTAATGATGTATTACATGAAAGCATCACTATGAAAAGGTGCCAATTCAACTAAAGAAAGAAACAAAGAGGAGGTGAGACAGAATGAATTGAAGACCAAAGAGAGATTTGAAAGATTTAATAGAATATAATCCATTTTTTTCATGGATGTTTTGTTACATTCATCAAATGAATAAACACATTTAATTATTTTACACCATCATATTGTTCATTCTTTCTAAATTAAGTTTATGTTGTGAAATCTTGTATTGAGTTATCATATTCTTAATTTGTGCTCCAGGAATGAACAACATCTCCTTAAACCCTCTTTCCATGATCATATCATATGAATAGAGACAAGTACATACTTCTGACTTCTCATTTTGAGCTCAATTTAGTAATCTTATTTATAAATAGGACTTTTGACTATTTCTAACCATTTGTAGCCCCCAATTTCTCTTTAAACCCATGCCATGTACCGGAATCTGAACTAGCTTCACTTCTGGATTAGCACGAGCTTCTTTTTTTCAAATGTCCATCTTGAAAATGACATGCCACATTCCTTTACTCCCAAATAGGGCCATGCATGATAATGTTCACCACATTCAAATTTTGTTTTCCTACTCAAATGCTTGTCTTTCACAACTCTTGACTATAACTCACCTCCATTGACTCAAAAATATCTAGAATGTCTAGAAAAGAGAATTTTTAACAGGAAAGTGATCTTCAACAAGTTTTTGGGAAAGGCACATAAACACATGAAAGTGCACATAGATCAACAAAATACTTATGATATCTAAATTCAACAAAACCTCCACTAAAGCTCCAAATGAGACGCACATTGTTGCACACTACTCTTCCCACAAGTACCTAGATTACCCAAAACTTCATCTATAGATTCAACCCTGGGATTTGACTAAGGCAAGTCCCAAAAACAATCTTTGAGCAACCACCTTTCCCTTATAGGTGTAGCTTAAACCTTGAGTCAACATCCAATGACATAAATAGAGTTCTAGAATCAAAATACAATGACATAAAAAGACTCCTCCCATCTTCTCCTCAATCATCTGCAACTTCAACAACCTTTGAATAAAAAATGCCTACTTCCTCCCTCCTCTCATCTTCATTTCTAACTTAAAATGGACATTAAAAAATCAACTTTCTTTATTTATCTAAAATATATTTTTGATTCTTTGTTTAACATTATACACTAAATTTTAGATGAATAAAACTATTAGTAATTACAAGTAAATCTCTTATGATTAAAGAAGTTATTATGTCGAGAGGCATCTACAATGACATCAAAATGTTTGTAAACAAAAATTCAATTTTGAAACAATTTGACATGCAAATGACAGGTAAATGCATGAAATATGCCATCTTTTTGTTTTTGTGGAGGTGTTATTTTATTAGTCCAAATAAAATAGAACCCTTGCCACTTGTCTCCAACTAAATGAAACCGTTACATTCAAATAATAGTGGAAGAGTGCCATAACATTTAAAAGCGAATGTCATCTTAGATAATATTTTTTGAAAGTCTTGTAAGCTACTAATATTGTTGCAATCATCAAATCCTTTCTATTATTAGATATCTCTTAGCATAATTTACCTATATTTTTTAAATATAGATATACTAGTATTATTTTAAATAAAATAAAATCATTGTCACTTGTCTCTAAGTATATGAAACTGTTACATCTTTAATGAGATTGAAAGAGTGCAGCATTATTCAGCTCCATGTCCTTGACAACTAATAACCATGCAAGACAATTATGTGATATCTCTCGGCATTATTTTACGTATATTTTTTTAAGAATTTAATAATTAAAAGTAAATCTCTTATGATTAAAGAAGTTATATTTTTAGTTACAATGTTATTTAATCTTGGAACATGGTTTGTTTTGAGATAAGGAATATTAATGACCGCTTCTATACATTTGTCCATGCCTTACAAGCATGACACTTCACCAATCTTAAACAAAAGAACTAAAGATATCAACCTATATACTGTAATGCCTCAGCATTTTTCTTTAGACTTGAAATGAGTTTTATCCCTTGGAAAGGTTACATAGAATAAATTCAAGCTAACACAAAATGACTCGTCCACTTTACATTTGGCCACGAAAACTATAAATATCACTATGAAAATGATAACAGCAAAAAATATCTTAACAATAAGCCACCTATTCGAAGATATCCGACTCAAGTGTTTTCAAAGAGCACCTTGTGCTCCTTCCACATTGGACAGTGTATCATCCATATTATCATCTATCCTGCACATTACCATCCAAATGGCTATTGCTCCTGTATTATGACAATCATAAAGATGACAGCAAGAACAAGTGTATTTTTTCAACTTTACGTGTGCATATATAAGGAACAAACAACATAAATCCCATTTGCTTGAAAGAGAGTTGCAATAAAAATAATATTACAATGAAATGCATATACATATGGTTTGGTAAAAACTGAAGGCAATGGATTTAAAATACCTGATCGCCAACTCTCCTTGTTCTGAAATTGTGGATTCAACATTTTGGAGAGTTGTTGCCCTAGAATTCATCTGTGTATCCTGCGGTTGAATTAAGTGTTGTTGTATTTGTTTGTCCATCTGAAGTGATGCAGTACCATCCACACCAAGCCGACGCCTGCTTTGCAAAATACATGTTATGTTAAACCTCCCATGCTAACAAAATAACACATGCATACAACCAAACTCACCATGAGCTGGTACAGCTTGCAATTGGAATTTAACTAATTTGGATGCATCAATCAATTACAAACCACAAAGTATGCTTCTATGTTATTATAATGGGTTTTAGAGCCATATATTTAAAAGCACAAAACTCTAGGAGAACTATATTAATGCCTACAACTGATCAAAATAGATCAATGGAACTTTGACATACAGTAATTCAAAAGAACATAAAGGAAAAACAAGTATATCCAAAACGAGGCTAAGGGATAAAACAATGCTAAAAGCATAGAAGATGATTAGGGATGAGAGATGGTGAAAAAGAAAAACATTTGTCTGAAATTTATCAGAAAGAAAGAAAGAAATTATTACCGATTCAAAAATGCATCCAGTTAAAATAGAGAGGAACTAGGGTAAACGTACCCTAGGAAATAAAAGAAGTTAAACTCTAGTCTTTAAGACAAATCAATTAGCCCAGAATATGCTTCAACAGGTGCACTTCAGCAACAAAGTGCCACTGTGTTTGAATCTGATCTTCTTGCTGAACTAATATTGGTTGCCCATGCAGAAAGACTTTACATCTATTTAATCATCTAAAATGGTTAGAGATGCACACTGCTATTAGATTAAGTTGATAATAAATACTACTACTAGAGAATGGCACCCATACAAAAGGCAATACAGGCAACATTAGTTACAAATTCAAGTCTGCTGGGTCTATGTCAACTAATCTGGACGACAAAATATTATAGAGGGTTATCAGAGAAAAAGGCTTTTTCTTTATCATCAAATTGTTGTCCATTTAGATGGCCACAAGTCATTCATGCTCTTGGAAAAACAAGCATTTAGTTTATGAAGGCAAAATGCATAGGAATTTTCTTTGTGGTCACCACAATGAATGAAATAAATTCTAGATTCTAGCATCATATCATAACTGAATGTACCTTTTGAATCCCATTGACCTATTTTTTAAATCCATGGGCATTAAAAATAATTTCTTGATTTCTAATGTTTCCCTTCAAATAGAATTCCTTCATTCAACATATTCTGATTCACTATTTCTCAGTCCAATAACTATAGCTTATGAGTATACAGATATTATCTTTGGAGGTATACTCATGATCGTGACTGTATGTTGCATCCCATTCTGACAGATATAATGCTATTTGTTCATATCATGTCTCCTCTATGGTGTATATAGAGATAATTTGATGTCCTCAATTTTGAAAGGCTCACAAGGTTGAGGTTAGCTTTAGTAAACCTACGGTCAAAATCTTTGATAAATCCAGGAGAGCCTTTGGAGATCATGACAGCTTATACTTAGATTTGAGTTCATTAGCTCATTGTTAGGCCGAAGATTGCTTCTCAATCGTTCCTTTGCAAGGAATATGCCTCACTTTCTACCTTTTGAGATGCACCTCATTGACACATTTATTAAACCCATAATGAGTTAAATGAAACTAACTGGTGCGGAATATGAAATAACTGAAATAGAATGAAAGGAAGAGAGGGATGAAAGAACTTACAACCGGTCCACGATTCAAGCCTCCCGCAACATGATAATTCTCTCACCACTATCAACCTACACATAAGCAAGAAGGGAAAATTTTGGGTTTGTGTTTAGGAGTCTGCCAAACTCAGATCCCCATTTTGGTGTTTCCACCTCCAAGGAAAACCCAAATGAAAAGCCACAACAAAGATAGTTGATAAAGATAATCGGAAAGTATCAATAAACAAAGAGATGTGCAAAATAAGGATGGAAAAGGGATAGGTGAACTCCCCTCTCCAAATTTCTCACAAAGATGATGCTCTAAACTATTTTTCAGAGCTACCGAAATGGTGATCTTAGTATAGGAAGCTGTGACTGCTATCAAACAAATCACCGAGAGCTCCCACCTACAAACACTAGTCTCAAAAATGCCAAAAAGATCCTCCAAATGCATTCCAACCGAAAAAGATATAGGCTCTGGACAAAAAATGGTTGTCAATGGGCACATGCAGGGGCATTAAAATCTCCTCCAAGCACAGGTGTAATGCTCAAATGGCCACCTACAAACTGTGAAATTCGTGGGACAATAGCGTGCTGCACAAATGTCTCTGCGCTGCACCCTAGACCCCGAAGGTGACAAGTTGGCGGAGTTGGTAGAGACCATTTTGGAGCTAACAAGGCGATCCTGCATGGACAAAAGGAAAAAGGTGGTGATGCCCAACCTCCGACGGAATGGAGGAAGGCGCCATTTATTGTGTTGAATCACAAAGGCAAAGATTTTTCATATTACAATGTTATTGTGCTCTTATGTGCATGATTGTTGGAATTTAGTAAATAATGCTATTATGATTGATAGAGTTTAAATTGATAAAATTAATTGTTATACTGATTGACATAGTAGTTGAACACAATGCCTATTGTTATGTTTGATAATATTGGTTATGTGTCAATGTGTTAATTGTTTGTATTAGGTGGGTTGCCACCCTCAAGTAGTTATAAGAATCGGTTGGTTTATGGTTGTGTTCTTCTTGGCAGCCGTCGGTTGAGTCCTTTAAATATATTGTGTATGTCAAGGAAGGTAGTAGGATAGGGTCGGATCAATTGTAATCCTTGGCCAACCATATTTGGTCTTCTTCTCTATAGTAATTTCATGTGCAATTAACGATATCTTTTACTCCTATATCTGGTATGCATTGTTTTTAATTAAGAAAAAATAGGTTTTAAGGGACCCAAAACCTGCTTACATTATGAAAGATAGGCAATAAAGAAACAAGACAAAACAACAGCAAAAGACTAGCACAAAAACCAGTAGCTAGGACAAAAAGACAGCAAGGAGCCAACAAGAAATTGGCCTCCCAAACCCAACATTACATATCAATTGAATACTTTTATAGACTCCTCAGTATTTTGAACCAGAAGCATCATCGTCTTGGCCACTTCCCTCAGATCATTGCTCTCCTTTCTCGGCTCGATATCTTTCGATTTGGTCTCCATCTTAGTAGTGTTCTGCCTTGTCCTTTGCCTGGAAATCTGATGAGTGGAGCTGGAAGTTGGTACGTCTTCAATGATTACCAAATTCTTATCCTAATTTTTCCTCTCCAAGTGATCCATTAGTGCATTCATATTCTGTGATGAAACTTTTAGGACCTGAAGACTGTGGTTCATGAAAATTTTCAGAGCCTTCTCAATGTAGGCAACCTGGGTATTGATATTGTCTTTATCCTCCTCAGTCTGGTCTTTCAAAGTTTTGATAACATCCTCCAGATGTTTTAGATCCCCTTTGATCAGGTCTTTTTCTATCCAATCCTCCATCTCGACTTCCTCCTCAACTTCACTGGTTTCCATCTCCTCATTCTTTTTTCCAGAATTTGTATCCTTAATCAAATTATTTATCTTATTTCCCAGATCCCTCTGTTTACTTTGCATACTGGTAATATTGTCAACAACCCATTTCTAGAAATTGAAGGATTCCAGAGTACAGTTACGGGCAGTATTCAGAATTGTATTCGCAGAATCCCTACCCTGCTCAGTACCCACAAAGTTAGGGTTGTCTTCCTCTTAGACATAGCAACATTCCTACTATTCAAGCCCATAGGGTTAGAGTGAGGGTTTTCAAAGTTTCCCCCTTCTTCCTTTTCATCAACATTCATCTGGTATGCATTGTTATTTGTATTATTATTTCCTATATTTAATTTATCAGATATAGTAGTAAACACACACCCCTCGCAGTATAACTATGTGCTCATCAAGTGTTTTAGTGCTTCTGTCACTTTTCAAAAGCTAGGAAACTGTGTTGTGAGGTTTTAACACATCGCCTCAGTGCAAATGGGGACCCCCACTTTGTCACTTTCTAGGTTAATTGTCTTATCTTAATCATTGGTAGTTTTAATCTTTTTCTATTATCCTTTTGCTTGAGGAAGTGAAGTTTCTTAGGTGGCTAGTGTTGATGTGTTTCTTGGCACAATCAAACACAAAATCAAATACCAAGGTATCTTATACTCTCTTGAATAAATTCTTTCAAATTCTATGTTTTGCGATCAAATGAGACAACTCCAAGGTTTCTATTATCAGGACTTGACTCCTCGATAAGCTCAATTGGTTTATGTGATTGTTGGTAATCCAAGGGGACCTATATCGAATAGTTGAATGTTGAACGTTTCGATGTTAATGGAACTTATATTTTAACTACTTGCTTGGAAAATAAAATAGAAAAAGACATAGGGTTTAAGGAGTTTATTCTAATCCTAATAATGTAGGAATGATGAACAATCTTTGGTGAAATGTGACTAAGCCTTGCTTTGACATGCAACAACTCCACAAAGCTTAGTGTGATTCCCTAAGGTAAGAATGTGATGTTCAAATCAAAACCAACAACAAGGATACCATAAAGGTGATGCATAGAAAAGTGTGAATAGCAATTGAAATTAAGATCATTTAAGAATTACAGTTGACCACACAAGCCAAACTTACAATCACAAAATCACTAGTGGTATGGATATATGAATTCCACCATGAATCATGCACAAAGTTCTTTCATTCATCTAATTACAATTATCTAAAATGACGATCCAACAAGAAACCATGCAATTGTAGAAGAAACAAGTCATTCTACCATAACTTAATTGAAAAGGATGTTAATTTACAAGCTTGGCAATAATTTATGCCCTTTCCTATTCTACACTAGCTATCTAGCTATTATCTATTGATCAACTACTAACTATTAACCTTTTCAAATAAGATTTTTAAGCCTTATATAAAGAGCTCGTTACAATTCAAAGGCTCAGACTGATTTGAGATCAATGGTCGAGATTTTACAATTAAACTCTGATTAGGGTTTGTTACAAAAGACTTCCTCTTGGCCAATGAGATCATTACACTGAATCGGACAAATGTCCATCTTAATTTCTAACCAATGAGAAAATAGGTTAGGTACATAAAATAGTATTTGA
Source organism: Cryptomeria japonica (assembly GCF_030272615.1). Classification (NCBI taxonomy): domain Eukaryota; kingdom Viridiplantae; phylum Streptophyta; class Pinopsida; order Cupressales; family Cupressaceae; genus Cryptomeria; species Cryptomeria japonica. Next base: position 3,596,143 of record NC_081408.1, on the reverse strand, counting down.
TGAGGCACCATGTGTCACTTGCTCCACCATGAGATGAATCAAGTTTATTGAACTTGGACTTGCTGATGTGGAAGTAACTTGATTAGCTTGAATGCAAATAGGATACCACATCAACCTCTTCTAAAATTATCTCCATTCCTTGATCACATTTAATCTTCTTTACTCTAACTTAGAAACTTTTCTCCTTGTTAAGCATTCATAATTTCAAACTTTGAATCATGAAGTATTCCTTTCTTAATCTTCTTTGATCTTGAAATTTCCTGCCTTGATATGTTGTTGTCTTGAAAAGTAGATTTTGATCCTTTGGAAACCTTGTGACGTATGTCTTTCTTCATGCATCTTTGAGGTATCTTCTATCATGTTGATGATCTTGATTTTGAAATGTGAAGCATGTTCTTCCCTTGAAACATCAAGCTATACTTTATTATTCACTTTATCAATCGGGAAATGAATTATCTCTTTGTACCGCTGACTTGAAATCTGATATTCTTCACCCTCCATCAGATCAAATTCTGAAACATGACACTTGGTGAAATTAACATCAACATGATTGACATTATCTTTAAAATAGGTCTAATACACTGCCCCTCTATGCTAGAAGTTAACTACCTTTCTCTCTTCCTTATTTGAATTGAGAGTTTTTTGCTCTTCTGTTGTAGGTCACGTTCAGGCTTGCCTTGCTCTTTAAATATTTGATTTTGGATTTGCCTTTATTTTTCTTTCTTTGAGTTTAAAACTTCATTCAAGTGACACGTCTTTACTTAATGGCCAACTTCTTTATTCCTTTAGTGCCACACCTTGCCTTTGTTTGATCATGGCATGTGCTTGGGGTTTGGTGGGGCCCAAGCAATTATGTGGTAAGGAGGGATGGAAAAATGTTGTGGGTTGAAAGTGAAGAGAGGTAAGGAAAGGTGCCACTAGGGAAAGGGAAGTAGACGATGTTGGGGGAAAGAGAGACATAAGGGATACGGATGTGGGGGATGTAGAGAAGAGTAGTATATACCATGGAGTAAGGTAGATAAAGGATGTGGGAGGTTAAGGGGTGATGAACAGAGTTAAATTTGAGATTAAATTTTACAGTTGAATTCATGAAGTTTCCACAACCCATAATGATATGGTTGTTATTCTTCTAGATTTGACCATGTGTATTTTTATGCTACCAATGTTTCAGATCAAACACCATTATCCATCATTAGGACAAGAGAGCAAGTAAGAGAGAAAGAGAATAGAATATGATGATAATAGCACACCTTGAAGGTTAAAAAGAAAGGCTCAAGGACAGAGGCACAAATAACAAGGAAGAGCAAAAAATATAAAAAATGACCTCCAGAAAGAAACAAGTAACACATAGTGGCCAGTACTTGCCTTTTTAGTATTGCAATAATAAAAAAATTGTTTAGAGGTAGGATGGATAATAGTTTGAGATAATATATTTTTGCAATAATATAATAGAGAGTGTTCATAACTATAACATACTTATAAAATTACAATAATATCTATAACTAATCCAAACCTTAACAATAATTTTAATTCCAAGTTTAACATAATTTGTACGCTAGCCCAAATTTTTAACCTAATTCTAACTATAAATCTAACATTAAAAACAACCCTAATCTTTAAAAAAAAAAAAAAAAAAATCACCTTAGTTTTGAATCTAACTCTAAGCCTAAGTCTAATCTTAATTTAGAAATAATTTGAACCTTATTTTTTACCCTAAACTTAACCCTTATTCTAACACTCTTATTAGGAAACCTAATTTTAGAATTATAATGGTAAATAAGAATTAAAATTAAAGTTATAATATAATAAAGAATTATAAATTACATTATAATCATTTATTTAAATTATAACTATAAAAATAATAATAATAATCTTAATTTTAATTAATAATTATTTAATGAATAAATTTAATATATTTATTATTATATATTTTTGGTAATATTATTATTAATAAATTATCTAGAATTATTATTTTAATCTTTTCAAAAATATTTTAGATTATATTATTGCATTATATAGATTAAATATTATATGATATGGATAAATAATATTGTATTTCATTTATGTTATAAATATAATTTAGATTATAATTAAATATGTTAATAATATGAAATGTTGAGATACATTTAAACTCAAAAATGCCTATGAGCTCTGCATATCAACATCTACACCTCAACGATCATCATTCTCATTAGGGCAATGGTTGCAACATTGTTGGAAGGCCTCCATCCAGTAAGGAACCGTCTTCACAAAACCAACTGTGGCAATTGGTGAAGGGCAAAAGAGTTGCTAGGGCAGAGAAAAGGGAGGCTAGGGATCCACTGGATCAGTCAAATGTGTGTGAGATCCCCATCTCCTCGCGAATCCCTGGTTGTGCCACCAATGCAAATCGCATACCACTGGGATTTTGATCAACTTCTTCTAGTCCTGGCCAACCCCTTCAAAAGCCACAACATATATCTCATCCAAATACCTATCGTCTGGAGGGTTATAGAGGACCTCCCAAGGATTGAGGAAGGGCAATGCCATACCATGGCCAAAATTTAATTAACTCAAAGCCAGCTTCGAGGATGTAGAACTCGCTCCACCATGAAAGCAAGAATGTTATCAAAGCAACAAGGAGCAAGGGTGCGCTAACATTGACGGGGAGGGAATAATCAACTTCTCACCGGAATAGCTTAAAGGTGGAAAACAACATTCCTTGGGCAGTTAAGTATCACTACCCTAGCTAATATTTTCTGTACATTTAATGTTACAAAAAGTCTCTGAAATCCAAGCTATTGCATGAAGAATGTAATTTTTACAAAGGTACAACTTTTAATTTTATTGAATGGCAACCTAAATTCGATGCTAATAGATATGAATTCAAAACTGTATCTAAATGGGTAGAAATTGATAATGTTCCTGTTGAATTAATGCATGCCAAAATTCTTATAGAATTTGGGGATAAATTGGGCAAATTCATAGCCGTAGAAAAAAATTGGTCGGATAAATCTGATATAAAACTATTAATATAAGTAAATAAGGGCATGGAAAATCTAAAAAATTTAACCCTAGAGATAGTAGATGATAATTACACCCTAAAATCAGTATGGTATATTGGCCCGGTCTCTGAAAATTTAGCATTCTGCAAAAGGTCGAACCCTAATTTACAAAAGTCTCAGGTTAAGGTAAGAGATAACCACAGGGCAATGAAAGACATAATAGATATTCAATTTAACAATAATAGGAGAAACTTTATTATAAACACTGGTCAGCAAGAGATTGTTAATATGCCAAACCCCCCTCCTTCCCTAGTCTTACATAACAATCCAGATAAAGCTAAAAATAACAATGAAACTCCTGCTTATGCTAATGAGGATTGAATCAGAGTAGAACTAAACAATGTCATAGAAAACCTAATGGGGAAATTAGCTGAAGAATTTTTCGAGGAGGTATTCATTGATATTCCGACAAATGGGGCAAACAATGCCATCATCTCCAATCTAGAATATGATCGGACCCCCCTCAAAACCCCCTCATTAAACATCAACCCGACTGAGGTTGCTCATGAGAAAAAACATCATAACTTATCCCACTTTGGAGGAATCCCCCATTGTGGAAGGATTGAACGCAAACGATGAAAGAGAATTCATTATTAATGAACTGATCAATATGCAGGAAGGGGAAAATAGCATAATATTAGACAAAAACTCAATCAACCCACAAAACATAGGTATCCTCTAGATGGGAGGTGAGAAAATAACTCCAAACTATGGAAAATCCATGAGCAACAAAAGACATCGGAGGTCTTTCTTAAACAAAAGAAAGATGGACAGGGATGTGGAGGGGTAGGCCAAAATCAAAAGCCTATTGGGATAGGGAAAATCTCCCCTTCCCCACGTAAAGGAATAAATATCCTAACATGGAATGTTAGGGGTATGGAGGCACCTAACAAACAATGCTTAATTAAGCGAAGCATATTGAAATCTATTATGGACCTAGTTATGCTACAAGAAACAAAACTAGGTAAGACTGATATGGACAATTTTAGCAGAAAATTTATCCAATGGTAGATGGAAATGGTGGAGGCTATAGTGGCATTGATTGGACTAAGTATAATGTGGAAAAAGAACTCAGTTGCATTTACATGCCATACAAAGATGAAAAACTGGATGGCTGGTAAAATAAGAGCCCTTAGCCTAAATCTTGAGTTTATCATCATTAATGTATGTGGCCCAGTTCCAACAGATAATAAGAGATTAGTTTGGAAGGAAATTGAACACTTCTTAAACAATCAGGATGAGAAACACATCATCATAGGTGGTGACTTCAACACCATCTTGTACTCAACTGATAAAAGCAGTGGGATAAAAACAATAAGACAGCCAGAAAGAGACTTCGCAAACTGGATAAATAACAATAACCTTCTAGAAATCAGGACTGAGATGGGTTTTCACACATGGAATAATAGAAGAAAAGGTTTATCCAACATTGTAGAAACACTTAACAAATTTTTCCTCAAAGGAGACTTGACCGACCTTAAAAAAGAATTAAAAACTACCGTATTACCATGGTCAGGCTTTGATCATTACCCGGTGCTACTAGAACTTATGGTGGAAGCAAAGCAAACTGCGTGTCCTTTCAACTTCTAAATGATGTGGTTTACACATGAAGAGTTCCTCCCCAGCATACACAAATGGTGGAAGGACATTATCTTTGAAGGATCTAAAATGTACTGTCTTGTCTCTAAGCTGAAAGAGATTAAACACAAACTGTTAGATTGGAACAAAAATAAATTCAAAAACATCTTCGAGGAGAAGTCAAGAATTGAAAAAGAGTTGGAAACAATAAATAATGTTGTGATGTAAAATGAGATGACCTGTGAAACATATGAGGCCGAAAAAAGCTTTTATGTGAATATGAAGGCATTCTGGGCGGACAAGAGATATACTGGAAACAAAAATCTCGAGAGACATGGCTAGAAGATGGAGATAGAAGCACTAAATTTTTTCACAACAATGTCAAAATGAATAGGGCAGCAAATAAGATTACTCAAATCATCAATGACACTGATCATATCATTACGAATCAAAATATGATCGCACAGGATGCTACCAAGTACTTTGGAAATATTCTCAATAACTAGGAGCACTTGGACCTTCCTAACAATAGAACCTTATTGAATATGTTACTACTTATCAAGTTGCCATTAGTTTTTATATTCAAAGTCATACTATATAATCTAGTCAGTTAACACTACCAAATCATGCAATCGGTATACACAGAGAAGTTGGTATGCACAATCTAGTCAGTTACAGAAGAAAGCAGTCACAGAATGCAGTATACACCGAGCTGTCTACCGAGTAGCAAAGATGACATACCGAGTTGATATACATCGAGTGAAACGTGTTACCAAATTCATTGAACCTGGACATGCATATGAAAACATGTTACAAGATCGGGGCACATCTAACTGTTATCACATTAGAAATTGCACTATAAGATTGTGTATGATTTTGAGATCAATCTAACCAATGAAATATTTTTATAGTTATTCATTCGAGGAATCGTGTTTGTAAGATCGAAGCAATGAATTGGATCACCGTCTTAAGAAATCTATTTATACAGCATGAGTTAAGGGTGTATGTATGAAAAAAAAAGAAGGAAGACTGTTACAGAGACACAAAGGTCACTGAGAAGGTTTTCAAAGAACAATCGAAGAACAGAGTAAACAAAAGGGTTTACCGAGTTACTATATGGGTTACCGAGGTATGCTATAAGCAAGGTAATCTATTCTGAGCATATAGAATCTGCTATAACATTTCAAATGTAAAGTTGCAGATATTTGTAATAATTTTTGTAGCGTCGTAAATTGTACGCACTCGCTAGGGTGGTACAATTTCACACCTAGTTTAGCACCCGCCTTAGTGCATTTTGCATTCTGCATTGCATTTCTCCTTAAGCACTTAATTAATCAAATTAATTAGGTCTAAGGTCTTATTTCATCATTCTCTACATCATAAAGTTGGGCCCTTTCACTAAAGCGCGCCCTTCGCATTTTATTCCTCCAATACACCACTTAATCAAAAACCCTAATTAAGTCCTATTTCGAACTTGGGGGCTTGGTTTTGGGGTCTAAACATCTCGAAATCACCTGTAACTTCGGGATTCTCTCTAAAATAATCATATCCGACGGCCCTGAAAATTTGGTGAAAAGTTGTCGGGACCATGGCGCCCGTGCACATGGTCCCGGACATTTTTCCCAAAATTTTGGGAGCACGATCCAATCATAAAATAAAGCTTAACCCCAAGAAATTGATGGGATATTCAATCTCTAGGTCGGCCAAAATATGAATTTACGACCTAGGGTTTCATACATAAGAGCTCTCTTTCCTCATTTGAAGGGATCCGATTTTTGTTTCCAGGAACTTCATATGCAACGAAAGAGCAGATCTTTGAGGACTTCAACAACATTCAACATCATTCTATCAAGCATCTATCAAATTCATTCATCCACTTAGGGCTTGGAAGACATTGAAGAACAATAGGAGATTACCGACTGAAGATTGGCTTGTACTCCTCCCTTGAGGGTTGGGTATGATTTCATATTGTTTTCATGTCTTTGCATAAGCTTTGATATATCATTTATTCATGCTTTAGATCACATTACATCTTGATTTAGAGCATTTGCATTATCATTTACAAGCAATTAGGGTTTACTTTCTAGGTTGCTCTAGTTTGCTTTCTTGCATTTTAGGACCTTGCACACACACTAGGTCTGTACACACAATACATTTTACAAAACAACTTGGCTATTCGTGGAGGTGGAAATCACCGAAGCGGGGGTTTGACTAAGGCAAAGCCCTATATAGCCGGCCCTTCCCCTTTTCAGATATTATTGCAGGTTTCGGGATTTGGACAACGCCGCGGGATACAGATCCGGAGAGAGAAGGTTGGAACAGCATCCTGTGTGAAGTTGCAGAGCAGAAGACTGGGACAGGGGCGTTGGGTGCCCTGGTCCTGTCAGGATAGGGGCGCTGGGCACCCTGGTCCCTGGGACAGAGGCGCTGGGCGCCCTGGTCCTCCGGACAGACAGTTTACAAACAGCTTCCCGACAGTGTTTCAGAGTGCAGAACAGTGGTTTCCGGTGCAGTGTTCAGGACAGTGGCGCCCGCGCCCCCGTCTCGAACATTTTCAGTCCGATTTTGACTCCGGGTACATATCTGCATTCTCATTTCATCCTTGTACTTACAGCTATTCATTGCTTAATCTCAATTCTTCAATCTTGTTATTAGTTCATACTTGCATTTTGGGGTTAGGGTTTGAACTTACATTACTTAATCTTACAATTTCAACAAGGGAATAGAAATCCTAATAGATATCCCGTGGCTCTCTCTTTCACCAAAAGAAGTAGCCAATTGTGCGATATCTCTAGGCTCTTTCGTATTCCATAATGTGTGTCAAAAGGTAGGATTAGGGTACATTGACCTAGTCTCGCTTTTTCCCCTACACATTTTTGGTGAACCCAACGTGAATCTATCATTGCTTCCTCTTGCATCGCATTTATTAGATCTAGATCTAGATTTAGTGTGTTTTTCATTTCATTAAAAAGGAAAAAGAAAAAGAAAAAAAAATAAAAATTTGTATTTCTTTGCATTGTGTGTTTAAATTTTATGCAATCTTTTCAAAATGTCAGATTTTTATTTGCAAAATGTTCATGCTTTTGATGATTATGAGTATAGCCAAGATGAATTAGATGAAGCTTTAGATGATTTTTTGAACCCTAAAGATGCCAAACCTTCATTTTACCAAAAACTCATAAACCTTGTTACTATGCCATTTAGGTGTGATGAGAAAGATAAGTCGAATGATTCCTCTCAAGGATACATTCCTATCCACTCTTCCCCTGAATCTAGTAACATGGTTGTTTTCAATAATCCCCTCTATGAGGAGATGTCTTCTTTTGAATCAAAAGACAAACCTTTTAACCGATATGATCATGCTTTGTTAGAGGATGCTCTTGATGACTTTGTGGCTTTGTCGAAACCTATAAACAAAAACAAGACCTCTAAGTTGGTTAACATGATAAATTTGAATGAATATAACAAGCCTCTCTTTAAAGTCCAAGGTGCTTATCCTTCTCCCACCTTTCAAATTCCTAAAACTCCTCTCCTTACTATCCAAAGGAGGTATGATCATGATTCCTTTTGTACTCCGAATAAACCAATCATCACCGTACAAGGAAGAAAACCTATAAGTCCTTACAAGTATGCTAAGCAAATAACTAGAGAGAGTTATCATGCGGTTGCCCATACTTATCATACCAGAAATAATAAGCAACCTAATCCTCCTCCTGTTATTCCAGTTTCCCTTCCTAATCCTCAACCAATTCTTCCTCAAGCTCCCCGTATTTCGCAAGTTATGGGTAAGGAATATGATCTCATAGAACAACTTAAAACTACCCCTGCCAAAATATCCCTTTGGGATTTGATTCAAACTTCTTCCACTCATCATGGAATGTTACAAGATGCCTTGAAATATTTGAATGTTCCTCCACCGAATACATCTAGTAATATAGCATCTTTTGTTAACTCCGTGATGAATCCTAAAGCTCAAATTGTGTTTACCCAAGATGAGTTGCCTACTAATGAAATTCAACAACAATATGATCCCTTGATGATTGTGGTTGTCATGAAAGACACTGCTATAAGATGAACACTAGTAGATAATGGCTCTGGCCTTAATGTGTGTAGCATTAATCTATTGCATAAGATGAATGTGGATACATCTCTTATCGAGCCTGACTCTCGTCCCATTCGTGGCTTTGACAATGTGGCTAAAACTTCATTGGGTATCATCACCTTACCTCTCACAGTGGGACCTGTTACTTTGCCTACTCCTATCCATGTTATGCCGGGAAATTTAACATACAACTTGTTATTAGGGAGGCCTTGGATTCACAGCATGCAAGCTGTCCCCTCTACATTGCATAGACAAGTTAAATTTGTTTATAATAATAAGACATATACTTTGATAGGAGATACTAATTTTCAAGCTTGTCTACAAACATCTAATTCTAAAGGAGATTCTTCTAAGCCATCCTCGTCTAGTGATGACTCTTTAAACAAGAAACCTATCGATGAGTCTTCGCTTTCCGATGATCAAAATCCTTTGGATGAATCTGGAACTCCTGAAGAAGATCCTTCTCGGCTTGAAACTACACATAAAAATGATTTTGATCCTGAGAAGGTTCTCGCAGAAGATGATTGGGGATCTCTTGATTTTAACCCTACCTTTGTGGGTGAATATAAGATTCCTTCTAGAGAACTTAAAGTTGAAAAGAAGGAAGAAGCTGAAAATCACAAAGTTGAAAAGAAAGAAGAAACTAAAAATCAATCAACCTTACCTGAATCTATGAGTAATAATTTTGTGGCCGCTTCTCAAACTTCTTCTCCTCACATCTATAATTATGAAGAGTTTGATTCTTTGTCTTATGAAAAACCACCTTCCCTTCCTAAAATGGCTGATCGTTATGGTCGTGGTTTTCGCATTTTTGCTAAGCATGGGTATCATGGAAAAGGTTTCGGTGCTAATGAACAAGGGATAAGAGTTCCTCTAGAGACTAATTTTCAACATTATGCCTTTGGACTTGGCTATAATCCCTGCAGACATACTAAAGCCTCTAAAAGACCATGCATTAGTGTTAATGCTATCTCTACATCTTTATCAATACAACACCCTGAGTATATTGATGAGGATTCTTCGGGTGATTGTGCTCTAGATATCTTCCCTACCGACGATGCTTTAGCTGAGTTCTTGGGAGCCTATGACACTCTTCCTCGTTATCATCACAATAGGGGACTCCCTTATTGTTTGAACACTGAAGCCTATTTCGGAAAAGAGATTGATAACGATAAGATTGTGAAAGAATTCCCTCAGTTAAAGGATACTCCTCAACAAAGTAATCTTCTCATAAGGGATACCCTTGATGTTAAGATGGATCCTTGCAACAAAGAAAAAGTCATTAAAACTGGAAAATGTTTGGATGAAGAGGAACAGAAACAATATGAAGAACTATTGCATGAATTCCCTGAGATCTTTGCTTGGACATATTCTGACATGCCTGGTATAGATCCTAAGATTGTTACTCATAATATTGTCTTAGTTCCTGATGCTAAGCCTGTGAAACAAAAGATTCAAAAAATGAATCCTAAGGTGGCTCTGCTTGTTAAGGCTGAGATTGAAAAATTATTGGAGGCTGGATTTATCCGCCCTATTGACTATTCCCCATGGATTTCAAATATTGTCGCTGTGGCTAAACCAGACAACAAAATAAGAATGTGTACTGATTTTCGGGATTTAAATAAGGCTTCTTTAAAAGATGATTTCCCTCTTCCAAACATTGACATGATAGTTGATTCTACGGCAGGACATGCCCTCTTATCCTTCATGGATGGTTTTTCAGGTTACAATCAAATTTTCATTAACCCTCAAGATCAATTCAAAACCGCTTTCACCACTCCTTGGGGTACATTTTGTTGGATAATGATGCCTTTTGGACTTAAAAACGCCGGTGCAACTTATCAACGAGCGATGACCCTTATCTTTCATGATTATATGCATAAGATTTTAGAGGATTACGTTGATGATATCTTAGCTAAATCCTTTCTTCGCACGGATCATGTTAAAGTCCTTCCTCAAATCTTTGAAAGAATTCATAAATATCACATGCGCTTGAATCCCCGAAAATGTGTTTTTGGTGTGGATAGTGGAAAGCTATTAGGGTTCATAGTTTTGCATCGTGGGATTGAGGTGGACACTAAGAAAATAGATGCTATCGTTAACATGCCACCTCCTTGAAATGTCTCTTAACTTAAAAGCTTACAAGGAAAGATTCAAGCTATTCGTCGGTTTGTGTCTCAACTTGCGGATCGCACCTTTCCTTTTACTCAACTTCTTAAAAAGGATATCACTTTTCAATGGAATGAGGATTGTCAACAAGCATTTGAAGATTTAAAAGTGTATTTGGCTAGTCCTCCTATTCTTCAACCTGCTGAACTGTCTAAACCCTTTCTCCTGTATACAGCTACTTCCTCTCATGCTCTCGCAGCATTGTTAGCACAACATGATAAAGATGGTAAGGAATGTCCGGTTTATTACATAAGTCATACCTTACTCGATTATGAGACCCGATATTCCGCGATAGAAAGACAATGCTTGGCCGTGGTGTTTGCGACTCAGAAATTGAGACATTATCTTTTAAATTCGGAAGTCCACGTCATGGTTAAGTTTGATCCTTTGAAGCATCTTTTCTCTAAAACTGATTTATCAGGACGTCTCGCTAAGTGGGTTATGATGTTAACTGAATTTGACCTTAAATTTGTTTCACAAAGAGAAATTAAAGGACAAGCGTTGACCGATCACTTAGTTGAGGCCCCTTCACCTTTTTCATTCCCTAACCCTGAGTCCTTTCCTGATGACTTCATTCTTTCTATAGAGAAAGATGAAACTTGGGAGTTATACTTTGATGGCTCTAAGTGTCGTACGGGATTGGGGGCAGGTGTTGTTCTAGTTTCTCCTACAAAGAAACCTATTCCCTTATCATATCGTCTAAACTTCTTGTGTACCAATAACATTGCTGAGTATGAGGCTCTTATAGCGAGAATAAAAGCAGCCTTGGCTCTGAATATAAAACACATACATATCTATGGAGATTCGCAATTAATTATAAGACAAGTAACAGGAATGTATCAAGCAAAACAAGACAAATTATCACAATATAAAGACCTTGCTATCTCTTTATTACAAAATTTCGATTCTTATACCATGGAACCTGTTCCTCGAAAAGATAATCGACATGTGGATGCAATGGCATGTGTGGCTTCTTTAGTATCTTTAGAGGACCCTATGGTCGATCTTAATTTTGTTATTCACAATCTTATTTCTCCAGCTATTGAAGATGATTCTAGCTTGGTAACATGTTGTGACTTTGTAGACTCAGATGAATGGTTCTCGCATATTGTAAGATATTTGACCGATGGTACCTTTCCTGATTCTGCTAATAGGAAAACTAGGGCTAGAATCCGCAAGCTGTCTGCTAGATATATCATCCTTTCTAATGTCCTTTATTGAAGGGGTTATGATGGTCTTCTCCTTCGTTGTCTTAACAAGTCGGAAATCCCTATTGCTCTTGAAGAGGCACATTCGGGTGCCTGTGGGGGGCACTTTGGGGGCAAATCCCTGGTTCATAGGTTGCTTCGTATGGGATACTATTGGCAAACTATGCAGAAGGATTCCTTTTCATTTGTTAAGAAATGTCATCAATGTCAACAACACAATAACCTGATTCATGCTCCTGCCCAAGAACTCCACTCTCAAGTAGCTTCTTGGCCCTTCTCCGCATGGGGTTTGGATCTTATTGGAAAAATCTCTCCTCCTTCATCTCAAGGACACACCTTCATTATAACCACAACAGATTACTTTACGAAGTGGGTAGAGGCTATTCCCCTTCGCTCTACTATTGCTGAAGTGATTTGTCAATTTCTTCTAGAAAACATTATTTCTCAATTTGGGATACCTTCCACTATTATCTCAGACAATGGAACTTCGTTTAAGAACAAGGATGTGAAGAAATTCCTCGAGAAGTATCCTATCAAACATCGATTTTCTACACCATATTATCCTCAGTCAAATGGTCAAGCCGAATCATCCAATAAGATAATTGAGCAAATTCTTCGTAAAACTGTAAATAAGCATGGTAAGGATTGGAGTAACCAGCTAATCTATGCTCTTTGGGCCTACCAAACGAGTGTACGAATTGCTATGGGAACTACTCCTTATAGTCTTGTTTATGGTGCTGACGCTATTATGCCCTTAGAGTTAGAAATTCCATCACTTAGGGTTTCTCTTAAAGGTATAGTAGATGATGACTCTTATAGAGAACAACGACTTCAACAGCTTGAGATGCTTGATGAACAGCATATAAATGCTCTTGAGCATATTCAAGCGTATCACAAAACTCTACAGCGAAGCTATAATGATAAGGTTATTCAACGTTCCTTCTCAGTAGGTGATTTAGTCCTTTATGAGAATCAGCGCAATGTGAATGCCTTGCTTGCCGAAAAGGGAAAATTTAGTCCTAATTGGCTTGGACCATATATCGTTATTGAGGATTATGGATCAGGTGCTTACAAAATAGCGGATGTAGACGGTACGCCTCTTAAAGAACCTATCAATGCTATGCACTTGCGTAGATATTATGCTTAATTCTTCATTTGTTACCTATCTTCTTTTCAATTCTTCAACATTGGATAATATGTTAGTATTTCTTATTTAAAGCAAAATGGAATTAAATGTTATGTCGTTTAATCTATATTGCTTCATTCCTGACAAGCGTGTCTTCTTACTTTATAGTTTGTCTTGAATTCATTTATGTAAATTGTAAAGGTTTACATTCCCGTTATGCTAGCATATTATACAGTGTCTTTATGTGTGTTAAGTAGAATCGTATCATGTTGTGTTTAAGTTCAAAATTAAATCACATTAGTTATATGATTCTTAGACTTAATGCATATTTCTTCCTTATCATCAATGTAGCACTTGATTAAATATTTTAATTAAGTCACACATGTATCAATTTAATCATGGAGCATTGAGAAATCAATCACATGAAAATTAAATTCTGAACATACATGTACATTTACCAAATGTATTAGATTTAATCAAAACAAAATATACGTTGTTTTAAGCATTAAAGATAACACATTTGAGACAAAAGAGAAGCATGTATATATACATATATATGTGTGGATCGTATACAAATCTAGGTCACTGTACATCCAAAATGTGACCTCTCTTTTACATCATACAATCATCTCCTATCCCTAGGGCTAGTGGCTGGAGAGTGTCGACTGGATGCTCCCTCCTGATCTCGCCGTGATGGTGGACCCATGGGTGTAGCGTGATACAGATCGTGAGTGACTCCGAGAGGAACTCCTACGATCCCTATCCATAAGGATCACACGATAGGTGGTAGCCTCGGTCTGAGCCGCTGCTAGATCTCGCCGCGCCTGCTGGAGGTCCTCTGATAGGACTCTCTCTCTCTGCCGTGCCTGCTGGAGGTCCTCTGATAGGGCTCTCTCTCTCTCTCCCTCCATATATCTACCGGTACTCGGAATGGGAAAAACAAATCCTCATGCCGACCCACGTTCCCCTGAGGCCTATAGGCAATCTGTGAGGAACTAGGGATCTGTGCTATCATGGAAATGTCTGTCATTGCCTGCTGAATCAGGGAACGCCATTCCTGCACATTAGCTGTGGTAGTAGAACAGATTTTTGTTAGTACCATTCTATATCATCAAAGCATTAATTAATCAATATAAACCTACTATACCTGGATCTCCCTCGCGCCAGTAAGGATCATGATATGGTAGCATCTGTGACTGGGAACTGTTGGGCTCTCCTCGCTTGCATACTCTATCCACGATGGGTGTAGGTTGGACGGTACTAGTGACAGGTCTCCGTATCACCTCATGTTCCCCCTGTTGGGGAATAAGAGGTGGATCCAGAGCTATGGTATCGTCTCCTGAATGGTGGGGAGCTGCATCCGACTCCTCCTCATCATCTCTATCATCCTCCTTGTCGTCCTCTTCCTCATCCTCATCCTCATCTGCATCATCACCTGCATCCTCCTCGTCCTCCTCTCTATCTGCATCCTCCTCTTCCTCCTCGTCACTAGGCTGATCGCCTGAAGGTGGATCAAGATCTCCCGCCTCCTCATGACCCTCTCACTCCTCTGGCTCCTCTGACCTGGATCCCTCGTCCTCGTCTCGGTCTCCATGCCTCCACGAGCCTGGATAGCCTGTCGGATGATCTGGTGGAAAGATAGGACCTGGATATGATCTCATGAACCATGAAACATATCTGCGCTGTGCTCCAGGCTCTGCGGAATAATCAGTAACTATATCCTGATCAGATCCCTCTAAGTCTGTCATCTCAATGTCATCTACTATCGGTCTTGCTACTGCTCCAGGTCTGGGAAGGACCCGTGAGTGTCGAGTATAGATGGGCACATCGACTGGAACACACTGCTCTAGTCCGAACTGCCTCCGTACTCGGTCAAAGTAGAAAGGGACTATGATGTGTGCATATCGTCCTTGCAGTAGGCAGTTCCTCTGTAGACATGCTAACTGTCTCTCCATACCATCCCATCTGTGCATCAGCAGGTAGGGTCTCCACACTATCATCTCGGCTGTCAGTCTATCAAAAATCACTCTCCAATACAACAAATCTCCAAATCTCCACTCGCTGGTAAGTGGATAAGTGAACACCCTAGTTCGCTTGCTCGCTGTACTCAGTGGAAAGCCGACGGGCCTGGTGCATGTGAAGTGCTCTAAAATCCACACCTACAGAAGTGTGCATGTCATCAAACTACAACCCTGTCCGAATACATACTCCTCAAGGTCGTGATAGAGATGTGCAAGCATACTCCGACCCCATGCATAAACTCTCCTGTGTCTCTCCATCGCTCTGATACACCATGTATGGCCCCCATGCATGTGTGTCCCTCGCCCATAGGGCAGATGGCTAGTGCTATGATGGCTATCATAAGGCGTCTCAGAAGTGGTATCTCCCCTGTAGGATGTAAGAGCCAGCTGACCATGATGCGACCTCTCGTCTCGCTCGGCATGACTCTCCCTATACAATACATCTGCTCTCTCTGATGATCCTCTGCTGACCGCTCAGTCGCATATGTAACTGTTGCTCCTCTGATAGGAAGACGAAGTATACAGTACACATCCTCGAGTGTGACCGTCAGCTCTCCTACTGGAAGGTGAAAGGTGCATGTGTCAGGATCCCATCGCTCCATCAGTGCCATCAACATCGCAGGATGAAATCGAATGGCCGGCATGAGAATCACGTACCACAATCCTACAATCGATAGGGTGTCTCTCTCTGACTGAGTCAGCCGCAGAATCTGATCTTGCAAAGTGCGAAGAATATGTCCCGCTGTATGCTCTCTCATGTACGAGAGACCCTGCAACACGAAAACATGACCATAATCAGTACTCAATCATCGAAATCGCAAATGCAAACCATTGCACATTGTATGCTAGCCCTGAAACCCCTCACCAGGCCCTGATTGGGGACCATGGCGCCCTGATGGGGACCATGGCACCCTGAGGGGACCATGGCGCCCTGTCAGGGACCATGGCGCCCTGCAGGGACCATGGCGCCCTTGTCAGGGACCATGGCGCCCTGGGGGGACCAGGGCACCCCTCAGGGACCATGGCACCCTAGGTGGGCCCTGGTCGGCGTTCAAGGTCCGCATACGATCACAGAAAAGTCAAACATGTAAAAAAATCAAAAGTCAAACATTCGGTCAACTCACCTTGTCGAGTGGCTCGTCATCGATCACGGCCTGGCGCAAGATCTCGATCCTCGTGGGATGCTCCGGTCGTCGTGAAGGCATGGTGATGGCTAGGTGGGTTCCGCTGCACTGAATAGTATCCTGAAATCGACAAAGTGACGAATACAAGTGTCACTTTCGAAGTATATACTCTCGTTTGTTTATTCTTACTTCTTGAAACCCTAATTTTTCTCCTATCATTCATTTTATCTTAACTTGGGTTTGGGAGATGCGATTTTCGAGCCGTTTGTTGTGTTGGAATCGTATTTTCCTTCTCCTACTCTCGAGATGTTCCAAAAAGTGCTCTGATGAAGCCTATTTAGTGAACGCTCCTCATCAACACTCTCTTACACAATTTGTCGCAAGTAAACATGCTACCCTGTTTCACCTCCCTAATAAGCAAGTCGAAACAGGGGGGGGCATATAGCTACTCACAGATTTCATCACTTTCCTTAGTAAACATTAGGTGATTTTGTGATCTAACGTTTGTTTTGTAGGGTGCGGTTCCTAACTGTGTACTGCAGATACCGTTCAGGGCTTCGTCCGACAACTTATGGATATATCCTTTTTCAAATAATGTTTACTTTCCTATACTTTAGCTTGCATATGCACGTAGTACTCATATGATTGCTAAAGTGGGGGCTAAATGTAGCATCGTAAATTGTACGCACTCGCTAGGGTGGTACAATTTCACACCTAGTTTAGCACCCGCCTTAGTGCATTTTGCATTCTGAATTGCATTTCTCCTTAAGCACTTAATTAATCAAATTAATTAGGTCTAAGGTCTTATTTCATCATTCTCTACATCATAAAGTTGGGCCCTTTCACTAAAACGTGCCCTTCGCATTTTATTCCTCCAATACACCACTTAATCATAAACCCTAATTAAGTCCTATTTCAAACTTGGGGGCTTGGTTTCGGGGTCTAAACATCTCAAAATCACCTGTAACTTCGGGATTCTCTCTAAAATCATCATATCCGACGGCCCTGAAAATTTGGTGAAAAGTTGTCGGGACCATGGCGCCCGTGCACATGGTCCCGGACATTTTTCCTGAAATTTTGGGAGCACGATCCAATCATAAAATAAAGCTTAACCCCAAGAAATTGATGGAATATTCAATCTCTAGGTCGGCCAAAATAAGAATTTACGACCTAGGGTTTCATACATAAGAGCTCTCTTTCCTCATTTGAAGGGATCCGATTTTTGTTTCCAGGAACTTCATATGCAGCGAAAGAGCAGATCTTTGAGGACTTCAACAACATTCAACATCATTCTATCAAGAATCTATCAAATTCATTCATCCACTTAGGGCTTGGAAGACATTGAAGAACAATAGGAGATTACCGACTGAAGATTGGTTTGTACTCCTCCCTTGAGGGTTGGGTATGATTTCATATTGTTTTCATGTCTTTGCATAAGCTTTGATATATCATTTATTCATGCTTTAGATCACATTACATCTTGATTTAGAGCATTTGCATTATCATTTACAAGCAATTAGGGTTTACTTTCTAGGTTGCTCTAGTTTGCTTTCTTGCATTTTAGGACCTTGCACACACACTAGGTCTGCACACACAATACATTTTACAAAACAACTTGGCTATTCGTGGAGGTGGAAATCACCGAAGCGGGGGTTTGACTAAGGCAAATCCCTATATAGCTGCCCCTTCCCCTTTTCAGATATTATTGCAGGTTTCGGGATTCGGACGACGCCGCGGGATACAGATCCGGAGAGAGAAGGTTGGAACAGCATCTTGTGTGAAGTTGCAGAGCAGAAGACTAGGACAGGGGTGCTGGGCGCCCTGGTCCCTGGGACAGAGGCGCTGGGCACCCTGGTCCTCCAGACAGACAGTTTACAAACAGCTTCCCGACAGTGTTTCAGAGTGCAGAACAGTGGTTTCCGGTGCAGTTTTCAGGACAGTGGCGCCCGCGCCCCCGTCTCGAATATTTTCAGTTTGATTTTGACTCCGGGTGCATATCTGCATTCTCATTTCATCCTTGTACTTACAGCTATTCATTGCTTAATCTCAATTCTGCAATCTTGTTATTAGTTCATACTTGCATTTTGGGGTTAGGGTTTGAACTTACATTACTTAATCTTACAATTTCAACAAGGGAATAGAAATCCTAATAGATATCCCGTGGCTCTCTCTTTCACCAAAAGAAGTAGCCAATTGTGCGATATCTCTAGGCTCTTTCATATTCCGTAATGTGTGTCAAAAGGTAGGATTAGGGTACATTGACCTAGTCTCGCTTTTTCCCCTACACAATTTTATTGAACATTTTTGAAGTTGAAAGAGAAACCTTTAATAGGGTAAAAGACTCTAATCAAGCCTATAAATTGTAAAGCCTCTAACTAGGTACAACATTTAGATCAAGTGTTGTAAAATCCTTTAGCAAGGTAGATCTAACAAATTTTGTTACTCCTAACAAGGTAAGCTATCAAAAATAGCTAATATGTAGCTCTAATCGAGCACTCTTTATTATTGTAGTAGTGAAGTTGTGGGTGTCATCCCCACCATAATTTTTCTCTCTAACCAAGAGTTTCTACATAACCAAAATATATGTGTTATGGAGTGAATCATGTATGATTATTATCTATTTGTTTTAACTTTATTTTATTTTATTGCACTATTTTGTTTATTCATAATAGTAAAGTTGTTATTCAAGAAAAGTTTTGAATTATTGATTCACCCCTCCCCTCTCAGTACATCAACTTTCCATATTGGGCCTAACAATTGGTATCAGAGCTTGAATCTTGGAAAAGGGTTTAACTACCTAAAGAGAAAGATGTTATCAATGGAAGGCTACAAACAATCTTTGAGGATTGTGTATCTGCAAGAAGAGCTAGATCATGCTAATCAAGTGATTGCAAACATGCAAAGGCAAATGCAAAAATCTCTGAAAGTAAGAAGAATATTATCTAATGATTTGCGGGATTCTCAAGAGTTAGTGGAACAAATTGAGACATCATCTGAGAACGGTATATCTGAAGAGACTGAAGAAATGATTGGAGTATTGAAAGAAAAGAACAGAGCATTGGCTGATCAACCAAAAGCAATGAAAAGAGAACATGAACATTTCAGCACACAAATGACTGAAAAATCTAGATGCATTAAGAACAACTGAGGATAATACAAGAGATCTACAAAAAGAGAAACAACAACTTGAAGTCTTAGTATCTGATAAAAATGATGAAATCATAAGGTTGACTGGGATTCAACAAAATATGATAGATCAACTAGGTTATGCACATCATGTAGCAATTTTGAAGAATGATGAAAATCAAGAATTAAAACTTGAAGTATCAAGGTTGACCAGTGAACTTGAAACAGAGAAGAAATCCAAAGAAACATTGAAGAAGAGTTATGAAGCATCAAAGATGTTGGATGAGCAACTGATTACAAGAAGACCCAACAAAGATGCAGGACTCAGTTACAAAGGAAAAGACTCTATCGAGAAAGGAATTCATACTACCAAGAGAGGAGAATCATCAAAGCAAGCTGGAAACAGGAATAACATCAAAAGAAAGAAGCCTATTTGCTACTACTGTGGAAATCAAGGTCATACTGCCAACATGTGCCAAATCAGAAAAGGTAAGCAACCAAATGTCACTAAGTCCAATGGTTATTGTTACAATTGCAATAAATATGGTCACACATTTAACCAATGTAGGACAAAGTCTGTTAACAACTATCAGAAGGCAAAATTCAAAGGGTTTTGTAGAAACTGCAATAGATATGGACATAGCACTGAGAAGTGTTGGCTTAAGCAAAAGAACTACATGTGGTCTGCAAACCGAGCAAACACTAGAGGTTACCAAACTCACATAGATCCTTACTGACAATATACAGTAGTACCATGGGATTACAATACAAGGATATGGTGCAAATGTTGTGGAAGTTATGGACATATTAGTGCCAACTGTTTTATAAGGTTTGGAATGAACAATCGAAGATCATGGAGAAATCCCAGTATGGCATATTTTCATTGTCACAAAGTAGGACATTTAGCTGGAGATTGTGGAGATCAACCTAGAGGAGACACTAAAGAAATAAAAAAGAAATTACAGATGATTTGGAAAAAGAAGGAAATTATGTCAACTAAAGAAAGCACCTTACCTACAAAGTTAGGTGCACCTATTCTAGATTAATCAGCAAAGGTATTAAGGGACTGCATTCTCTAGAGGTTAAAATCATAACAGTTCCTATTCTATTATGTACTAAATTCAAAATCTGTATAGTTAAGATGCATTAGTAAGTTTGAAATTCTATCAAAATTACTTTATAGGAAACCTATCAAGTCGGTGAATACAGGAAGCCTGTCAAGTCAATAAATGAAGGAAGCTTGGTTACTCAGTTAAAATGAGAAAAAGAGAGTAAATCGGTTAAAGGTGAACCGAGTGCATTTAATGTTTTTGACCTAACACGCACAGAGCCCGATAAGGCATTTTGTGTACTTAAAAGCATTTTTGTGGTCATTTACACTTACCAAGTTTTTAAGAGAGCAGAGCAGAGTGAATCAAGGTGATCAAACCTCATTCAAAGCGAATTCAAGGTATTTACATCAAATCTCATCGCACTATTAAGCTAGCTTATCGATCTTATCAAATTGTTATTATCTGCTGAGTGTGAAGAGTCTATCGTTTGAAATTCTAAAACCCTAAGGACTCTTCACTAGTTTTTACCTGAAATCTTTAATGGCACCCAAGATCCAAGATCCCATAGTTGTCAAGAATGTAGAGAAGCCCTCACTGAAATACTCTTTGACTCCTAAAGTCACCTCTGAACCGGATGACAAAACCGCCTTTTCACTCATCCCAGATCGAGTCTTGTTAGTTGAAGATGTGAGATTCTTCACCAAATGCCGTGTTGAAGAACTCAGTCATGTTGAAATCAGGGACACCTATGATGAACTATGTACCGATGATGTATTAAATAACAAGTATGAACACATCAAAATCAAAGGATTGACTGAAGCCCTAACCTATCCTCGTGTGTTCAAGCCCCAATGGGTCAAGTTTGTTTTGAGCAGAGTTCATGGTGATTTCATGTGGCTAGAAGAGCAACCATTTAAAATCACCAAGGAAATCATTCATGTGATCACCGGTTACCCTATCTATGATCATGCACAAGCTCAAAAGATGATATCACAGAAGGAATTGATCAGTTTAACCAGAGTAGAATCTGATTACAGAGGACTAAAATTGAATAATGTCACTGATGTAGAACTTAAGTTTGCTATTAGAGTAATTGGTTACTGTTTCTTCCAATGATCAAGGGAAAACAATGTACCCTGTGCAGCAGTTGACATAGCTTATAAAATTGTGAAAAAGGGAATAAAAATTGACTTATTTGAAGTGTTACTAAAGAAATTATTTGAGAATCTAAACACAATAAGGAAGCTGAAGAAGAACAACTCGGCAAATACACTAAAGTTTGGTTCACTTCTTGTATGCATGTTTTTCTACTTTGAAAAATTCTTTCTATCAGTCGGTAAAGTAGTTTAGGAGCTACACTGACCAATCACCCATCAGATTAATGACTTCATTAAGAAGTTAGGAGATAATTTCAATGATAAAATGGATGATTACTTCAATAAATTTCAAGAGAAAATGCACAACAGGTACCGGATTCCACCCCAACTAGTGGAGAAATATAAAGTTGACATATGCTTTGAGGTAGACATTGATTACTGTTATGTGAATGTTGTGGAACCAAGAACTTAATCTTTGCCACCTATGGGTTACAAGATTGAATTTTACATCACACAACAGAAAATTGATGCATTTCTTACATTACCAAGACATGCTACCGAGCTGAGGTATCGAACCTATGAAGAAGTGAAGGGAAAAGTAAAAATGAGCATTGTAGTACCCAAAGCTACAAGAAAAGCAACAAAGATGATAAAGGTTTTAATGGAGAAATTCGGAGAAGATTCTTCCTCCACACCTATTAAAGGCACTCTTGCCATCACCAAAGAGGAATCAAAATCTCAAGAGGTAGCTCTAACACTGAGCACCGAATTGCCTAAGGGGAGAGTGTTAAAAAGAAAGAAACATGACACTTCAAAGGCCTTACTGACTCCTCCAACAAAGAGACCTAATACAAGAGCATCTGCAACATCACTGAGTAAGAAAAAAAAGAGTGTTATTGCTCCCAAGGTAACAAAGACATACAAGAAATCTACTCGGAGACTCATTTTGGCAAAAGAGTCTAGTGATACAGAATCTGAAGATGCAAACAAATTCTAGATTGTCAAGAACAAGAAGGCAAATATACATTCGGAGTATTGTATACAGGGGGAGTATACCGAGCAGAGTATGCAGAGTATCCAAGGACAGTAAGTAGAGCACACAAGCACAGAACCAAGCATGCAAAATCAGAGTTATGTATCGTATAATGATAAGGGGAGTATATTTGAATATACTATTTCATTGACTATTGTATGTACTGCCAAGTATAGTCATTTTGCAAAGTATATAGATTTTTGAGTTATGACTTTGAAAGTAGTTTTTGTCAAACATCTCAACTAATGTCAAAAGGGGAGATTGTTACTACTTATCAAGTTGCCATTAGTTTTTATATTCAAAGTCATACTATATATTCTAGTCGGTTAACACTACCGAATCATGCAATCGGTATACACAGAGAAGTCAGTATGCATGGTCTAGTTAGTTACAGAAGAAAGCAGTCACAGAATGCAGTATACACCAAGCTGTCTACCGAGTATCTTTTTATGTCTACTGAGCAGCAAAGATGACATACCGAGTTGATATACACCGAGTGAAACATGTTACCAGATTCATTGAACCTGGACATGCATATGAAAACGTGATACAAGATCAAGGCACATCTAACCGTTATCACATTGGAAATTGCACTAGAAGATTGTGTATGATTTTGAGATCAATCTAACTAATGAAATATTTTTATAGTTATTCATTCGAGGAATTGTGTTTGTAAGATTGAAGCAATGAATTGGATCATCGTCTTAAGAAATCTATTTATACAGCATGAGTTAAGGGTGTATGTATGAAAAAAAGGAAGGAAGACTGTTACAAAGACACAGAGGTCACCGAGAAGGGTTTCAGAGAACAGTCAAAAAACAAAGTAAACATAAGGGTTTATAAAGTTACTATATGGGCTACAGAGGTATGCTATAAGCAAGGTAATCTATTCTGAGCACATAGAATCTGCTATAACATTTCAAATGTAAAGTTGCAGATATTTGTAATAATTTTATTCAACATTTTTTAAGTTGAAAGAGAAACCTTTAATAGGGTAAAAGACTCTAATCAAGTCTATAAATTGTAAAGCCTCTAACCAGGTACAACATTTAGATGAAGTGTTGTAAAATCCTTTAGCAAGGTAGATCTAACAGATCTTGTTACTCCTAACAGGGCAAGCTATCAGAAATAGCAAATGTGTAGCTCTAACCGAGCACTCTTTATTATTGTAGTAGTGAAGTTGTGGGTGCCATCCCCACCTTAGTTTTTCTCTCTAACCAAGAGTTTCTGTGTAACCAAAATATATGTGTTATAGAGTGAATCATGTATGATTGTTATCTATTTGTTTTAACTTTATTTTATGTTACTGCACTATTATGTTTATGCATAACAGTAAAGTTATTATTCAAAAAAAGTTTTGAAGTACTGATTCACCCCTCCCTTCTCAGTACATTAGCTTTCCATATTGGGCCTAATAGAATAACATACCCAAAATAATAACAAAGGGTTATAATCAAATGTTAAACTCCAAAATCACTCATGAAGAAGTCAAAATGGCTTTGGCAAAATTTCAAGGAGATAAAGCCCCTGGATCGGATTGTTAGAGTAATCGGGTCTTTATTTGATTAATTAAACAGCATTTGTTTAACTCATTAAGTTCCCTATTATCTCTTTTTACACTTAAGCTAACATTAGGTGCATAGTAATTAATTCTTTTATTAATTTTAATGTGCAAGCCTTGGTTTTCACTTTTAGGGTTTATTGACCTATTAGAGGTTAATTTTCTTTTCCTTGTATCATTATCACATTACAAATTTTGTAAATATTGAGCTCTCATCTTTTTGAGCATATTTTATGTGTATTATTTTTTCTATTATTTGCTTCCTTTATTCTCCTTGTAACAGGTTATTCAACTTGCAAACATCTTTAGGCTCCTATGGTGTTGTATTTCTCCACTCTTACATGGTATCAAAGCTTCAGATCTGCAGCTATCAGTTCTTGTTTGGAGAATTTTCGCATGGAAGCAGATCTGGAGTTTCAGGAAGTTTGTTTTGTGCACTTAGGGATAGGCCTTTTTCTTGAGCACTTTTGGCCTAAACGGACCTCACCATCGTGCTAAGAAGGCCCAAAAACCTTATAGTCATATAAAACTTGCCTAGTTTGAACTCTTGAGCATCTGGGGGTAATGTTTCTTCAGTTATAGGCCATATGACCCTTGCACATAGTTCAAGAAAAAATTTCAAAAAAACAATTATTTGCCTTTTTACGGCATGCGGGATGATTTTTTTCTTTTTTGAAAAAAAGAAATAAATAAACAAATAAATAATCAAAACTTATTGAAAAAGGTGAATTTTTTTTTGAAAAAACTAAAAATTTTGAAGTTGGGGTTCGGAGGGTACTCCGTACCCCTGATAGTCCAACCACCGGCTATCAGTCCGGCCTACTAGACCTGTCAGCGTGGGCCCCTTGTTGGCCCCGCTGGCCCCCGCTGGGCCCGTCATCTGGCCCCCGCCGGACCCTGCTCCCGCCGCCGACTTCTTCCCCTGCCAGCTTTTGCTCCCGCTATCGGAGACCACCTCCCTATCATCAACGCCTGGCCGTCGCTGGCCACCTTAGCTATCTCCACCACCGCTGCTCTTCCCTGGAGCACCGTCGGAGCATCGTCAGAGCACCACCACTACCAGGTCCTTGCCATTAGACCTCCACCCTCTTTTCTCTTTAAGGGGGGGTTCATTTTTTGGCCATATCTTGAGCATACGGAGTCATTTTTTCAAAAATTAATAGGTATCAAAAAGCTAGTTTTGAGCCAGACCTTGTGGTGTTAGAATTTTTGCTTAATTTTTCCTAGTCAAATTGAGTTTCTTTTATGAACTTACGGGGTCATAGAATGGGCAAACGGACTCCATTTTTATAAAATGAATAGGCGTTGGAAATCTCTCAGCATGCTCTATTCAGATATGTGATCTTGGTTCTTAGAATTTTTATTAGGTACATGAGATTTCAGTTTGAAGTTTTTTTTCTTTTGCACTACTTCCTTCTCATCAGTATGTACTAGGGTTTGGGTTTATCTATTGTGGGGGAGTGTTTTTTTAATTTCTTTCTGTCATTTATATAAGAAATTGAGAACACCAAAACTCTCAAAACAAACAAACCCTTCTGTATCTTCTGCCTATTCTAAAAGATCATATAATAAAAAAACCAACAAGCAGGTGCAAGTGCAAATTTTTCATGGCAGATCCATCAATTGAGTTGTTGACATCACACAACTATCACACCTGGAAGTCCCGCATCATGAGGCTTCTCCAAGCATGAGGGTTGTGGTCTTGTTTGGATGAGGTTTAGCCTCTATTGGAGCGTCCTTATGAGCTTCTTCAGCACAGAAATAAGATGGATGAGGCCATGGTTTTTCTCTCTGTGCATGTCTCTGACAGTCTTTTGTTTCACCTTGATGAGTTTCTCACTCCTCGCGCTATGTGGTTGAAGTTTGAGTCTTTCTTCGAGAGGGTTAATGAGATTCAGGAATTATAGATTGAGGCGGAGTTGGTTTTTCTTGTCACCTGATTCTTTTCCCACCATTGAGGATTTTTTGAACAAGTTCAAGACTACCGAATCTATTCTTCAAGGATGTGGCAAGATCAAGACATAAACAGAGTGCATTCACTTGACTCTTTTGAAGCTTTGGGGTCATTTTTCAATTTTTTGCCTCTGCTTTCTACTCCACCATGGAAGGCTTGGGTGCTCGTTTCACCATGCCTACCTTTGATGTCTTTTGTGAGCGTTTTTCTCATGAGTAATCTCATCTTTCTCAGTTGGACATGCTCTCAGGGTCCAAGAACAAAGCATTGGTTGCTCAATCCTCTAAAGAGAAGAAAAAGCAAAAACTGAAGCCAAAGTAAGATTTTGCAGGTAGTGAGTAGTCCTCCAAGCTACCTCCTAAGTCTGATTCTAAACCACCATTTCCACTAAAACATGGGAAATATTCATAGTCTAGTGAGTCTTCCTCCAAGACTATGAAGAAATCATAAGACACTTGCAATTTTTGTGGCAAGGAAGGACATCCAATTTCCAAGTGTTGGAAACACTTAGAGGCTTTAGAGGAAGCCATGCAGCAGCATCACATCTCCTCACCTCAGGCATCTTCTCCTTCCATGGGGAAAGGTCATGCTCTCACGGCTCAAGCTTCGACCTATGGGTCCACTTGGATATTAGATTTTGGTGCTTCTCACCATATGACTCACACTCGGCAGTTGGTTACTTCTCTTGCCTCTTGTGGTACTTCATAGATTGCAGTGGGTGACTCAGTTTAGCTTTTAGTCTTGGGTTAAGGTTCTATCTCTTTGGATGGGGGTACTCTGTAGGATGTTTTGGTTGTCCCTGACATCTCAAAAAACCACCTGTCCATTTATCAGATTTGTCATTCTGGCTCAAGTAAGATAGTTGAGTTCTCACCACATGATGTGGTTATTCAGGAACTCCATGACTTTGATTTGGTTGTGGCTACTGGGAGTGTTGATAGTGCACCCCATCTATACAGATTTGATTGATTTGAGCCCTCTACGGGTGAAGGTTCATCTCTTATAGCACATGCAGATTTAGTGAGTAAGCTTTGGCATGAGCGCTTGGGCCATGACAATTACAGATATCTTCAGTAGATGAGTACATAGGCACTTGTTATTGGGCTCCCACAAATTTCCTGCACTGATGTTGTTTGTCATGGTTGTGTGCTTGCAAGCATCACGGAGATCCTTTTTCGAAGGGAAGATCCCCTCATGCTTTGGCACCCTTGGAGTTGATTCATAGTGATCTCATGTCATTCCCCACTCCTTTTTCTGGGGCCAAGTATGTAACACTTTTATTGATGACTTCTCCAAACGCACATGGGTGTACTTTCTTAAGTACAGGTATGATGACTTTGATTCATTTTGAATCTTCAAGACATTTGTAGAGAAGCAGTCTGGCTGTTCTATTCAGCCAATATGTACAGATAATGGGGGGGAGTTTGTGAATCAAGCTTTCAGAAATTTTTGCACTAAGCATGGTTTGCAGCATCAGTTTACTATTCCCTATACCCCTCAGTAGAACGGTGTCGCTGAGTGCAAGAACAGAACATTACAGGAGATGGTGAATTGTATGATTTAGTCCCAGTCCATGGATTTGTCCTTTTGGGCTGAGGCAGTAAATTCTACCAACTATATTCAGAATCGGATGCCTCACAAGGAGATTCGACATATGACTCCTGAGGAGGTTTTGTCTCATGACAAGCCTGATGTTTCTTTTTTCCAAGTATTTGGCAATGAGGCATGGGCTTTTATTCCTGATTCTCAGAGGAAAGCAATGGAGTAGAAGAGTCGACCCCTCATTTTTTTGGCTATTGTGAGGATGTTAAGGCGTACAGGTTGTTTGATCCTAATTTGAGAGAGATCCTATTCTGATGGGATGTTCCGTTTGATGAGCACCTTCCCATAGTGGATACCCTAACTCTAGTGTCTACTCCTTTGCCTATGCCTCCCACTGCATCTCTTCAGGGTTATTTTGCGGATGATTCTGATGATGGTGCCGATGATCCTCCATCCCCACCTCCTCTTGCTCCACCTCAGATGCCCAAGTGGGATCACTTTACTATTGAGGCGACAGGTTCTATGGCTGGTGATCCTTCAGATACTCATTGCACCCATTCTCATACTGTGGGTTCTATTCTTTTGAGTCATGCCATTTTAGATGATCCTCATGAGTTTTTAGAGGCTACAGGACACCCTAAGTGGGATTGTGCTATGGAGGAGGAGTATTCTTCTTTGATGAGGAATCATACTTGGGATCTCAGTCCTCTTCCTAAGGGCAAAAAGATGGTTAGGTCCCACTGGTTGTATCACACTAAGTATGTTGTTGATGGTTCGATTGATAAGTACAAAGCACATCTTGTTGCAAAGGGTTTCTCTCAGGTTGAGGGTATCTTGTGGTACATTCAGGGCTCTATTTCTCATAGCATTCACTATACATTAAGGGAACCTCACATTGTTGGTTACACTGACTCAGATTGGGCTGGTGATGTCACTGATCGGAATTCTACTTCTATCTTTGTTTTATGTCTTGACTCTGGTCCTATCACATGGTCTTGCAAGAAGCATACTGCTCAAGCATTATCATCTACAGAGGCTGAGTGACGAGATGTTGTGATCACCAGTCAGGAGATCTTATGGTTTCGATAATTGATGACTAAGTTCTGGTTTTCCTCTTGATAGTGCCACTGTTGTTTGGTGTGAAATTTAGAGTGCTATTCATATTTCTCACAACTCGGTAGAGAATTAGCGGACAAAGCACATTGAGCTTCACATGCATTTTATCCGCCAGTTGATCCAGGATGGTTCTCTCATTCTGGAGTACATTCCCACTACCAAGTAGGTTGCAAACATCTTCATGAAACCTTTTTCATCACCACGCTATCTTCAGTTGTGCTCTATGCTTGGGGTGAAGGAAGTTGTCCTTGGTGGGTCTTTATGAGGCCTTCCTTCCTTCTTCTTCTTTCAGCATGTTCTTTTATCTCTTTTTGGAGAGGAGTTTTTTCCCACTAGATTTTCTCCTTTTTCTCCATTTCATAGAGATTTCATTGTATTTGGGTACCTAATCAGGCCTTGTTGCTGGGACCCATCTTTCCTGCTTTTAGTAGTTGTTCTAGGTTTTAGCTTCTCCCTAAGTCTAGCTTAAGCGGGGGTGTTAGAGTAATTGGGTCTTTACTTGATTAATTGAACAACATTTGTTTAATTCTTTAAGTTCCCTATTATCTCTTTTTACACTTAAGCTAACATTAGGTGCATAATAATTAATTATTTTATTAATTATTATGTGCAAGCCTAGGTTTTCCCTTTTAGGGTTTCTTGACCTATTAGAGGTTAATTTTCTTTTCCTTGTATCATTATCACATTACACATTTTGTGAATATTGAGCTCTCATATTTTTGAGCATATTTTTTGTGTATTGTTTTTTCTGTTATTTGCATCCTTGCTTCTCCTTGTAACGGTATAGAGGATAAGAACAAAATTAAACTAATATCATGGGATAAGATATGTTTAGAAAGGAGTGATGGAGGCACGGGAATTAGGAAATTACTATTGCAAAATAAGGCCTTATGGGAAAAACTAGCATGGAGAATGTACACATCCTCAGAAGCCAAATGGGCCAAAATCCTTAGGAGAAAATATATATCAAAGAGTTAGAGAGAGACACTATTTAGTCATATAGACCCACCCAAGGGGTCTAGAATCTGAAATTTTATAAAAGAGAGTCGAATGCTCATATCTAATCATCTATCCTGGGATATTCGCGATGGTAAATCCACCTTGTTTTTGGAAGATTCCTGAGGGGATACCCCCTGATAGATAGACTAATGGATACAAATGGTATAAAGGATCAAATGAAATCTTTATGGGGTAATCATGTAAGGGATTGTACAACAATGGTACCAGAATCGTCAATGGGATGGAACTGGTAAAACATGCTCCCATTCTTGATGGACATCAAAGTCCAAGAACTATTGCAAATTCTTGGATGCAGAATAATAATATTCAGACTTAGGCTAGATGAGCTTATATGGTCTAGATCAAAGGATGGACAATACAACTCTAAAGATGGTTTCAGAACCATATATAATGAGGCAAACATTATCAAGGACTACATCCCAAATACACTATGCTGGGACAAATTTTGTCTCCCAAAGCTGACTTCTTTGTCTGGGAGGCAATTCATGGGAAGGTCCTAACCGCTAAACAATTTAAAATTAGGGGCTATTAAGGGTCCTCAATCCATCTCTTATGCAATGGAGACAAGTAGACAAATGACAATATCTTCACAACCTCCAACTACACACATAAATGTTGGTATTGGCTGATGGCCCAACTAGGTTGGTCAGGTGCCCTTATCCCTTCCCTAAGGGAATGGCTCAGAGGTTGGACAATCATCAAAAGGAATAGCATCTTCCACAACTTATGGATATGTAGTCGAGCAATAGTAATCTAGGAAGTTTGGAAGGAGAGGAACATGAGAATTTTTCATGAAGCAGAAATGAAGGTAGACAATCTTATAGAAAAATAGAAGCCTCCATCACAGAAATCTCCAACAACAAGAATGTGACCAACCCCCAACACAATAAGACATTTACAGACTAGGATAACTTCATTAGAAGGTAGTGGAAGGGGATTAAAATCCCTCCATTCATTGGGAAGGGTGGCATAGACAAAACCAAAGCAAGGAAAGATTGCAAATGGGTGCCTCAGAGGTTGAATGGTGCAAACTCAACTTTTATGGAGTATCCAGAGGTAATCCAGGGAAGGCAAGAGCAGGATGTATAATTCATTTGGATGAGGGGAGCTATATTGGATCTAGATCTATATATCTAGGTCAATGCACTAACAATAAGGTAGAACTGTTAAGCATAATAGAGGGTTTAAACCTGTGCAAACAATTAAAATATCCAAATTGGAAATAGAAGGGGACTCTGCCATTATAGTTAATGCAATGAGGACCAAAACAATGCCAAATTGGGAACTCAGAAGTCTATTGGACAGAGCCCTATCTCTAATGGAAAGCTTCTCAGATTAGAGGATTAATCACATATATAGGGAGGCTAATACATTCGCAGATAATCTAGCCAATATAGGGGCAAATGGAATGAAAAAAAGAACATCATCAATATCTAGGCAATCAGATCAGGTGATTCATGGGCAGGAAGGATTTTATCTATAATCCTGAATAGTACATTCACACATATATTGGCAGACATATATATGTATATGCATAGATAGCGATATATATGTACATATATATTTATACTTATATACTTGTATGTACATACGTGCATGTGTGTGTGTGTGTGTGTGTGTGGGTGTGTATACATGTATACTTGTATACATACATGGATATATGCATGTATACATGTATATATGTATATATGTATATATATACACATATATACATGTATATATACATATATATATATATATATGTATATATATACACATATATACATGTATATATACATATATATATATATATGTATATATATACACATATACATATATAACTATATATATGGATACATATTCACACATATATAGATATATGCATATATATTCATATATATACCTACCAATAATAATCTCAGAGTTGATTTCATCATAACCCCTCTTTTGGTTCTGTAGCGTCCTAAAATTGCGACACTTGCAATTTCGACTGCATTTCAGTCTTCATGATGGCGACGCAACACGCAACCTGAATGGAGACCCCAAAACTTGCTCACGACACTGACAACTGCATTTTTCAAGCACCTTGGCCTGAACCTCCTTGCACCCCGCTGTCCTGGAGGTGGGACCAGAGCGCCCAGCACCCTGGTCCCTCAGGACCAGGGCGCCCAGCGCCCTGGTCCCTCAGGACTAGGGCGCCCAGCGCCCTGGTCCCTCAGGACCATGGCGCCCAGCGCCCTGGTCCTCCAGGACCATGGCGCCCAGCGCCCCGGTCCCTGGGTCCTATTTTGGGCCCGGTTTCCTAAGTGATGTCGGGTATTTTTGATTGCAATTTGGAAATATACTTCCCTGGTCGGCCTAAGGTCGGGAAAATCAATCTATCAGCCCTAATTGACAAGTATATAAACTACATTTTCCTCTCTCATTCGATAGATGATGGAAAAGGCGTGGAAACTATACTCAAGCATTCAAGCATTCAAGCATTCCTTCAAGAAATTGATCATTCCAAGTCTCCATTCAAGGCTAAGTGTTGCATTCAAGTCAAGGATTCAACCATTGAAGAGGAGATCACATACTACATGCTACAACATACAATATACAACATCTATACCTTTGCACATAAGGATACCAACATCCTTAGAACAAGGTATTAGTACTTGTTTTACAATCATTTACATTTACAGCTCTTGCTCATTTCTTGGTTAATTCCAAAACCGGGGTTTGACCTAAAGGCAAACCCCTAATCCCTAACCCCCCAATCGTCTTCGCTTTTCTGTGTGTAGGTTGCAGGTACGCGGCTGAGATTGAAGATTTGGAATCCTTGTGCAGAGACGAACCGATCCCCCATTGTTTCGCGGATTTTTCGGAGGACCGTGGCGTCGGGCGCCATCGTCCTGACAACTTTTGCTCAAATTTGCAGGATAGCGCCGTATCGACATTCTACTGCTAATTCCAGGTCCACAGCTTCATCCTATAACCTAAACTCAGTTTATAAGCGAATCTTTATGACTTCCTATGCATCCTTAGCTTAATTTCCTTAATCAACATTCTTTACAAAAGAGGGTAGCCTTGCTTTCCTAACCCTTGAAATTCATTTAGCATCCAATCTTACATTGTGTGGGATTGAATATTATGAGTTTCAACCCCTCTTTTGAATGTAAAGTCTTCCCCCTAAGTGAAAACCCATCGAATCCTAGCGAACCTCCCTTCTCTCTCCTCGGAGTTAGAAGAGGGGAGACCAACTAGGGTTCGACAGCGATTTTCCGCTTTACATTTTGGTGAACCCGACGTGAACATCCTTTCTGATTTTTCATGCTTAGATCTGAAAATTGATTCCTTGATTACATTTCCATGTTGATCTTTTGCAAAATTTTAGAGGTGATTGCATAAAAACCCTAAATTTTCTTTTTTAAGCAATTAAACTTGCGAAATGTTTAATTATTAATGCTTGGTTCAGATCTGCTTTTCTATTATAAATTATCAATTCATATCTGTACTTTAATTTTGAAAATTAAGTGGTTAAATGTCAAAACCCTAATTTTTGAAACCCTCTTAATTCAACCTTTGTCTGACAATTTGACCGATCAAAACATCTCCAAATCAGCTGTAACTTTGGATTCTGCAATAAAATCACAATATCTTTCATCCCTGAAAATTTGGAAAAAAGTTGCGAGGACCGTGTTGCACTCCGAGCGCCATCGTCCCCGACATTTTTTCCAAAATTTCGGGAGCGAGATCTTGCTGCATTTTCCTGCTAAAATCCAGAATTTTGGCTGATTTTGTCAATTATAACACTTTCAAAATTACAGTCAAAGTTGGTCTTGTGATTGCTTGGTTTAAGGCTCCTAAACATTCAAAAAATCATTGAAATTGAAATTTTGTGTCAAAATTGTGTTCTTACTATCCTAAATCTGAAAAGTGTGTTTGCATTCATTCGAAATTTCAGTGCTTTATTCAAATTCTTGCAGTTTGTGACTTTTGAAATTAAGTGCTTAATTACAACAACTTTGATTTCCGCTTTCAAAATTGAATTTTGCGTGAAATTGAGTCAATTTTCAAAATTCAAAATTTGCATTGCTCTTGACATTCCCTCTAAAATCATAAAATTCAAAATTTCAGTTTCCCTCTCTTTCTCAAAATTCAAATTTTGCATTTTTCGACAATCTTGATAGGGTTCAATTTTGAGATTGCAACTTTAATTTGGCCTATCTACAGATCGTAAAATCCCTCAATTTTTTCAGATTAGCTCTAAAATCATCATACCTTTCATCCCTGCAAATTTCGAAAAAAGTTGCAAGGACCGTGTTGCACTCCGAGCGCCACGGTCCCGAACATTTTTTCTGAAATTTCGGGAGACTGTTGTGATTACATTTAACAGCTTAAATCTGGAAGATTGGCTGTTTTTACTGAAAATTGCTACCTCTAGATTCAAAATCTTTTCTCTCTCTCTAGTGCATGAGTTTTACAACAATAAGCCCTACTTACACTATTCCCATTAGACGAAGCCGTAGAATTAAGTCTTTCCAAGGTTTAACTACCGAGGAGATGGAACCTAATTTGAGTAGCCTTTTTAACGAGGACATGGGTAATTCCTCTAATCCTCCTAATGATGAAGAAGCTCTCCATGAAGTTTCCGTTGAACAACTTTCCAAATTGGATAACCAATTTGACGATTTTCACCAGTGGATGTCTCATGAGTATCCCGATAGTCAAGCTCTTCCTTTAATTGAGGGTCTAAAATGCATGCTTCAAAGTGATAAGAATGGAATTGATGTTTTACGTGGTATTGCACACATTGTGGATTCGAATGTGATGCCTATGAAGAGTTGTGCTGAATCCTTAGGTTATACACAGCCTCCTACACAAGTCAATCATTCTATTCCTTTGACAACTCCTATTGCTAGTATACCTACCTTTACATCAAACATCATGGCTACCTCTATACAAGACATTCCTCCTGTGATTACCAGTCATGGGGGCAATCCTCCTTCTTCAATTAATCCTCTTCCTTCATTCAATCCGACTTCTTCATTCATTCCTTCAATGAGTGTTCCTATTACATCTTCACAAATGAACATGACGCAAGGGGGCAATCCATTTAACCATTCCATTCCTCCTTGTAGTGTTCCTCCTATCCAATCATCCCCTATGGTTGACTATCATAGGGTCCCACCACCTTACTCTTTACCTTCTTTCAATAACATCACACCTCCATCTCAATCTAACACACCTAATATGAACTCTTCGACTGAAGCGACCATTAACAATCTAGCACAAACTGTCTCTTCTTTACAGCAACAAATTGCCTCCATGAATCAATCTAAGTTTAGTGTGACCACATTTGATGTTGCTAGCCCACTCTCTCTTGACATTGTTCGAGCTATCCCTCCTAAACATGTTGAAATCCCGCATCTGGAGCTTTATAATGGTAAAGGAGATCCTCTAACACATGTTAAGACTTTTCAAACAATTTGTACTGATTTTGCTTATGACCCAAGGTTGCTTGCGAAACTATTCACCAGAACATTAAGAGACAAAGCCCTACAATGGTATTGCTCGTTGCCTTCTTATTCTATTACTTCTTTTGAACAACTTGCAAATGCTTTCATTCAACAGTTTCAAAACAATATAAGTCCTAAAGTTACTTTGATTGATTTAATGCATTGTAAACAAGGTGTTAAAGAAAAAGTGACTGATTTCATTGGTAGATATAAACATTTGTATGCTCAAATTTCTTTTCCAGTGCCTGATAATGATATTCAAAGAATCTTTATTTCTAATTTGCAAAAAGATATTCGAGACAAACTTCTGTTTTCTGAGTTTACTTCTTTCCAACAGTTGTGTGCCACTCTTCACAATTATCAACTGACTGTGAGTCAAATGGAACAATCACATCCTATGGCTCCGAGTGATAAGGGTGATAGCAGTCAACAACCATTTGGGAAGTTTAAACCGAACAGAGATTCCATCAAATTCAATGAAAACATCATCAACAACAATGTGAATGCAGCATCAGGTGTGCCTCCTATTTCTAAATTTTTCAGGAAAGAAAGAAAGTATACTCCTTTGAATGAATCATTGCATAGTATTATGAATAAGTTATTGGAACAAAATGTGCTTACTCTTCCTCCTATAAGACAAATTGATCCTGCAAAGATTACTTCACCTTATTTTGATAACAAAGCTTTTTGTCATTTTCATCGTCAGCCTGGGCATGATACTGAAAAATGTTTTTCTTTAAAGGGTAAAATTCAAGATTTGATTGATAATAATACTATTTCTGTTTCTGGAGTGAATGATAAAGGCAACACATCTGTAGCTTCTCCTAACCAAAATCTTCAGATTTTTACTGATCCATTACCTTCTCATACCTCTCATACCTCTAATGCGATTGAGGCTAATGATTCCTCTTTCTCATCTGATGGTCTTGTGTCTATGACTCCGAATGTGATTAACTTTGTAGAGCAGCAAGAAATCCCTAAAGAACCTTCCGTCACATTTGATTCTAGTGAAACCATTAGAGCACCTGATGGTCCTTTATACATAGTTGCAAAAGTCAAGAATACACCTTGCCATGGAGTGCTTATTGATCCTTCGTGCATGGTTAATGTTATTACTGAAGAATTTCTTTTTACTCTGCAATTGAATCAAGTGATCTATGACAAAACAGATGTGATTGTGAAATTATTTGATGCATTTTCTTCTCCTGCAATTGGTTCTATTACATTGCCTATTGAGGTCCATAATAAATCCCTTGATGTGAACTTTGCTATTATTCCTTCTTCCGAACAATTTCGTGTGAAGCTTGGCTATCCCTGGCTATCTTCCATGAAAACTATTGCTTCTCCTATTCATAAGTGTTTGAAATTTCCCCATAATGGTGAAATTGTTACTATCAATCATAGTCTCTTTAAACCAGCTGAAAGAACCTCTAGTGTTCCTATTGATTACTTTTGGCCTAAACAATTCCAATCTCTTCCTCCGCGAAGTGATCATCTTTTCAAATCTTATCAAAAGTGGAAAACAGATATGATCCTATCTCTAAGTGAACCTAGAACACCTAAACTTGACATCCCTATCATTCTTGAGAAGGAAATTCTTCCTTTGAAAGACAAAACTAATGTCTTTCCCCAAGAAGATGCCCAACCTGTCCCCATGGATGTAACTATGTCTATGTCTAATAAATCTTCTAAGAGTAGATCTATACCTCCTCTTCATGATGGACTTGGTCTTCTCCCTAAACCAAAAATTCCTCCTTTATATGGAGCAGTTCCTCCTCCTGCCTTTTATAGAGAGAAGAGACCTTCTTCTTCTCCTATTATCCAGCCTAAGAGACCACAACCTAAACACCCAAGTGATAAGGATGAGAACATTCCTCCTCCTCAATCTTCTCCACTTCCTACTAAGACTAGACGAAATCGTTCTGCACGTGAACGCCGGTGAAAGCGTCGTCTTAGAGCTCAAACTTTACAATCTCCAAAAACACGTTCAACAAGCATTATTCCATTTTCTCCTCAGCCGGATATTGAGCCTAAATCTCCTAAACATAAGATGCATGATGGTCTTGATCCTGTGCGAGTTAAAGATCCTATTTTTATAAATCTTGATGATGATATAGATGAAAATGTTATTCATGATGAAAATGTTACTCCTCTTGCTTCTGACAGTGAATATGAACTTGTTGATGTTGATAACCATTTATCTAATGAATTTTCAAAAGCACTTATCCTAGCTCCTAGACAAGAACAACGTGGCTTGGAACATGAACATAGCCCTTGTTTGGATCTTGTGATAGCTCCATCTGCTGTGTTGGATGTTCCTCCTCTAGCGTGTTCCCTGCCTTCCCGAAACATTGATCAGCAAGATCGGGGGGTAGATGACGTGCTAGACTAGTTACATTAGAATGGCAGATTCTCTCCCCCTCTCTTTTGTTAATTCTTCTATATGTTATTCTCATTCTTCTATTTGTCGTCCTTAGTGTTGTCTACTTGAGGACGATGCAAAGAATTGAGATCTCTTTGGTCTCTCTCATGTTGACTCAAAAGACACATGTGTTCCCTTCTTCTAGGTGACCTTCCTTGATTGGGGAATGAAGAACAATTATGCATACATACATATGATATATACATGACTTATCATACAGCATACTGACCCCGAGGAAAGCGAAGTCACCTCGTGCTTTGTGTTTGTGTTCATTATCCTTAGGTTTATCTCATACTTGGGGGCTAAATCTTTGCGATAACGTGCTCCTTTCCTTTCTCATTTTCTATGTGTATCACTACGTTAAAACAATCACCCCCGTTGAGGCGTGCGCGATCGCTTTAACGTAGGGGGGCATACACCCTGTCTATCCTTTCAAGATACTTGAAAATTTCTTGGCGAACTTAGCTTTGCCTTGAAAATTTTTGGTATTTCTTTTACATGACTCATAGTGAGGGAACCTTACTACTGACAGTCATGGTTCTCCCTCACGATCTTCCCTTTTACTTTGTCAATCAAAGTCGTAAGATCCTTAGTCCACTGGGGGCTTGGTGTGTCTTGCCTCCTTGACGTGGTGAAAGTCTTTCAATGTTGTTTCCTTGTACTTTACTGGAAGTATGAGCATACATACTCCCGCTAAAGTGGGGGCTAAATGTAGCGTCCTAAAATTGCGACACTTGAAATTTCGACTGCATTTCGGTCTTCATGATGGCGACGCAACACGCAACCTGAATGGAGACCCCAAAACTTGCTCAGGACACTGAAAACTGCATTTTTCAAGCACCTTGGCCTGAACCTCCTTGCACCCCGCTGTCTTGGAGGTGGGACCAGAGCGCCCAGCGCCTTGGTCCCTCAGGACCAGGGCGCCCAGCGCCCTAGTCCCTCAGGACCAAGGCGCCCAGCGCTCTGGTCCTCCAGGACCATGGCGCCCATCGCCCCGGTCCCTGGGTCCTATTTTGGGCCCGGTTTCCTAAGTGATGTCGGGTCTTTTTGATTGCAATTTGGAAATATACTTCCCTGGTCGGCCTAAGGTCGGGAAAATCAGTCTATCAGCCCTAATTGACAAGTATATAAACTACATTTTCCTCTCTCATTCGATAGATGATGGAAAAGGCGTGGAAACTATACTCAAGCATTCAAGCATTCAAGCATTCCTTCAAGCAATTGATCATTCCAAGTCTCCATTCAAGGCTAAGTGTTGCATTCAAGTCAAGGATTCAACCATTGAAGAGGAGATCACATACTACATGCTACAACATACAATATACAACATCTATACCTTTGCACATAAGGATACCAACATCCTTAGAACCAGGTATTAGTACTTGTTTTACAGTCATTTACATTTACAGCTCTTGCTCATTTCTTGGTTAATTCCAAAACCGGGGTTTGACCTAAAGGCAAACCCCTAATCCCTAACCCCCCAATCATCTTCGCTTTTTTGTGTGTAGGTTGCAGGTACGTGGCTGAGATTGAAGATTTGGAATCCTTGTGCAGAGACGAACCGATCCCCCTTCGTTTCGCGGATTTTTCGGAGGACCGTGGCGCCGGGCGCCATCGTCCCGACAACTTTTGCTCAAATTTGCAGGACAGCGCCGTATCGACATTCTACTGCTAATTCCAGGTCCGCAGCTTCATCCTATAACCTAAACTCAGTTTATAAGCGAATGTTTATGACTTCCTATGCATCCTTAGCTTAATTTCCTTGATCAACATTCTTTACAAAAGAGGGTAGCCTTGCTTTCCTAACCCTTGAAATTCATTTAGCATCCAATCTTACATTGTGTGGGATTGAATCTTATGAGTTTCAACCCCTCTTTTGAATGTAAATTCTTCCCCCTAAGTGAAAACCCATCGAATCCTAGCGAACCTCCCTTCTCTCTCCTCGGAGTTAGAAGAGGGGAGACCAACTAGGGTTCGACAGCGATTTTCCGCTTTACAGGTTCCTAATGGATTTCTCAATATAGTAGATTCTAGGGTGTAAGGCTAACAGATAATCATGAAAAAGAAATCAAAATTCCCATAGATGATAGAACAGGGTAGTATGGGGATGGAAATCTGTCAGATTTATCAGAGAATAATCATAACTCTTACCAAGAGGTGAATAGGCAACCATCACGAGAACAACCTATCACAACCAGGGTTATAACTCAATTTACCGATAATATTGGCTAACAAAATCAATATATCTAAGTGGAGACACTCTCCATTTAACTCTATAAAAAATATGGACTCTCGTATTTGCCTATGCTCAAAGAAGCGTGAGATGTCTTTTGAGGGAGATATATCTAGCAAACACTAGTCAATTATTCTGATGTCAGAAGATAATCTGGTCATTCATGTGACCAAGAGGATTCTAGGAAATGATATTATAAACACAAAGCATAGGAAATGAGTCAACAATGACATCCCTATGGTGTTCGTAGCAATATTAATCACAATGGGAGAAGATAAGGCACTCACAGTCTCACTATCCGGGCTAATATTCAAGAACAAATATCTAGTTAACCTAGAGATGGCTATCAAATATGTTGATGATTAACTCTATATACCTTATCCGGAAGATTGTGTCAGAGATGTGGAAGCCATAGACAAGGAAGAAGCACTTGAAATAGAGTTTAAGTGGCCTATTCTTAGCAACAAGGATCAGAAATTCTGCCAACAGCAACAACCAGATATAACAAGGAATATTGCATCCTTAAACAATGGCTTGGTGTGGTAGAAGAGAAAAAAAGAGATTGGTGGGTAAGCTATATGGTAGAAGAGTGTTGGACCGTGTTCCAAGCTGATAACCCTAGTGGCATGGAGGCTGAGGAAACACATGCTTCTTGCATGGAAGTCGTAGATGATAAGGATGAATAATAAATTTCCATAGCATAGTTTTGTTTGTCATATACTGGTATAAATACTCTAATACACAGGGATGTAGGACCTATAGATAGTATAAGTCACATATAGAATAATTTATGAAAGCATTTTGATATAAGGATGGCATAGAAATGGATGACTCTGTTATAGCATAGATAATGAAGGGAAAGGATGCTTACTTGATGGTATTTACAAGACATATATATACTAGAATAGTGAAGTTTAGAATCTATATTGTTCTTCGAGTCAGACATATACTCTTATGTTGGGTCTCTAATATTAGCCTCTTAGACATGAATGAACAAGCACAACCTAAGGATACCTGCATTCATTCATCTTCAAAATGCAGTGATTGGAAGTACTCTCTTAACTCTTGCATATTGTTTTAATCTAGTATTTGCATTTAGACATCTCTAAGATTAGAATATCAAGGTAATATCATGAACAACATGATAGATGGGTTGTGTCATTATCAGTCTCTTGAGGACTAGTGATTATTCCACTATTATTATTGTAGCCTGGGTAATCTTTCATATTATAGCCAACAATATGATCATGGTGCTGACTTAATATGAAAGAAGCCTAGGTTACGATAACAATAGTGGAAACTATAATAGAAGCATGCGCAGATAATACTAGTTCTTTCCTCTTTTGCACTAATACTTCATGAAGTGGTTTACAGCAGGATTGTCTCATGAATCTTTCTTGCAGGTAAATCATAAGGCATAAAATATGGTAAAAGCGACAACTATTCACAAGGAAGTCTGTTGAAAGCAAGGCAACACATGGAAATTTACAGATACTACCCGTGAAGGGCCTTTTTTACCCCCAGAATGAAGAGATTGTAAAGGAATATATGTAATTCAATAAATGATAAAGAATTTTAAATACTAGCATCTGACTGGACCTATGGTCTCGGGCAAGGCCGAAGGTTTTCTCCTTTCCACTCTTTCCTATCAGCGCCCGCACTGAGCGAAGATTGTAATTTTATTTATTAAATAAAATATGGCGTTGGCCTTTTACTGAGGAAAAAATATATATATTAATAATATTTATGAATAATATGCATAATATTGAATTATTTATTAAAACCTTAATCTTTTATTTTTTATATTTTAATAATTTAATATATTTAACCTTACTAATATATTATTATATATCATCTTATTATTCATTGATAATATATAATTAACATATTTAGTTTTAACTTTTTTTAATATAAAAAAGGTATTTAATCTTAAAACAATAATTTTAATTATATTATTGTATATATAGACTTAAATATATTAATAATATTTATAATATAAAAATTATTTATTCATTTTTATCTAATATTTAATTTAATTATTTCCTATATAGAAAATATATTAATTTATTTATGAACAATATATTTTTATATTATCAAATTATCCGATACAAAATATTTAAATACATATTTAAAATAATTTGAACACAAAATTAAAACATACTAAATATTACTTCAATGACCTAAAAATTTGCCTTAAAAAATTCATTTAGAAAGTGGATCCGAGAAATCCAGTAATAAGATGTAAATTATTTGAGCCAATTTGATTGAAGACAAACAATTTCTGGAATTTGAAAATGTAAAAAACATGCATCTTAACTATTTAAAAATTAAAAACAAAATTTTGAAAGAAACAAATCATGGATATAATTGGTGAAAAACCAATTGAATAATAACGAGTTAATGAAAATTGGGTGCAACTGATTGCAAAAGTACTAGCCTAACGACAAGTACTAATAACACAAAAACCAACCACAACAAAAAGAGGAGAAAATAAGCCAATGGAATAAAAAAAAATTAAAAATATTTTAAATATATCAACACACATACATAACAAAATAAATATGAGTGTATGTGAATATGTAAAACAAGATAAAAAAGAAATATCCAATAATATGTATAGATATCAATTATTAATCCATTTCGGTGTGAAAGCCAACATGAAGTGTGGCAAAGGTTTTTTCTAACAAAAAAATGAAGAGAGGTAATAGATATCCATTAATAGTAAATTATAAATATTTAATAAATGATTAATATATAATAATATGTCTATATATTAAAAATATATAGAGCTAAGAGAGAGAGAGAGAGAGAGAGAGAGAGAGAGAGAGAGAGAGAGAGAGAGAGAGAGAGAGAGAGAGAGAGAGAGAGAGAGAGAGGAACATAAGGATGGAGGGAGGGAGGGGACCACATACAAAGAGAGAGAGAGATAGAGATGTAGGCAGTGAGAAAGTGAAGAAATCTAAGAGAGATCTAGGTGTCTGTGAGAGAGAGAGAGGAAAAGAGGGAGAGAGGGGGACAAGGAACCTAAGTGAGAGGGAGGGAGGAAGAGAGGGGGAGAGAGAGGGAGGGAGGGAGAGAGAGCTTAAGTGAGAGGGAGAGAGTGATAGAGCCACAAACAAAGACAAATCTATCGGTACGTAGATAAATCGCTCCCTCTCTTTCAGGCTCCCTCTATCCCTATCTTTGGCTCCATCCATCTCAATCTGGCTCCCACACTCCCTCCAACTCTCTCTATTTCAATATCTCTCTATCTCTCTATATCTCTTTGGATCACTCCCTCCCTCTCACTTAGGTTTCCACTATCACTCTCTCCATATTTGAATTGTCACAGATGCCCCTTCAACATCCCAAGCTGCTTTGTCCCACTGAAAAGAGATATCCATCTCTCTAATCCTATGATGTGCTCCCTCTAATACCTCACCTCTCCTCTCACAACCCCATCATTCAAGATATGCTAAACATTATCATATATTGCTATGTCATGCATAGGCTCATCCTATAATGCCCACATGTCATCATCTAGATCATCTAGCTCCTCATCTTCATCATCATCACCATCCCCATCATCATCCTCTGCCTCATCATCTCTCATCATATTACTCATAATCATCATCGCCCTCATCACCTAGCTCATCTCCCTCCTTCAAACTAATTGGAATGGAACCCTCATAATTGGAATCTCTGGATCTATCAAGGGAATAGGTCTATGATCTACAAA
The DNA here is from genome assembly GCF_030272615.1 of Cryptomeria japonica. Taxonomy (NCBI): domain Eukaryota; kingdom Viridiplantae; phylum Streptophyta; class Pinopsida; order Cupressales; family Cupressaceae; genus Cryptomeria; species Cryptomeria japonica. Next base: position 3,552,417 of record NC_081408.1, on the reverse strand, counting down.
CCATAATACATATGCCTCAATGGTTCTTGCATCTATCACATTAGAATCTGGAGCCCACTACCTAGACTACAACTACTCAAACTCTAAGAAAGTTACATACGGTGTAATAACTGGACTCCAATCTCCTACCTTTCTCCTAAACTATGCATAGTAGGACATACCTATAGGGATATCCTATCACTTGCCAAACTACCTCTACACCCTCTCTAGTAGCTGCACCTCAAAGATTCTATATCTCATCATCATCTACCCTATTAATTGCCTCTCATGTCTATGAAAAGGAAGATGATTGGCATCATCTTCCTAGTTGGGGCAATTCTTGTAGAGTATCCAGGTAAAATCCCTCAAGCAATCTAAATGATATCTCCAAAATAAAGTATCTGATCAATCCTTGCGATAAGGCCCCATTCTTGCAATATACATATGCTATCTATGGTCATACCTGTCTATTTGGTATAAGCCAACATATTGTAATATGCTCTAATTCCCAACACCTGTAGTAGTTTCAACCCATAGTTGAGTGTCAAATCCTGTATGTACATATTATTTGATGCGAATGAAAATACAACATGCCTAGCATTCATGGTCCACAAGAAAATACCATCCCCTACGACACCAAGTGTTCTATCACTTGTCCGCATTCAATAATAAACCCATTACCTCTCCTTTCTAGTGCTACCAAAATTACTATGACTATGCTAATAATGGTCACCAACCTAACATGTTGAGCTACCACAGTCTCCCATTTGATCTCATAGTTCACAATACATAGCTCATTTGAGTTGTCAACCTCAAATAGCCAATTCAAAGCCTCTCAACCTGTAGATGGCTCATACACTATTAAATATTCATGAATAAGAATACTTAGGATGCACCACACATCCTCTAATGTAATTGTAGCCTCCCTTGTTGGTAGATGAAATGAATTCATCTTTGACTGCCATCACTCTGCTAATTTAGTGACCAATCCCTTGTTAGGCTTTATCTGAAGCATGTACGTGATATGATGTAACCCTAGATGTAACAAACAATCCCTCTCCCACCTTCTCAACTAATGTAATAATTTGAGAAATGATGGTCGCCTCTTACAAGTCTATAAAGGTGGTAGATCAACCTACAACATGATAGAGGCAAAATTGAGTCAACCCTAATCTATTAAAACCTAACCCTAATTAATAATCCTACACTATATAACTCAATTGAGAATCTAATTAGTCTTTTCCAAATCCTAATCCAGTAGAGTCAAACTATTGGCCAGACCCAAATTATCCCTTGGATAATTTCTCCATCATCTCCTGAGCAGATTTCCCTAACCAACTACATAGTTAGTTTCACCAACTGCACAGTAAGTTTGACCAATTGAGTAGTCAATTTGACCACCTCTATAGGAAGGTTGACCAACTATAGAGAAATCCTAACCCGCTACACAACTAACACACCCAACTATGTAGCACTTAACCCTGCCCCTCTAGTATGCATAAAAAAATGAGAAAATTAACCTAAAAAGGTGTGCACAAAATAAAAATTGACAAGTTGGCATTTTACTACATACCTATGGTCTTGCAGCCTTTGGTTATTGATTTCTCTATGCATGCTCACCATGATGATTCTCCATCAGAATAGACAACATCCTTTCTCCTTCCTCCTAGCTTCAGAGCTCCAAAAATTCAAAATGAGGGGTTAAAAATGAGAACTTTTCAACCACCCACCCCCTCCTATACCCTTCTTCTTAATAAGATGGATGTGCATACACTCTCATTTGCATTGGTCACAGTCGTTTTTACCTTCCCAATCTTGTATCTTTTGCATCCTTTCTCTAATTTAGATTTTGTTTGATTCTTTGAAATTGTAGCATCATTGTTGACAAATTAAGCTCTTTTTAGATATTTTTGGTCAATTTCTCGAGGGAGAATCCTTGTATCCTATCATTTCTAAGGTATGTTTAAATCTGATTTTTTATTCATATATTCTTTGAAACAACTTTCTAAATCACATTGTCTCAAAAAGGGGCAAAATGTAGACGCTAAAAATAAGTATCACCTGGGATTGTCCATTTATCACCTAATCATTCGTATAATCTTCATTATTTGTGCGACCTTGCCCCTTTTTCATTTCCTTCACATTTTAGGTTTGGGGTTTCATTTTACCCTTAACATCATCCCCCTTCTGTCAAATTTTTCCCTTATCACTTTTCCAGTGTCATTTTCCCTAATTTGTCTCGATTAGGGTTTTTTTCTCTTGATTCGGTCCTCTTGTTTTCCCTTTTCCATTTCCTATCTAGATCCTTCCATTTTCTTCCCATTTCAAGTTTTATGTTTCATTTTACCCTTGACTTCATCCCCTTTGTATCAGATCATTCCCCTCTCAACCTGGTGATGTCAGTTTTCAACCTGAACCCCTAACTCAATTTTAGGGTTTCTTACCTTCTCTTTGGTGCTACTGCTTCCCGCTTTCTATTTTAGGTCTCATTGGCTTCAGTTTTTTCCTACTCCTATTTTGAGGTTCCATTTTGACCTCTTCTTCAACTTCATGGTGTTGCATTCATCCCTTCTTAGTTGTTGCTTGGTTTTACCTAGTTTGACCTAAGTTTCCAATCTTCACTGAAATATTTCCACTATCTATCTGAACATTCTAAATTGATTCCAATTTCACCTATTTTGACCAAAATTGACTTAATTTGACCTAATTAAGGTCTACAAGCATCAGTTTGACCAATTTCCTTTTTAGGTTTAATTAATTCTATAATTAATTGAGTCTCTTCTTAGTAGTTATTCTTCTTTTAATCTTTCATCATTTAATCAAACCTCTCCTTTTTAATATTAATTAAATAATATTAAATTATTTAATTAATTTTGATTCATCTACTTTAATTAAATAGTTTTGATTATATAATTAAATGTTCATTTCTAATGCCCTATAGTTGAATAATTTACTTAAAAGTATTCAATTACCCAATTATGTCATCAAAATTAAATAAATATCTTTATTTAGTTAATTTTCCAATTATCTTCTCATATGAGGATAATATCTGCTTTTTTAATTTTTTCAATGCCTAATATCCTCCTAATTTTTTAAAATGGTAATATTATCTTGGATATTTATGAGATTTCTCTTTGATTTTTGAAAATCCTATTTTTTTGAAATATCTCATTTTATCTTAATTTTTAATTGAAAAAAGAGGTATACATCCTCAAAAGGTCTATTTTTTTATTTTTCTCCACTTTTTCCTCACCTCCTTCATCCTTCCTCAAATGGCAGCTCTATCGTGCATTCAATCTGGTCTATCCACTGAATCAAAAATCTTTTTGATCTTGTCCATCTGTCCATTCTCTGGTCTTCTATAAATCGGGGCCTTCCTTTCAATCAATTCATCCCACTTTCATGCATTTTTATTTTTCTGCATTTTTGAGTAATCTAATTTTGTACCAATTTCATTTTGTTGCATTTTTGAATAATGATCTAGCTTAAGCATTGTCATTCTGTCAAAATCAATCTTGCATAATAGCATCTTCCGAGTAAATCATGAACACCAATATGTTCATTCGTCTGTTTCATGCACCTAGCATACAAGAGAGCAACATAACATCATTAGAGATGAAAGGAAGACCAGCAAGACTTCACTAAAGATTTGAGGTTTGCATTCATGTTTTCATTTCATTTACATTTCAATGATCTTGTTGGTTATATTAGGAAGGATTTACATGTGATTCTAAGTTGTGGCTAGCTTAGATAAGTTGCATGTTTTAGTTTTTCAATTAATTAACCCCTTTTTCTTGATCAAAACCTACAAAGCCTATTTTAGTAGCATCTCCTACCTCATCTACTAGACCTTCTTCTTCACCAGAAATGGCATCAAAAGTCTCTCCTATAGAGTATGATGCTACTAGGACTTCTCACGCTTCTATTCATGGTTTACATCTACATCAAAAGCAGCTTACAAATGAGCATAAGCATTGTCGATAGATGATGGCTCAAGAATGTGAGAGAACAATGAAGACTGAGGATGAATCATCAATGCCTACCTCTACTCCTATTGTGTCCATGTCTACTTTTTCTCGTGTTTCTCTTGTACCTATCTTTGTATCTACATCCACTCCATCTTCCATTTTTCTCATGTACATGTTGCATACACAAGTTGTGTCTATTGAAGCATTGTCCAATTCTTCTGCTTTGTATATGCATCTTCATTGCAGCTTTCCCAAGGCACTCAAATTCACTATCATTAATAGGAGGCCTTCACTTCCATAGTAGCCTAAGTAGAAGTTTGAGAAAGGGCTTGTTCTTGAGTTTTGTCATAAAAAATTAACTCTTGTGACCTCTTTGCATGTATCCTTGCATATTTCTCTGTCTAATTCTATTTGTATTATTAAGGAGGCTTTTCCTTTCCCAAAGTTTCTTTTTACCCCTTATTCCACAGACTAGCAGTGTGGCTCCTATTTTGACACCTCGATTCAAGTCACCTACCTCATCTATGGAGGATCATTTGTTTAACTATTTAGAGGATGTTCTAGTGTTGTCTATTATTTTCACATATTTATTGACTATTTCATCTTAGGAGATGTTAGATGAGAATGTTGAGGCTGCATCATCCTTGGCTCTTTCTACTTGTGAGATTCCTAAAACTACCCTCATAGTTGTTCCTCTTCGAGCTCATCCTCCCTACCCATATGATCACGATTGGGAGGGTGATGATCTGATGGGGAGTATCATTAGGATAGTATACTTATTATCTTCTATATTAGAGAATGTATGTATTTGTTCTCCCATGCTTATCTTTAAATGTTTGTGCTTTCCTGAATGACAGAAGTTACTTTGTAGGTACTTGAAAATCAAGGATTTTTTCTTTTTATATGTTATTCTCTTTTGGAGGATCCAATTTAGTTTATAGGTACTTGGAAAGAGGGGTTTATCTTTTGTTCCCTTCCTCTACTTATTAATCATATTTGTTTTATTTTTTGTACCTTTACTTTCAGTATTGGGGGATGACGCAAACCATCCATGTTGACCTAGATTTTTATTTTATCTTTTTATTCATATTCCCTCTTTAGATCCAAAAAATTTGGTACCACAATGAGTAACTCATATGCAACCATATGCATGATTTAATTTTATTCTATGAGTTCTTCTTATGCCGAATTACTGGATCCCCCATCTCTATGTGTTTTTGTTGATTTTTTTGTATCACGTGTCATCTGTTGTAATGTGACATTCCATGAAAAACATATTTTTATGTTGAAGTGACACATCTCTTTTCCTTAGAATGAATTTCATTCTCTTTGTGTTAAGTATATCATTGTAAGGGTAAGTATCATATCTGTATTTTTACATATCTACCTTCATATCATATTTATCTCAAGCTCTTTTATCGTATCTTTAATATGTTTCCTTTGTGGGGGCTAATCCACTATCTTAGTTGATCTTTATTATTTTGTTGCCTTTTTGGTGGTCTAACCACTAAATAATTAATCATTAATCTCTTATCTAGCTATCCTACAATGTAGTTTGTAGTAGTCACATGCCATCCTATCATACATGACTATATATCATAACATAACTTGCTACCCACATTACCATAATCTAGCAATACTTTATCTTAGTGATCACTATCTCAGAATCACTACATTTGATAGTATCATTTTTTAATCTATTTTTTAAATTTTTTGTCTAACATGTTTGTTTATAGCTAATATGTTTGTGATGAAGCAACCTAACAACATCTCACAAAGGTTGAGGTATCTTCCCTAGGGGAAAATTCATATGATAGACGACTTTGTTACCCCTTTGTATCTCGATCTAATCCTTTTCATTTTACTTTAGCTTGAATTTGTTAATGATATGCTCGCTAAAATGGGGACAAAATCTAATTTCATAAAATGTATACCATGCAATTCAAAGTCACAAAATCACCTCTACATTAAGTTGAATTGGGCATATCCCTTGGCTTCCATCCACTTTCCTGCTTGGCTCATCTTGTCATCTCCTTTTTATCCTTTTCCTAATGTTATTGAATATATGACTCTCAAACATCTACAAATCATTGAGATGTCTATATGTCAGGCTAATATCTAGAAAATTGAATTCTAAAGGTGGTCAATGGAGCATTAAACCTACTATTTTTAGTAGTTTAACACCTCCGTCTATATTCACCAATATTGGGATTTCATCTTGATTTCTTTATTTTTCCCTTTTCACTTAATTTCACCTCTCTCATATATCTTATCAATCTTTAGCTTCTAAAAATACTCTTTTAATCTCATCTTTTGTTTACTTAGTGCTTGAGGCTCCATCTCTTGTTCTACTAAATTTCACCCACCATTGTTGCATCCTAATAATCACCATTGCTTCTTTTTTTATGGTTTACCACTTATATCCACTCCAACAAGATTCTTTGTTCTTGGTTTTAAAGGGAGTCTTTCCTTATTCCTTTCATTGCATTTTAATTTCTCTATTAGCATATTGATTAGATTTTCTATTTTAACATTTCTATTTTTTTTTACCTATCTTAGTTGTCTATTGAGGTGGAAACATTGCAGCAAGGTCTGACTACGGTAGACCTCTTAATCACAAACCCAACGTTCTTTCCTTTGTTTTGTGTGTAGGTTTGTTGGATAAGATTCACTCTTTCTCGAAGCTTCAATATCTATACTTTTGTGACCCCTTTTTCTATTATCTATGTTATTGTTGTTTATCTAGTTTACTATAATTTTGTACTTTTTATAATATTAAAACATAATAATTTTAAGTCCTATCACTTCTATATTTTTTGGCATGTTCTTCGTGCTATATCCATACATTGAGATACCATCTCATCGTATTGTCTTCCATGACCCACGTGCATTCTGGATAGAGAGATTGCAAAGGCCACTAAAAGATCTTTGTGAACTGTGCTCTCAATTCCTATAATTGAAATCTTTTTATCCACTAGCACTTCATAATTTTTATACTTTATGCTTGTCATGAGTGGAAAGGAATATTAGTGAGTACTCGAGGGGTTGTCATCCACTTTTCAAAATGGTTCACTTTTTTCCCTCTACAACACTAGAGAACATTGTCGTGTAGTTTTAGTTTGCTCATGATGTGTTTGAAGATGGAAAGATGCAGATGGAAAATTTTGATACCTTTTGTGAATGTGAAAATGTAATTACAAATTTGATGAGTACTAAGAAGCTCAAAAGGTGTATCTATTGTATGGGCCTTAGGGAATTCAATAGATGACAACATTTTGACTCTTGATAGGTCTTCAACAAGAGGGAGAATGTTGGGATTAAGGTATCTCAACCTTAGAGTCCTAACATTTTGAATAATATTAGTTATTTATTCCAAATATTTCTATATCCAAAGTTTATAACTTCCTATTTTCGTGGCATCATTGTGAGACCTCTTGGAAAGGTGGCATCTTACTTGAAAGGTGATTGTATGACATTGTTTCTTACTTTCTAGGAAGTTGGCACTCAATTTTGGAGTATCTATTTTTTAGGGGACTAGTGTCATAAGATTCCATATTAGGACTATTACAAGTTTTGATTGTGACTATGATGGTTCTGACAAGTTTCCATCTTGACTATGTCAATTCTGACAACTTGCCATTGTGACTATAATGGTTCCTAGATTGATGGAAGAGTGATGAGGACTTATTTTTCTCAGCACCTAGAACTTATGTTTTGAGTTCACGTTTGACGTGGTATTAGTTAAGGAAGGAACCTATTATTTTTCATGGTAATTTCTATGTTGTGTTCATATTTTATTTAACAAGTTAATCATTATAGATGTGATAGGTGTTGTCGCTTTAGAATTTGTTGTATACAATATGCCATGGGATTAGCAAGTTTTTTTCTTATTCCAAAACTTATCTCTTAGGTGTTTTAAAATGGTTATGGAAACCATGGGCACCTACCTATTTCTATTGAGCTCTATATATATGTTGATACCTTAGTTAGATTTATGAGTCTAGTTGATTACATCCTGACATTATATTATCAAAATTGCTCCAAAATTCTCTTTTGTTTTAGCTACTTGTAGAAGAGCATAAACTTTTCTCTTCTATTATAATTTTTTTCATTGATAATACAAGTGATCTCTTTGTTTTGGCGTGTGGATTTTTTCTGAAAGGGGTTACCACATAAATCTAGTCTTATGAGTTTATTCATTTAAATTTAAATTTTTTATGTGTTTATCTAATCTTTAGTACTTGAAGGGTATGTGAGAAATTCTTGAATTCATTTTTCTTTTAGATTTAGCATTTTGAAGCATTATTATGTACTTTTATTCCTCTCACCATGTGTGACTAAGTATTACACTTCACTGGAGTTGTTGACAATTATTTGGATTCGCCATTTGGTGGTGGACGATCTTCTTTAGTGTTATAGACATTTGGAGGAGCTCTTGGATCCTATTTCTGTAGAATAATCTTTCACATTTATAGGTTCATTATTAGGAGATGTTGACATATTGGTATTCCATGGAGGGTATTTATTTGTTGGTTGATGTATCCTGACTTATTGACTTTGAAATGTGATGTTTGGTTTAGAGTATGTTTTTTGTTATTTGATGAAGCACTCTTGATTCTAGAATATATTTTTGGCATGATACATTATTCTTGAGACCATTATATGCTCATTGAAACATGTATTCTTATTTTGAGGAGATGTGATATTATGTTGTCATGTTTATGTTCCTAATTTAATTGTTCGACTTTGCAACTAATCTTGGTTAATTTTCTTTATATAAAGTACATGATCATTTTTTGGTTTACATCATGATGATGCTATGTTGCATAAGGAGTTTGGTACGAATTGATTAGTTATGGATGTTTGTGAATACTTAGAGATATAGGTCAAGTTGAATTGCTCTTGTAATTATATAGGTATATTGAGATGGATACCCTTCATTATGTTTTTGCAAGAAGTATGAGGATCCTAGACCTTGATTGGAAGTGAGTTCAATATGGACCTAAGAGTGAATTTTTCTTCGATAATTCATGATGAATTGGACATCTTGGAGGAGCATTCTCATTCCTGACTCTTGGCCTACTAGGCATTTTATCACTTGAGAGGTATTGTGCATTATTCCTTTCAAGTGTATTATGTGTTATGGTTTATCTTTCATAAATATGGATCTTGAGCTATGGATAGATGCTTAGTTCTAGAGGATTCCTTTTGAGGTATGGATAGCCTAATTATCTCCTTGATTATATGATTTTATGTTATCAATCTATTATGATTATGGAGATGGTTAATTGAGCTTTTACCCTGATATGAGAATTTTTACTTTGAGTTTGATCTTCTTGGTATGAGAAGCTTACAACCACGATGGTTACATGATAAATATGTTGTATTTAAACTATGAGATTCAATTGCTCGGTTTTGTTATGGCTTTTTATTATGGTGTGTTATGGATGAGATTGTACTTGACATAGTTGGTATTTATAGGTGTACAGAGAAGGATATTATATAGGTGTTGATTTTTAGTAATTTTCTCTTTGGTCTTGATATCTTCCTGGATGTTTGGATTATCCTAACATTTATTTTGGGGTTTGGTTAGAGCTATGGTGATGACTAGTGTGTGATTATTTGTTTTCACTTATGATTTGGGTGATCTAGAATGGAGGTTTCTCTATCTCTTTCCTTTGCTGGGTGTGGAGAACATGGGAAAGCTATTTAAACTTTGTGGTGTGTGTTGTTCTTACATGTTATTGGTACAAGTTTGGCATATCATTGTGGATGTTCCTTGGTACTAGATGATATTGGCTACACTTTCTTTGTAATTCTATTGGCAAAATTGATATGTCCTGAACATTTTCAAATTTTTCCACTCCCATGTAGGGGAAATTCTTCGATGTGTCTATTATTTTTGACAGGTTTATGCATGGAGCTTGTGATTGCAATTTATGGGTTGTATATTTTGATGGAATGATTTTAGTATGAGTTGTATACCTTTGAGGGATGTATAGTTGGATGTGTTAGCACTTAATTTGAGTTCTATTTCAACTATGGATATTGTATCTTGATAGTGATTGGTGCATTTTGATACCTTTGGATAGATTGTTTATGTTGGAGATATTAAGTGAGGTGGGACTTATGCTTCATTGTGATAGTTAGTGTGACTTCTCTATGAATTTTTCTTAACTTTTTAAATTGGCATAATGAAGTATGAGTGCATTTAAATGTTTGGGACTATAGGGATTGTTCCCTTGTTCATATTTGATATTACTTGTTATCCCTTATGCAATGTATACAACAAGTGGGAGAATGCTAGGAATTAAGTGTTGTAAATATTTCATATTGTTTTATAACTTTTAATTCACTACTATATGTGTGGGGTGCACCTAGGGGGTCGTATAATTACATTTATCACTGGGAGTTAACATTCTTATGGCCACTTTATATGATGTATGTAAAACTTGAGAAATATATTTAATGTGGGGTCTCACATCAATGGAAAAATGTATTTAATTTAATATTGGGAAAATATTAATAAAGCAAAAACTTAGTAACCAATATTAAATGTGAGGTCAATGGTTTTGTAATCTTGTGGTTTTAGTCACATGGTTTTATGTAATACCACTTGGTTCTAGTAGAGCTGGCAACACAAATATGAGGTTTGACCTAGGTAAGCCCCTAAAGAACAAAACCATTCTTCCACATTTTTGTGAGTGCAGGTATAGATCTGATAACAAAAAGAATTACAAATGAGAAGAGTAGATAATGATAGAAATTCCATGATTTTGAACAAGTGAAAACCCCTAAACAAGTGTTCCCAAGATAAAAATTTGATGTATTTTAGTTGAATTTTGAAGAGACAAGCCTATGAGACCTTATATCTACAAGTCTACTTTTTTTTTGTTTTCAATAGACAACCTCAAACTCATGAACCTAGCACACGACTTCAACATTTTTAGGCTCATCTTGCAGTTTCATGTTATTTTTATGTGTCTTATTTCCAAATTTGGCTTATTGGGTTGGTTTTTTATTCTACAGTTTGTTGCTATTGCTAAAAGTTAACATTTTCCTTGCATTAAACCTATATCTTAAACATACACTTCCCAATCTTGATTTCATTAGAATCAAAAGGGAACATAAATATTCCAAGCTTTCAACTCTGTTATTAAGACTATAATTGTACCTTATTATATTTCGAATGCTATTCTATGGAGATTTGAGATCTTACTTTGCATCCATAGGCCTATGATGTAATTTACATACATATCAGTATCATTAAGATTCCATGATTGGCATTCAACACCTTTTTATTTTACGTTTCTCTAATCTCATGAGGAGGCATTGCTTTTAGAATGGGCTTATTGCTTTGATATGGTTCTTTCATGGTCATTCTAATATGTAGCATTATGCATACTTAATCCTAATTTTTCATTTTTCCAAGTAAAAGTTTACTTTCCAAAAAAATGACACAATATCTAGAAAACATAAATTTATGTAGGTGAAAAATTTGTGTCATCCTTACAAAAATATTGCATGTTAGTCATCCAACGTGAATTCTCATATTTAAAGAATTAAATTCTCACTCTAGGAAACAACACATGACATAATATTATAGTTAAAGTAGGATGATAACATGTTATCATCCTCTTCCTCTACTTGTGTACCTTTGTTGAACACACATCAGGAATAAGAGGGGAGAGTGGGGGGGGGAGGGGTGAATCATTTTGGACCTTGAAATAATTCAATTATGATCTTCAAACTTTAAATTACAAACATAAAATCCCAAAAATAACAAATCATGAAAGTACGAAACACAATAAACACATGGACACCAGATTTACGTGGAAAACCCAATTAGGGAAAAAACACAGTGAGAATCAAAACTTACAATATAAATATAAGGTGTTACAATGTTGCCTTAAAAATAGTCTGCTCCTTAGAGGACTTGTAGAACTAAGTCACGCAACCTTAGGGCAAGATACAAATGACTTGCAGGACTGAAACTCACAATTTCAAAGCAAGATATAGAAAGCTACCAAGAGACTCACTGTCTTTCACAAAAGAAATAAGTAGCTGACATGGAATGAACAAGATCTCCTAATCATGAAATTGATCTTGAACTACTGTATCAAGTGATCGGTATCATAGAGATCTCTTCTTCTTCTAAAACACAATCTCTAAACTTTGTCATGCTGAAAATATTATCATCAAATCTCTCCACAATAGTCTTTTGCAAATTACCAATCCTAGATCTACTTGTCGATCTTTCACAACTTTGAAAAATTAGTTCACACCCATTCCACACACTCACTAATACATCTGCACTCCTTTATATACAAGATTAATCATCGAAACCTTTAACTAGGTTGGCCATAGCTAGAATATACATGTTACATAAATTTGAACACTCGGACCTAAAATATCAAATGTGGTCCACTCAAAAAGATAGAGAGGACCCAAAAATATTGCAATACGACATTTCCAAGTGATTCCAATGAACTTCACACACTAGTACATCCTCCACGTTCAACATCAAATGAAATGTGTAGATGAACAATGAAGTGTGCCAACCAGTTAGCCTAAAAACATTCTCTAGTGCATGAAACTCAATGTGGATCTACATGTTCTGATGAGACCTATAATTAGCCATGCACATGCTTCGAAGAAATCCCCCAAAAAAAGAATATGATCCAAGTTGAATACAACATCACCATCAACAAAAGACCAGAACAACTAACACTTGCAACTTAGAACATCATAAATTCGCTTGCTAATTAGGTTGCCATTTAAAAAATGAATTGGAACATAGTATAGACCATATTACAAAATCCTTCAAACTACAACACTGGACTCCACATATTTGGAACACATTAGACCTTTTCCAGATGTATTCTAATGGACAACCTTACTATCAGAAACAACAGTATAAAACTCATCTAACTAAGCCATATCTGCAAACCTAATTGAGTAATACACATAGAACATACATTGTATTCAAAAAAATAGCACATAGTCTTTACAAACCAGAGGAATGCAAGAATTTGTTCAACTAAGACATTAAAAACTATTTCCTACATAATATTGTTTCCTACATATAGAGAATTTTACTACACTATATTTTTGAAGATACATTAGCATCTGTACAATAGACATTTATGCTCCATCATCCTTACTGCATCATTTATGACAACTTAAGATAGGTCAGAATTAATGACAATGCAAAACAGGTTGACATCAATGACAAAACAACATCACAACTCAAGTTTTGAACATTCTTCCCTTTTGTCCTTCATGGAAACACAAGTGTACCACCAACAACAAAACCAACTGAACTCAACCTGTATATATTTCCCCCTTTAACATCAAGGATAAAGGGCACCATACTAAATTTTCTTCCCCATTGAAATGAAGGACAACAAATAGAACTATGAATAGTTCTTCCTATAATTGAAGCTCTTTCTCCCAATGATGACAACACAACTAAAATGTACCAAGAGAAGACATCACTCCCCCTAACACCTAGATATCCAAAAAATCTCATATTTATATGATCCCCTTAGGGCAGAAACAACACAAATATAGAAAACAAAAGCAGAGCTGAGAAGGCTCCCCTTTAAAAATTCACCTACTCTTTCTATCACCAGAATTTTGAATAATATCTTCAGTAATTTATTCCTTTGTCATGCCTACATTGACATCTAGAGTTATTCCAACCCAACAACATCTAGGAGCCCAAACATCCTCTACATGTATGAACAATTCTCTATAGACTTCCTAAACCTTAGAAATGAAGAGTAATACTCAAGAATATCTATCATGCTAAAAATATCTTCAACAAAAAATGGCAAGAGGGGTCATAATATTTTGACTTCACTTTCCCCTTAACAGTGTATATTGTCTAATTATCGAAGTTGTGTCTTGTTGCAATCTTTTAGGTAGAGCCAAAGAGTCAAGAATCTATCTATCCAATACCCAAATGTATTTCCTCATTTTGCCCATCTCCCCACTTCTCACCTTGATACCTTCTATTTGCACCTTTTTTTCTTCCAAATCTGATGATTTTTGTTAAGATTTTTTTGATAAAGATAAACGGGTTTTACATGGACCCGAAACCAAGAGTTTTATAGAAAATGGCCATCATCCAACCAAACAAAAACCAATAGCAAAACAAGGGAACACACCAAACCGAGCTCAAAAGAAAAAAGAAACAACAGGCAACAAAACAAAGCACAGACAAACACTCAATTAAGGGAGTGCTTCAGCTTCTTTTTCTTCTAGATGGTAACCTTGTTGATTTCCACCAAGTCCTCCATAGTGAACCTGAAGGTACCCTTATTGATGCTCCTACTTCTGGTCTTGGAACTAGGGTGAGTAGTTTTATTGCCACCCACAACAGAGTCTTCACCACCCACTTCTTTCTTTTTGTTACTGTCACCAGGATAATCACTGTCAGTAGGATTGGATCTGTACTCTGCCACCATGGCATTGATCTTTTCCAGCCCCTCCATACTATTTCTCATGGCCTCCTTCCTTAGGTCTACCATATTCTTAAGGTTACTCTTGATCTCCTCCATACACTGCTCAACCTTCTCAATTATTTTCTCATGATTGCATTTCATAACCTCCACATCATGGGAAAGCTTTTGGGTCATGATCATGAGCTTCTCCATTTTGTTAGGCTCAGGCAAATAAGTGAAGATATGAATCATCTCCTAATCCGCTCTTTGAGGGTATCAATCTCCTTCCCCACCCATTTCCAGCAGTTCTCCTAGCTTCTAGTCGCTTCCATCACCAGATTCATCAGAGTACTTTCCTTCTATAGGCCACTATACACATTTTTAGGCAGAATCCCCTGCTTCTCCTTAAGGACATGAAGAGGAATGTCCAATTTGATTTCTTGGTCCAAGGTCTTGTGACCATAGTCTTTAGCAACCAACTTCTTCTTTTTGGAATAAGGCTCAGTTTGGCGAACCATCTTGCTGGTCGATTTATATTTACTTACAACCCATCTAGGGGGGTTCTTACTACTATGGGTTCTAGGAGTGACCAACATCTCACCCTCTTCAACCATCTCCATATGCGTATCAGAGACATCTTGAACATTGGTATTAAGGATTTGGACTTTCTTAGAGAGAGAGGGCACAACTACATGGGCTTTAGCATACTTCATAATGAGCACAATAAGACCTTCATGGAGGACTGAATTATTTGGATTCTTAGCATGTTTTTTTAGATTATTCTCGAAAGAAGAAACACGATAGAATGGAATCAAAATAACTTTTCCATGCCTAAAGTGATTTAAGATGGTAAAATGATAAGAAAAGATACTGACATATCTACCATCAAGCGTAATGTACCTCATAATGAATTCAACCATACTCGCCTAGGGAGCCATTAGGCCCTTTCTATTGTAGTCACCATCTGCCATTTTATTAACTCTTAAACGCTCCTTATCTTTATAAAAAAAAATCGCCATATCTTCCTCTCTTATTTTTTTGTCTCTATAAAACCTTCTGCCATTCAAAGCCAAATCCGTAACCTTAGCCACCAGGGTTTCATCCACCTGAAATTCAGCACCATAAGCCCTCAAAACCCCTTTCTTCTACCCATTGAAAAATGTTTCCGTGTGCAGAGGAGAAGGGCCATGGAGTCTTTCCAAGAAGGGAACCATCCTCCCATCTACAATTTCCTGCCACACCTCCTTATTTTTCTTTGATTTATCAAAAGTGGGTTGTTCTTTCCTATTCGTGTCTCCACCCATAATGGTCTGGGTCGCCAAACAGAAGCAAGAAATGGGCCATACAAGACCAGTCTCCAAACAGAAGCAGGACAGGGGCCACACAAGAAGATAGAAAATCCAAGCACAAGGGAAGTTTCTAGATCTTTGAATAGGGAAATCAAAAGAAAACCATTTCCCCAACAACTTAATCAAATCATGTTGTTCTTCATTGATTATCGCAAGTGGATGGTATCATCATATGCCAGGTCACACAAGTTTTTTGGGAAAGAGTCCTAGTTGCTCCACCATTTTGTCACCACGTAGCCCACCACCATATTGGCCAATAAATCCTTTGCTTTATTTCCTTCCCAAAATAATTTAGAGATTTTGAATTCATCCAACTCTTTAATCATAACACAACAATCTTTGATAAAGTTGGCAATAGTCCAGCTAGGATCTGTACACCCATTCAAACAGTTGATAACGTTAAGTGAGTCAGATTCTAGTGAGACCTTTCTAAATCCTTCCCTTTTATCCATGTGTATCCCTAAATGGGCAACGTTGGACTCCGCAAAATGGTTGGACTAAGTACCTAGAGGGAGCACCATCATAGAAACTAGGTGACCCATATGATTCCAGCCACTCCCCCACACCCAACCGGCCCAGGATTCCCTTTAGCCGTCCCATCCACATTGATTTTGTTCCATCCCATAGGGGGGGATGTCATAGAACATTATGTCTACACTGTTTAATTTTGTGCACAGGAATGGAGATATTCCACCCAATTTGCCACCATTTGATAGTATCCCACTCATCTTGGAGATTAGGGAGGGGAAGGTCATTCCTTCTATTGGGGCAGGAGTGAAGAAAATTCTGCTTGATAGCATTTCTAATTCTAATAGCCACTACAAGCGCAGGAGATTCCAAATCTCTAAAAACTCTCTTGTTTGTTTCTTTCCAAATACCCCAAGCAATATAATTGTTAAGATGTTGATAATGACATTATGCCGATTTCATCAGAAATTTTGTGAGGATGTTTGAAGGTCTAGGGCGTTGTTGGTGCAACATAGTTCATGCAATATTTGTTTGAAACAATTGTGACAAGGCCAACTCTCTAGTTATTTCTTTTACAAGTCCTTACAATTTAATTTAGAATGTAGTTTGCAAGGATTCTTTGTATGCACAATACATATTTGACTCACTCTTTTAAACGGGTACGTTAAACTATCATGTATATGACATTTTATACTTATCATTAATATACTTTTTTATAAATCATATTAATAAAATGGAATATATTTTATATGTTTAAATTATTTTTATCATATACAATTATTTAATTTGTGAAAAAGTATATTTTCCAAATCAATTATATATAACATCTTGTAATGAATATAGTCACAACAACATTTAAATTAACTATGTACTATATTTTCCAGATCAATTCTATATAAGATCTTCCAATGAAACCAATTTTGACAATCAAGTTCTTAAGGTTAATATGTTCATACATTGTCATTAACATTATGTAACAATAATCATATATAAATTAAATACTTAAGAATAATCATACAACTCAAACTTCAAAAATAAAAAATTGTACTTGAAACTGTCTAATTTTCTTTTGTTAGGATAATGGCTATGTAAGCTTCAAATGCACCAAACATCTATTACAATGCATCAATACTGTGTGAAAGGTATTAATATCTTGATGCATCATAAAGATTGGATAATCGTTTTCATGAAAATATGTGTAATCTTTCTTTAATTATGACGTGACATGCCATGATTTTTGAAGGCTTTTTGTCAGTTTATTTATTTATTGTTGACTTACATTGCCCATATTTCCCGGTTTATTGTTGACTTACATTGCCCATATACTGAGGACGGTGTTTTGTGAAGCTGGCTGTGATGTCTGACGTTACATGACATTATCGAATTATTTTAATACATTCCATCTTTTTCAGCAACGGCCCACATTCACATTTCGTGAAAACTGTATTCAAAAATTAGTCCAGTTAGCGATCATCCTGTCTCTAGAGAAAGAAGAAGCTGCAGCTTTTAAGATTTTTTCTCTCTGTATTATTTTGTCAGTGTAGTAATGGCCAAGTTTTCTTTTCCATCATGCTGTCGCTCCTGCAGTTGTTTCTCATTCTTTTCAACTCCCGATGAACTGATTCAACAACCTGCCAACCCTGCACCTTCGATAGCCACTTCTGCTGATTTGGAGAGCTTTCTACATAAATTTAATGACATAAGCCAGCTACATGAACTGATTCACTTTATCGAAGAGCTATTGAAGATCGCGGTAAGTTATCCACACATACGTTTCGCATAATAGGAATTTCTGCAATTTTAATTTTAGAATATCTGTGGCTTCTCAGCAATTGTAGCTATCTATGTTTTGTTTCCTTAATCTATTCGTGTCAGGATATATTTAGAATGAATGTATTGTTTTCAAACGCAGTCGCGCGAGAAGAATGAAGGAGAATCTAGTTCTACTTCTGAAGTAACTTCTTATATCCAGGATAGCCAAAAACTCCTGGAGTTTGTAGATAAACGCGTTGGCAAACTTCCCGAAAAGGTAATGTTTCCATTTCGGAACTATAAAATCAACCTGTGATCAAATTCCAATTCCAATCTGATTTAAGTCTAGTCAGTTATAAATCTACATATCATTAAATTGTCATAGCTTGCTTACATATCATGGATTTCTCCATACAGAAAGATTCCATAGACGGCTTGAGTGTAGAGACAGGGAAAATTCTCATAAGTTTGCTGAGAGGCGCTGGAAAAATTCATTGGGTGGGGACAGCACTTTCTGTGTTGGGCTTTGTATTGGCCAGTTATGGGGAGATGTCTAACAATCAAACACAGTGCCTTCAAATTTTGAAAGCTATGGTTAATCTTGGGAAGCAAATTGTGGAGTTGAATGAGCAAATGCCAGATCAGAAGCAGAAATTGAACGAGGCAGTGGAGTGCATCGTTGTAGGATGCAGCATCTGCACCTCCCAACTTGCAACCGCCAAATTGTTTAGGTGAGTTCATCTATCTGAGCATTTTTTTTGAGAGCCTGCAATCTCTATGTATGATTAGGATAAATTAAAAAGTCAATTCTGTTTGAGTTGTAATAGTAAGAATTAGCGCAGGAATTTCACAATGATCCGTGCTTTTCAGTTTGATTATTTTACTCTTTTGAAATTGATGTTTCATGAAATCTTCACCTTTTTTAAATATTTCATTTATTTATAAGATCAACGAGAATAAGAATTTATTAAATTATTTCTATTTAAAAATATTATAAATATTAAATGTTAATGTATTAATCTTTAGGTTAAAACTTAGTAATTTTAGGTTAATTTTAGTTTTGTTTGATTTTATTAGTTTTTGTACAGTTATAACTTATTTGTTCCATCCGACAGTTTTTGTGTAACTGTGCAAACTGTTTGCTGCCTTTATTATGCAGCAAGTACTTCTTGAATACTAATTGAAAAGAATTTCATTTTATTTTTGTCATTTCATTTACATTTCTGCCCTAACAGTGGTATCAGAGCGGAGAAATAAGAGCAGAGAATTCTACAAAAACAATAAATTGATTCAGGTGATATCAATTTATTTATTCTCTATTTTTAAAGGATTGATAAGTTATTTTAAAGTTGCAGGCCTTGCAAATTGTGTTTATTTATTTTAAATTCAGAATGTAGTCTATTGTTTCATTGATTGGAGAAACTTTAACAGGAAAAGATAATTGGATGGAATGGCATAGAAAAATTGAAAACACTCTCATTTTTAATGATTTATGGTCTAAAATTTGTGATGGAAATGCCCAACCTACAACACCAATTGAGGCTAAAGAAAAATAAATTTGGCAATATAAAAATTCCAAAGCTTTGGCTTTGATAAGAGCTTCTGTTAATGGAGATGTGTATCGACATATACAAGGATGCACATTTGCATGGGAAGCCCTTCACAAATTAAAAGATTTATTTGATTCTCATTCAGAATTAGAGTTTATTCAGTTACAATTAAAATTGTTTAATCTTGAATTGAAAAATGGTGATGTTATGAGTTTGGCTTCTGAAATCAGAGCTATAAAACATGATGTTGATGCTGCGGGTGGAAAAGTTGATATCTATCTCACTGCTTTCATCAAGGCACTTCTTCCAACACTTTCCACTTATCTAGAGTCTCTTCAAGCAAGTAATCAATTGAAAACCATTTCATTTGATAAATTGGTTGAAAAGTTAGCAGAACGTGAAAAAGCTTTTGGAAGGAAAATAGATAATACTACTGAAAATGTTTGTTTTGCTCATCAAAAAGAAAAATCTATCAATAAAATCTCTTCAAAGTATAGTTATAATGATAAAGGAAAAACTAGAGGTCAATGGAGGCAACATGATAATCAAAATGATAGGCAGTATTTATATTGTAAAAGATGTGGTAGAAAAGGTAGTCATGAAGCACATGAATGTAAGCTCTCATGGGACAAGATAGAAAGTTTTAGAGAAAATTCATTTAAACAGAAAGATAAAACAAAAATGCACAGTGATGATAAAATTTCAGAGGATAAAATTTCACGAGCAGCCCAATTTGCTTGTGACAGTGATAGTGATCAATATGTGCTTTCTGTTTTAGATTTTACATCTAATTCCTCATGGTATGATTCTTGGATCTTAGATACTGGAGCCACACAACATATGACATTTCGGCGTGATTGTTTTGAAAAATTTCATGAAGGTGCCTATGGTCCAATTTATTTAGCAGATAAATCTAGTCTGAAACCTCTTGGAAAAGGAACTATTCGATTTAAGTTGCCTAATCTTCAAGACCTTGTGCTTCATGATGTATTATTTATTCCAGAATTACAACGAAATTTGCTATCATTAGTATTGATTCGACAAAAAGGCTATTCTATTTTCTTAAAAGATGGGCAGGTTGTTGTAAGAAAAACATCTAACAATCAAATTGTTTTCACTGGGTGTGAAGATGGAAGATTATTAAAATTAAATGGTGCATCTACTTCTAAAATTTTTGCATATCTTACTGAAGAAGAGAGTCTATCACCAAGCCTTTTATGGCATGCAAGATTGGGGCATATTAGTTATGATAGCATTCATACCATGCAAAAGAATGGTGTTGATGGTTTGCCATTTTTTTCTAAATCAATTGAAAAATGTGAAGCATGTATTCTTGCCAAACAACATAAAAATTCTTTTCCTCATTCCACCTAGAGAGCACATAGAAAATTGCAACTCATTCATTCAGATTTGTGTGGGCCTTTACCAGTAACTTCTATTGGAGGATCTAAGTACTTTATGTTGTTTATTGATGATTATAGTCGCATGACTTGGATTTATTTTTTGCAGCAAAAATCAGAGGCTTTTGACACTTTTAAAAGATTTCATGTTATGATTGAAAATCAGGCTCAATCTCAAATTGGTACTCTTCGAACAGATAATGGTGGAGAATTTACTTCTCTAATTTTTGAGGATTATCTTTGTCAAAATGGTATTCAGCATCATCTCACTATTCCAGGCACTCCTCAACAAAACGGTGTTGTTGAAAGAATGAATAGAACTATCATGAACATGGTTCGAGCAATGTTATATTTCAAAGGCATCAAGTTATATTTTTGGGCTGAAGCAGCAAGAACAGCAGTCTATCTTCGTAATAGATCTCCATCATCTTCTCTTCACCAAACAACTCCATATGAAGTTTGGTTTGGTTATCCTCCAACTATTCGACACCTTCGAATTTTTGGTTCTATTTGCTATGCTTTGATTCCTAAAGAAAAAAGGAATAAGTTGCATCATCATAGTTATAAGTGCATTTTTTTGGGCTATTCTGAAACTTCAAAAGCCTATAGATTATATGATGAAGTTCATAAAAAGTTTTTTATTGCTCGTGATGTTGTATTTTGTGAATCTTTCAAAAGTGATACACATATTGAAAATGAGTTAAAACAGCTTGATAAATTTGCCACATCTTCTCCTTGGATAGAAAATTCTTGTGAGATTTTACACTCTGGAGGAATGAATACATGTGTAGAACCTGCATCTCAAGCTACCTCAACTCATGATGCTCCACCTCTTCATGTACCAGAAGAAGCCCCTTCTCATAGTGATGTTCTCACTAATGATGAGCTTGACTCATTACCTCCCAATGAAGATTCTAATCTACAAATAGAAACATCTATTGTCCCACAAAAATCCTCTCATAGGTGGACCAAACAAGTTCAACAAACTTTGAAAGATTTGCGACCTGATGAAATAGGTAAAATAGGTACAAGAAGTTCTTATAAAGCAAGGCTACAAGCTCAATCTAATATTTCAGATAACCTTGAGTCTATTGATGAGCTCAATCTCACAATCGACTCAACACCAAATTCCTATAAAGAAGCTCATCATATTTCATTTTGGAGGCAAGCTATGCAACATGAATATAATGCACTTTTGAATAATGGCACATGGGAGTTGGTTGATCCTCCTCTTTATTGTAAACCTATCGGTTGCAAGTGGATTTTTAGAAATAAATATAACGCTGATGGTTCACTTGATAAACACAAAGCACGCCTTGTTGCCAAAGGTTATGCTCAAAAAGAGGGCATAGACTATGATGAAACATTTGCCCCTACAGCAAAATGGACTACTATTCGTGTTTTGTTGGCTTTAGCAGCCCAAAATGGTTGGAACATCCATCACATGGATGTTAAAACTGCATTCTTGAATGGTGATCTTAAAGAAATAATATATATGACTCAACCTGAAGGCTTTGAAGTTCCTAGTAAAGAGGACAAGGTATGCAAGCTTATAAAATCATTGTATGGTTTAAAACAAACCCCACGAGCCTGGTATGAAAAACTTACTGAGTATCTCTTGCAGTTGAATTTTCATCACTTTGAATTTGATGATGCAACTCTTTTTGTTAAACAGATTGATGGTACTATTGTAAAAGAAGGATTGCAGCAAGGTTTTGATATGACTGATTTGGGTCATCTTCATTACTATTTGGGAATTGAGGTGATTCAAAACCCCCAATCTGTCTTCATCAGTCAACAAAAATATATTGGTGATCTTCTCAAAAAGTTTGGTATGGCTGATTGCAAGCCTCTCAGCACTCCTATGGAGCAAAATCTCGAACTTTCATCTAATGATTCCTCTGATTTGGTTGATGCAACTTCTTATAGGCACCTAGTTGGCAGTTTGATTTATGCTACAACTACTCGACCTGATATTTCTTTTTCTGTTGGAGTTCTGTCAGGATTTATGCAACAACCTAGAGAAACTCATTGGTTAGCAGCCAAACGGGTTCTTCGATATCTACAGGGCACTCAAAACTATGGGCTTAAATACTCCAAGATATCAAAATTTTCTTTGCTTAGTTATTCAGATTCAGATTATGCAAGTGATATGGATGATGGAAAATCTACATCTGGTTACTTAATGTCTCTTGGTTCTGTTGTAATCTCTTGGAAATCTAAAAAGCAACCAGTCCCAACTCTCTCTTCTGCAGAAGCAGAATATATAGCAGCATCTGAGGCAACTAGAGAAATCTTATGGCTTCGAAGAATTCTTGCAGATTTGCAGGCACCACAAGCTTCTTCCACACCACTCTTTATTGACAATCAATCTACTATAAAAATGGCTAAGAACCCAGTGTTTCATGATCGTACCAAACATATCAACACCAAGTTTCATTTTATTCGGCACTATGTGAAAGATGGCAGACCAACCTGCAGATATACTTACCAAAGCATTGGGTCGTGTTAAGTTTGAAAAATTTTGTGAAATGATTGGTTTAACTCCTTCAGATTAAGGGGGAGATGTTAATGTATTAATCTTTAGGTTAAAACTTAGTAATTTTAGGTTAATTTTAGTTTTGTTTGATTTTATTAGTTTTTGTACAGTTATAACTTATTTGTTCCATCCGACAATTTTTGTGTAACTGTGCAAACTGTTCGATGCCTTTATTATGCAGCAAGTACTTCTTGAATACTAATTGAAAAGAGTTTCATTTTATTTTTGTCATTTCATTTACATTTCTGCCCTAACAATTAAATATATAAATATACAAATTTTATCATAAATAGAGTATTGTAACTAATCATCTATATATAACTGAGTTTGTTTGAGAGAGTTGTATTTAACACAAAGATAATGAATAAAAAACTTAAATTAAAATGACTGTTATAATAGAAAGTCAAAGTTTTAAATTTTATCATATGTATGTATGTATGTGTCCATTGTCTATGCCCATGGTCATATGCATGTGCATGTGCATGTGTGTGTAATTAGAGATATCAGTTTTGTATCTTATATTAGAACTATTATATTCATTAACTCTTATTTTAAGCATTGAATGTATGTGTATGTGTATTTGAATGTATATATAATCTTTGAAGGGAGATATCAACCTTTTATCTATTATATTCATTAACTCTTCTTCTAACCACTAAATATTTGTGTACATAAAGACCAGTCCAAATAACACTAAATATGTGTGTATATAAAGACCAATCCAAATAATTCTAGAAGACTTCCCACCAACAACTTATGAAACTCTAGGCCCCATAAACATTGACCATAGACCATAGTGATGGAGATGAAAATCACACAAAACTCCAAATGCCCCTTTATCTAGCACAACCTTTAGGCTCACCCACCATTTTGGTTTAATTGGCACTTCCATAATGCCCTTGATATTTGATTCAACCAAGTCAGTATCTATTTCCACTAACATTGACATTACAATAGTGTTAACCAAGAAACATTTTATATAATTCATGAATGTAGAGCCTAAAACCATTTTCACCATAGATTTGTTTTTAAAGATTTTCTTTAATCTCAACTTTGAGATATATACCTTTTTTTTATGGCAAGCACATTGTTGACATTGTTGTCTTCATTGTTCAAATGTAAAAAAATTGAAACAAAAATATGAAAATTTAAGAAATTTTTTTAATGTTAAATAATATTATATTTTTCAACAAAAAGTTACAAAGATGTGAAAGATTATCATTTTTTAAAACTACAGTAAATTTTTAAGATTAATCTTTTTATATCATAAATTTTTATAACAAAGATTTGAATGAAACATATAACTTGAATCCTAAATTTTGGTTTCAACAATTGTTCAATTAGAAATTATAATGATATATAAATTGTTACTCTTGTCCTTATTTATTAATGAAATGTTTTTAAATTTTATCAAACAAAATAAAATCATTTATGATTTAAATAAAAATTAATATTAATTTCAAATATTAAAATATATTTGAAATTAATATATAATATTTTAAAAATATATATTTCAATATAACAATTATATATATTTTATCAATAATTTAAATTGTATTTTTTAATTTCAAATATTAAAATATATTTGAAATCAATATATAATATTTTAAAAATATATATTTAAATATAACAATTATATATATTTTATCAATAATTTAAATTGTCACAAATACTATTATCTAAAAAATATAACAAATAAATTAATATAATCTATTTATACTGTTTAATATTATAAAATAAACATCTGTTTGCAGATCCTGGAAATTTTAGCGGTTCATATCCGTTAAGAAAAGTTAGTTTAAAAAATAAAATAAAATTGTCTGGTTCTCTTTTATGGATTTTGATTATTTTTGGATTTCCTGATAAGCTTGCAGAAATTTTCATCAAAGTGAAATTACTAACATCTTTGCATTCTTTTAGTAATCACAAAATTTGATCTGGACATCCGTGTAGAACTTTTAATAAATTACAATATCAATACTTGCTTTGTGTTAAAAAAGTTTTTTTTTATTCTAAAATATAAATGGTAGGAATGCCGAAATCTATTTAATCAACTTATTTAATTTGAATAAAAATTTTGAATTGTGTGAAGATTTCTTACTGCTTCAGTCAATGCCTAGAGTTTAAAGGCTTTCCAAGTGAGAATAGACCGCCTGTACAACGATCTTCAATTGTGGGGTATCATTCAAATAAACAAAGAACAGCATGAAATAAAGATAGATCAGCTTGAAATAAAGAGAGAACAGCCAAAGTTCGCTCCCCCGTCACAGGACCACTATGCATACAAACCAGCAGGTAGGATGTTTTTAATTTTAATGATATTTTCCTGTTCAGTTATACTTTCACTTTTGCCACAAAACTTGAATTCATTTTTCTGCATAAATTTTACAGTTGGAATCGACAGTGCACGAGAAGAAGTAATCCGACTTCTAGCTTTGACTGCACAACATACATCGCCGCAAGCTGTGGTTGTGGTTGTCCATGGTTTCGGAGGAATTGGCAAAACAACTCTAGCCGATGATGTTTATAAAAATATAGACCTCCAAAGTTATAAGCATTGCAGAATTCACATGCTTCAACATTGTAAAGAGAATGATCTCAAATCCCTCCAAGAACAGATTTTGAATGATTTGTTCAAGCAGAAGCTGATGTTGAGAGACTCTGACGAAGGACGGGGAATGATCTGGTCATATTTCATAAACAATTCTAATCAGCCTCTATTTCTGTATATCGACAATGTGTTAATTATGGGTAGCTTGAACAGCTGTTTGTCCTGACTCAGAAATTAGAAAATTTTTGTCAGATCCTATTGTTAGGATAAAAACAATTGTTATTTAATAGTGGCTCTTTTTAGGTGACACATCATAGCCAAAATTTGTTATTGGTTATTGAGTTGTCTTAATCTCAGCCGTTGGTTTGAATTAATCTTGGCCATTGGTTTTCCAACAGAGTAGTATAAAAAGGGGTCATGGGTCATTTGGAAAATATGAAGTTTGAGAATTATTTACAGAGTTAGCAAATAGTCTTGCGGTGTTAGCAAGGGGCACAGTGATAGCATTGGAGATAGCAGTGTAGGAATATCAGCGGGAGAAACTGGAAGATTGTCGGAGTTCTGCCAGTGAGAGGCAAGGAATTTTGTATCTCTTAATTTGTTGAAGTTAATATATTTCTCATTTGCAGTACTGTTTTTCCCTTCGAGGTTTTTCCAGGGACAATTGCCCGGAAATATCGTGTCATTGTGTTACATATTCCTTTCCGCCTATTTTTATTTGTGAAGTTGTAGTTGTGTTATTTTCCAATCTTTGTTGATCAAATAATCTATTAAAGATAGGAGGTTAATAATCAGTAACTGCAATAGAATTTTCACATGGTATCAGAGCTAAGTTGAGGGTAGAAAAGGTTTACCCTAGGCAAGGAAAGAAATTGAAGGGTTATAAAATCTAGATTGACTTCTTTAGAATTATTATTTCTTTTATCCCTTGAGATGGCCTCAACTGGTTTAAGAGATCAAGACAGATTAGATGGAGCCTCAAATTTTGGTGTCTGGAAAGCCAGAATTTCTTTATTGTTAGAAGAGAATGGTATCAAGGAATATGTTACCACTATTGTGACTGTACCTACAGATGCAACACTTCTTGCAGCATATAAGAAGGATGATGCCAAAGCGAGGAGGATAATCCTTGACGGTGTTAAGGATCACATAGTTCCTCATATCTCAGATTTGGATAAAGGGAAAGCAATGTGGGACGCCATCCTGAATCTATACCAGAATGCAACCACCAATCGAAAGCTGATTCTCAGAGAAAAGTTGAGGAATACTCAGATGAATAAGGGAGAAGACATTACATGTTACCTCACCAAGCTTAGACTTGTCAAGGATGAGTTAGCAGCTATTGGAGATAAACCAGATGATGACGAGCTAGTAAGAATAGCCCTAAATGGGTTTTCTAAGCAGTGGGATGTCTTTGTTCAAGTTATTAATGGACGAGACACCTTACCAAGTTGGGATCGACTTCAGAGTGATTTCACTCAGGAGGAGCTTAGACTAAGCCTTGTCAATGGAGCCAACAATAAGAGTCAAAAAAGTGAGGTGGAACAGGAAAATGTTGCCCTAGCGGGTAAAGGGAAAGCAAAGAAGGGATCTAGTAAAGGATCAAATCCACAAGGTGAGAAGAAGAAGAAGGATTTGTCTAAGATCAAATGCTTTGGATGTCACGAGTTTGGCAACTATGTCAGTAATTGCCCACAAAGGAAGAAAGATAAGAAGGGCAAGAACCAAGTGGCAGCTTCAACAAGTGCAGAGGAGCTCTCTAGTAGATTGGAGGATGAGTTTGCACTTATAGCTTGTATGATTAGCTCAACCTCACAGAGTGTCTAGTATATAGATAGTGGGGTATCATTTCATATGATAGGAGTTAGAGAGTATTTCTCTAGCTACAAGGAGGAGAACACTAGAATCCAGATCTCTATGAGGAACTTGTCCAAACTCAACCCAGTTGGGAAAGGGACTGTTTAGTTTTAGAGGGAGAATGGTAAGATGATTCCTCTTCATAATGTGTTGCATGTTCCAGGCTTAGGGTTGAATTTGATTTCTGTATCTATCCTTCAGGACAAAGGGTACAATGTACTCTTTAGAGGAGCACATGTATTGATTAAGCATAAGGATTGGAAATCACCCATAGCTATTGGAGTTAGGAGTGGTCGACTTTATAGGTTGCAGTTTGATACTCCTAAGGCACTCATGAGCAGCAGTAATCCTAGAGATCTTGGAGAGTTATGGCATAGGATAATGGGCCATATACATCATGGAGCACTTAAATTGCTTCGTGAGACTGTGACAGGTGTTACAGAGGTGAGCATAGAGCATAATGATATATGTAAGGGATGTGTGTTGGGGAAGTTTGTGAAAGCATCTTTTCCAAGAAGTGACACAAGATCTAAGAGTGTTCTTGATCTAGTACATTTAGATGTATGTGGACCTATGTCGATGAAGTCTCTCAGAGGGTATGAGTACTTTGTTACTTTTATTGATGATTTCTCCAGGAAGAGCTGGATATACTTCTTGAAGACCAAGGATGAGGTATTCAGTCGCTTCCAAGAGTTCAAAGCTCTTGTAGAGAATTCGACAGGAAAGAAGATAAAGGTTCTTCGGTCAGACAATGGAGGCGAGTACAAAGGAAATGAGTTCCAGGAGTTCTACACCAAGGAAGGAATCAAGAGAGAGTGGATTGTTCCTTACAATCTGCAATAGAATGGAGTTGCTGAGAGGAAGAATCGCTCTATATCGGAGGCTGCAAGATCTATGTTGCATGACCAGGATATGCCTCGTTATTTGTCGGCAGAGGCATGCAGTACAGTAGTATACATACAAAATAGAGTTCTGCATAAGGTACTGGATAAGATGACACTAGAGGAAGCATTCACTGGGAAGAAACCAGATGTCAGTCACTTCAAGATCTTTGGGAGTTTGGCATACTGCCACATTCCTAAGGATACACGTACCAAGTTAGATCATACTGCAAAAAAGGGGTACTTTGTGGGGTACAATGAAACTTCAAAGGCATATCGGATATTTATTCCAAGGACCAAGAGGATTATAGGCAGGCGTGATATCAAGTTCATGGAGGACAAGGCATTTAGAAGGTCCAGAGATTTGCTAGCTGATGATCAGAGTGAGCAACCAACAGAAGCTCAAAGGATAGCTCAATCGAGTCAAGGGCAGCAAAGCTCAAGTACAGTTACTAGTACAAGCATAGGCTCAGGTAGTGAGAGTTCGCAGAGTATGGAGCAACTGGTGCAGCAGGAGATGCATCAAGAAGACATGGAGGTTGATGTTTCATCCTCTACAGTTGGCAGTAGGAATCATGAGGTTTAGCCGACACAAAAGAATACTTGGGAGTTAGTGGGTACTCCTAGGAGGAGTAGTAGACAACAGAAACAACCAGCCAAGTATGATGACTATGTAGCATTAGTTGGTCAGTTGGTAGATAGTGAACCTTCTAGCTATCAGGAGGAGGCTACACAACATCAAGTGTAGAAAGATGCAATGGTTGAGGAGTATACCTCAATAATACAGAATGATGTGTGGGAAGTAGTTCCTAGACCAACAGATAGGGTTGTGATTGGATCACGTTGGATCTATAAGATCAAGCACAGTGCAGATGGTAGCATCAAGAAATACAAGGCAAGGTTTGTGGCAAAAGGGTTCTCTCAGAAGGAGGGAATAGACTATGAGCAGACATTTTCTCCAGTTGCCAGGTATACTTCTATACGAGTTGTAATCTCAATTTCAGCACAAATGGGATGGCAAATCCATCAAATGGATGTCAAGACAGCATTCGTCAATGGTGAGTTTAAAGAGGAGGTATACATAGAATAACCAGAGGGCTTTGTAGCACACAGTAAAGAGACCCACATGTGTAGATTAAAGAAGCTTTGTATGGACTCAAGCAGGCTCCCAGAGCGTGGTATGAGCGCATTGATAGTTACTTGCAAGAAATGGGCTTTGTGAAGAGTGAGGCAGATACTAACCTCTACTACTTGGTGGTTGGGGGTGAGATTCTCATTTTTCTCCTATATGTGGATGACTTATTTCTAACTGGTTCACTAGGGCTCATAGAGGAGTGCAAGAGGGACCTTGCAGCAAAGTTCGAGATGAAAGATTTGGGACTTATGCACTACTTTCTAGGCATGGAGGTATGGCAGATAAATGGAGATATTTTCCTTGGGCAAGGGAAATATTGCATCAAAATCTTGAAGAGGTTCAAGATGGAAGATTGCAAAGCCATGTCTACACCTATGATCACAAATTGGAGGAAGGTAGACACATCCAGAGAGAATGATGTAGATTCCACCTTATACAAGCAGTTGATTGGTTCTCTCATGTATTTGGTCAATACCAGGCCAGATATAGCATTTGTAGTTAACTCTCTTAGTCAGTTCATGGTTGAGCCAAAGGGAGTACATTGGACAGCGGCAAAGCATATTCTACGTTATTTGTGAGGTACAATCAAGTATGGGATTAGATATGTTCAAGGTGAAGGAATCAAGTTGATGGGCTATACTGACGCAGATTGGGCAGGTAGTACAATAGACAAGAAGAGCACTTTAGGGTGTTGTTTTAGTCTAGGATCAGGAGTTGTCTCTTGGTTCAGTAGGAAGTAGAAGTTTGTGGCTCTAAGTTCTATAGAGTCGGAATACATAGCAGCTAGCATGGCAACATGTGAAGCTATATGGCTTCAGAAGTTGCTAGTAGCCTTGTTTGGTCAGAAGGTGGAGACTACAGTGATACACTGCAACAATCAGAGTTGCATTAAGTTGACTAAGAATCCGGTGTTTCATGATAGGTCAAAACATATAGACATCAAGTGTCACTTCATCAGAGATTGTGTACAGCATGGAGTTGTTCAGCTACAGTTTATACCTATAGATCAGCAGGTAGCAGACATTCTGACAAAGGCATTGGGGAAGGAAAAATTCATCTTCTTCAAAGAGAAGTTGGGTGTCGTGCAGAACAGCTTCCTCGCTAAGAGGGAGTGTTAATTATGGGTAGCTTGGACAACTGTTCATCCTGACCCAAAAATAGCAGCATTAGGTATGGGTAGTTTGGACAGCTATTCATCCTGACCCAGAAATTAGAAAATGGTTGTTTTTGTCAAATCCTATTGTTAGGATAAAAATAATTGTTATTTAATAGTGGCTCTTTTTAGGTGACACCTCATAGCCAAAATTAGTTATTGGTTATTGAGTTGTCTTAATCTCAGCCGTTGGTCTGAATTAATCTCGGCTGTTGGTTTTCCAATAGAGTAGTATAAAAAGGGGTCATGGGTCATTTGGAAAATATGAAGTTTGAGAATTATTTGCAGAGTTAGCAAATAGTCTTGCGGTGTTAGCAAGGGGCACAGTGATAGCATTAGGGATAGTAGTGCAGGAATATCAGCGGGAGAAACTAGGAGATTGTTGGAGTTCTACCAGTGAGAGGCAAGGAATTTTGTATCTCTTAATTTGTTGAAGTTAATATATTTCTCATTTGCAGTACTGGTTTTCCCTTCGGGGTTTTTCTAAGGACAATTGTCCATAAATATCGTGTCATTGTGTTACATATTCCTTTCTGCCTATTTTTATTTGTGAAGTTGTAGTTGTGTTATTTTCCAATATTTGTTAACCAAATAATCTATTAAATATAGGAGGTTAATAATCAGTAACTGCAATATAATTTTCACACAATGGTCTCCAAAGAGAAGATCTCAATAAACTTCTACCTGCAAACTTGGGCAGCTGCCTTCCACCCAATAGCAGAATACTTCTCATTACCCGAAATCTTAGGGAGATTGACATCTTTGTCTCGAGGGAAATTGAATGCCGAGCATATGCAGTGAGCCCTCTTCCATCCCCAAAGGCAAGAAAGCTTTTTCTAAAGAATGATGAAAGGAACATTGTACTTGGAAATGCTCACTACATTTCCGAGTACAATGATGAAAGGAACATAGATGCGCTGCTCGAGGTTTGTGGTGGTGTTCCGCTTCTGCTTCATTTAATTGGTTTGCAACTGGCTATAAGTATTACAAATGCAAATGATATTGAAATATTAGAGATGATTAGAGAAGGGGAGAAGGTAGAAGATATTGTAAGGAAGCAAAGGTGTGCGGAAATGCTAATCTTGAGAGGACGATTTTGCAAATTTCAACATAACTATCACAGAGATCACAAGAAGCAAATAGAGTAGAAATAAAACAAGAAACACATAACATAGTGATTATCGTGGGGACAACCCAAATGGGTGAAAAACCCCACACTCTAAAACCTACATAGTATATTAACAAATCAACAAGAGATTACAATACACTTCCAATGCAAGTTCTTACAAGAGCATCACCTCAACTCAAGCTTAGAGAGACTTCACTAGGATCCTTCTAGCACCCAGCCTTGCAAACCAAACTCCATCATACAAACTCCTCTCCAAGCCCTCATTATATAGGAATTTTACAACCTAGAAACCATTTGTGGTTTTACAATACCATGGGCAAAACCTCCATGACACATGTTTCCCACCCTTGACATTTGTTTTTCCAAGATATGAAAACCAGGTTAAATATAGTTACTCACGTCCAAACTCTTATCTCCTATTTTTGACCCTCATAACTAACATGAAATGTGTCATATGATCTCTAAAAAAGGCCCTCCTATATTATACTATGGATAGGGCATCTTTTGACAACTCATATACCTTTTTCCAAGGCATCAACACATGGAAAACCTCCCAACTACATTTGGAACAATTTACTAAAAATTGCAAGGTTGAGACACATGTATCTCAACATTCTCCCACTTGTCGAATACCTTGCAAGAGTTAGGGGATCCATATTACCATGGACTCAACAGTAAGGGGCCAAGAGGCCCATAGACTCCGAACACCATCTGAACTTCTCTATGCTCACAGACTTAGTTAATGAATCAACAACATTCACCAAAGTTTCTACCTTCTCTAGCTTCACCCTACCATCCTCAACCATATCTCTCACAAAAGTATATTGTACATCAATGTGTTTGGTCCTGGCATGAAAAGTCGGGTTCTTCGCTAGGCAGATTGCACTCTGACTGTCACTATATATTATCACTGCACCTTGTTTAAACTCTATATTTGAACACAATCTCTTAAGCCAAATGCCTTCTTTGCAGGCATGAGTAGCTGCCATATACTCTGCCTCTATAGTGGACAAAGCGACCACAGCCTGTCGCTTGCTCATCCAACTAATTGCACCACCAAATAATGTAAACACATATGCACTGGTGGATCTTCTTCTATCAACATCACCTGCCCAGTCTGAATCGACAAAGCCTCTAATATCCAAGGAATGTTAATTTCCTGTTCCATGAAAACATATAGAGTACTCTGAGGTACCCTGCAAGTATCTAAAAACTCTTTTTGTTGCATCCCAATGTGCTCTTCCTGGATTAGACATGTAACGGGAAAAAACTCCCACTGCTTGGGCAATATCTGGTCTTGTACAAACAATAGCATACATTAAACTTCCAACAGCACTTTGGTATGGTACTCGACTCATCTCTTCCATCTCCAATGGGGATGTAGGACACTGTGAACTAGAAAGATTTGTTCCCATTGTAACAAGAACACTCAATAGTCTAGAATCTTGCATATTAAATCTTCTTAGAGTAGTACCAACATACTTACTCTGGCCTAGCCAAAGCTTTTTGTTTTGTCTATCTCTTACAATCTCCATTCCCAAAATGTGTCTTGTTGCACCAAGATCTTTCATATCAAAATATCAAATTTTGCCGAGAGTTGAGATTTTAATTCTGCAATCAAACCTTTTCCTTTCCCAATAAACAACATGTCATCAACATACAAGGCAATAACCAGGAAATGATCACCATCAGATTTGAAATATATACAGTGATCAGATTTAGGCTGCACAAACCCCAAACTCAATACATATGTATCAAACTTCTGGTACCACATCCTAGGACTTTGTTTTAAACCATACAAGGATTTCTTCAACTTACAAACCAAATTACTTTTACCTTTTACCACATAGTTCTCTAGCTGTGTCATATAAATTTCTTCCTCCAAATCTCCATGAAGGAAAGCAGTTTTTACATCCATTAGTTCGACCTCTAGATCATAAGTTGCTGCAATAGAAAGTAAGAAACAAATGGATGTCATTTTGGCTACAGGAGAAAAAATCTCACCATAATCTACTCCCTCAACCTGGGAGTAACCTTTTGCAACCAAATGTGCTTTGTACTTCTCTATTCTTCCATCTGAAGCTATCTTCCTTTTGAACACCCATTTGCAACCAACAAGCTTTCGTCCTTTAGGTAATGGTACAAGGTCCCATGTGTCATTCTTCTTAAGAGTTGCCATCTCTTCATCCATGGCAATTTTCTAAGACTCTGAATCATTCATACCAAGAGCCTCTTCTATAGATTTCTGTTCATCAATATTAGCATTCAAAGTAAATATACATCTCCAATCATTAGGAGAATATCCATACCTTTCAGGTGGTTTTCTTTATCTAGTAGACCTTTGAACAAGTTCAGGTTCAGGTTCTTCTTCTTCCTCTGATGATTCAGAACTCGTAGAGCTCTCATCAACTTCCTGTCTTTCTAAGGGCCTCGATTCAACTTTTTCAGGTGTAGCAGGCAATTGAATCACATCTTTCTTTTCTTCCTTTTGTTCTGGTTACATTGTAAGAGAAGAAGACTTAGTTTCTCTAAAAATAACACTTCTAGAATAAAATACCTTTTGTGCAACAGGATCCCAAAGCTTGTATCCTTTCACACTATAACTGTATCCAATGAATATACATTTAACAGCTTTGTTATCCAATTTTGTTCACTTCTCCTTTGGCACATGAGCATATGCCTCACAACCAAAAACTCTCAGATGACTAAGTGAAGGCTTGTGGCCCGACCATGCTTCCATTGGTGTTTTATCAACAAGAGCTAATGTAAGGAAACCTGTTTATCAGGTAGCAGGTAGTGGCTATAGCTTCAGCCTAGAAATTTTGTTCTAGACCAGCACCACTTAGCATACTCCTAGCCTTCTCCATCAAGGCCCTGTTCATTCTTTCTGCAACTCCATTTTGTTGTGGAGAATACGGAGTTGTCTTCTATCTCTTAATACCACAATCTTTACAAAATGTGTCAAAATCATTGGAGCAATATTCACTGCCATTATTTGTCCTTAAACATTTTATTTTCTTTCCAGTCTACAACTCAACCATTGCTTTAAATTCTTTGAAATGACTAAAAACTTCAGCTTTACTCTTAAGAAAATAAACCCATGCTCTTCTACTAAAATCATCAATGAAAGAAACATAATAAACTGATTTACCAATAGAAGAAATATCAACTAGACCAAATACATCCAAATGGATTAGATCCAAAACACTTGAAGACTTACAAGAACTGGAGTAAAATTGAATGCGGTTTTGTTTTCCATAAATACAATGCTCACAAAAATCAAATTCAAGATTGCAATCATTCAACCCATTAATAAGGTTCTTATTTTTCAAAGTTTGTAGACCCTTCTCACCTATGTGACCAAGTCTGAGGTGCCACAACATTATCTTCTCTATAGGCAACTTTGATTCGGTAGACAGAGCACCCTTGGGTACCCAAAAACCACGACCATCTGTTGAAAGAGACACCCTCTCCTTTTCCAACATAGTCTTTATCACATTCTTATCAGAAGTGCTATTGCACTCAACTATGCATGCATCAAGCTGGTACAATGTACCCATTCTGCTTCCTCTTCTTATTACCATAGCACCTCTCACCATTTTCACACCTGCTTCTAGAAAACTATACATGCACACCCGCATCTATTAGTTTGCTAACAAATAACAAATTTCTTGCTAGTCCTATGATATGCAAGACACCATCAAATCTTCTAGTTCTACAATCAAAAAATTTAACATGAACACTTCCATGACCAACAATATCAAGAAAGGAGTTATCACCCAAATACACCTTATCACCATCAAACTTTTCATACTTACTAAACCAGTTTCTAATAGGAGTAATGTGGAAAGATGCACCTGTGTCTATCAACCATGCATTGTCACCTGCACGAGTGGCCAAGGCTGCAATAAAAGAATCTCCATCTTCCTTCTCGGACTCAGAATCAGAATCTTGCTTCTTCTTCTTCTTTTTCTTCTTTTCTTCTTTATAGTCCTTTCAGAAATGTCCAGGCTTTCCACAATTCCAGCAAATTACCTTGGACTTACCAGGAGATTTTGATCTCCCCTTATTCTTGGACTTAGAATGACCATTCTGCTTTTCATTCTTGCCTCTTTCTTTTGGTCTTCCTCGAACACTTAGAGCCTCTTTGGCATTTAGAGAAACCTTCCTTCTCATCTCCTCGGAAAGTAGAGAACCAACAACATCCTCCATCTTCAAGATGATTGCAGTGCTCCCTATGGCTATCACAAGGCTGTCCCATGAGTCTGGCAACGAACATAGCAGGATTTGGCACCTTTCTTCTTCATCCATTGGTACCCCAACTGAGGTCAACTGAGTCACCAACATATTAAAACTTTCCAGATACTCAGAAATTCATCCACCTTCTTCCATTCTCGAGGAATGCAACTTCTTCCTCAAGAAAATTTTATTCACAAGTGATTTTTCTTGGTAGATCTCACTTAGCTTCTTCCATAGCTTCTTTGCAGTAGATTCTTCATGGACATTAATTAGAATTGAGTCTGCAAGGCACAATCTTATGAGACCTTTAGCTTTTCTATCCATTACATCATATTGTGCAGCTAAAGTCAGATCTGCGGGCCTCGACTTATTCTCATCAACTGCATCCCATAGATCTCGATCAATCAATATATCTTCCATCTTCAGCTTCCACATTTCAAAGTTTGTGCCAAAAAACTTTTCTACATCAATCCTCCTTGATATACTTGCCATCTTTACAATCCTGCAATACAAAAATGAAATACTTTGCACAAGCTCCCACTCAAACCTTGATTAGCTCAAAAAACCCTATGCCCAACAAATAGAACCAAAACTGGCCAGGCTGTGATACCACTTGTAAGGAAGCAAAGGTGTGCAGAAACGCTTCCTACGCTAATCTTGAGAGGACAATTTTGCAAATTTCAACATAACTATCATAGAGATCACAAGAAGCAAATAGAGTAGAAATAAAACAAGAAACGCATAACACAGTGATTATCATGGGGAAAACCCATACGGGTTAAAAAACCCACAATCTAAAACCTACATAGTATATTAACAAATCAACAAGAGATTACAATACACTTGAAATGCAAGTTCTTACAAGAGCATCACCTCAACTCAAGCTCAGAGAGACTTCACTAGCATCCTTCTAGCACCCAGCCTTGCAAACCAAACTCCATCATACAAACTCCTCTCCAAGCCCTCATTATATAGGAATTTTACAACCTAGAAACCATTTGTGGTTTTACAATACCATGGGCAAAACCTCCATGACACATGTTGCCCACCCTTGACATTTGTTTTTCCAAGATAAGAAAACCAGGTTAAATATAGTTACTCACGTCCAAACTCTTATCCCCTATTTTTGACCCTCATAACTAACATGAAATGTGTCATATGATCTCTAAAAAAGGCCCTCCTATATTATACTATGGAAAGGGCATCTTTTGACAACTCATATACTGTTTTCCAAGGCATCGACACATGGAAAACCTCCCAACTACATTTGGAACAATTTACTAAAAATTGCAAGCTTGAGACACATGTATCTCAATAGATATCACCAACCGTATGGTTGATTTTGTGTATAGCAGATTGTCACCATGTGTCAAAGAGGCTTTTCTGGACATCGCATTCTTCTTTTATAATAGGACAAATATTTCTCATGACAGTAAATATGCGGCATGCATAGTTGGAGAGGAGGAATTCAGAGCTCTAGAAGAGGCGTCATTCGTCAAGACAGATGAACGTGGCTGGGTGATTGTTCATGATATAGTTCAAGCAAGAGGGAGAAAGATGTCAGAGGGAAATAGAATCACAGGCCCTGAGATTTTATTGGAATGCTTGGAAGATAAAGAGGTATGTCATTACTTACAATGTCCCTTGTCAATATTAACAAAATATAGTTTTTATTCACAATCATAGTAACGTATTTGTTTATTTTTGTGCAGAAACTCAGAAACTTAAAAGCCATCTTTTTTAATGAATCCATCTTTTCTAGTGAACCGATAGAAATAAAAATTAATGAATATCACCTGAACTGTATGAGTAATTTGTTAAGAATACTACATTATGAAGAAACTTCCATAGATGATTTGTTTAGAACACGATGTCATGAAGATGCATCTTAAAATAACCTTCTGGGATAAATGTCATAAACCATTCAAACAACTCAAATACCTCCATCTTCCGAGTGAGATTCGTGATTTACCAATGGAGTTTGAGAAACTAGAGCATCTTGTCTACTACCAGGGCCCATTGACGGAAGGCATGAGTTTGTACGAGGTAAGATCTGCAAATATTTATCATTTCAATTTAGCTTTGATTAGATTTTAGATTGACACTAGACATCCTTTTCATAATTGTTGTGCAAATATATGTAGCTTCCTCCAACTCTGCGTGTGATGTGGATTACAAATATATTTTCTTCTGAGAATGGAGTTGTAAATTCTATAATTCCTTCCAACGACACTCCACCTTCCTCGCTTGTAGAATTGTGGTTTTGGGATATTCCAACTATGGAAAGGTTACCAAATGGAGTGGAGAAGCTAACAAAGTTAGAGGAATTAGGGATATCTTATTGTCGTAAGTTGAGGGAACTTCATTCCAAAATCGGAGACCTCAACAATTTGGAAAAAATAAGTTTAGAGGACTGTTATCGCTTAGAAGAATGGCCTTCAAGTTTTGAAGATCTCTCAAAATTGAAAACATTAGTCTTGAGAGGCTATTCTCCAAAATTAAAAATATCATTGCCCCACAATATAAAAGAAAAATGTAATATAAAATATTATTAAATATTTTTTTCAACAATTCACATCTTAATTGTTGTTTTGAGATGTCTTTCTAATTTTTAATTTGTAATAGCACAAATAAAATTTAAACTTTTCAATAGCTTTTCATTTTTTAAATAAATATTATATTTCATTACATTTAATTTATTTAAAAAAATTCTCTTGTTTTAATTAAAATTTACTTTAAGTTATTAAAATTTTACTATTTTAAAATAATAAAGAGAAATATATATATATTCTATATTGTAAATAAAATAGTCTAAATTAGTAAAATGATTGTAAAGGTTTAATATGGAATGGATGTTATATTTTGAAATTAAATATGAAAGAAAGGTATGCAAAATTGATTTGAGAATAGAAAATGAAAAATCGATGATTCATAGAAAATTCATGTCACGTTTTTATAAATGAAATAATACAAATTAATTTCATGTAGAAGTATTAATGTGGCTCATTTTTTATAATTTAATAAAATTTAAAAATGTTAAATATAACTCATTTAATAGTAATGTGTATTTGAATTTTTTTAAATGATACTGATTAATGTGTATTAATTTGGTTTATTTTTATTATTTTATAAAATTTAAAAATTAGTTATATTTGAATTTTAAAAATGATATAAATTAATAATATGTAGAAGTATTAATGTAATTTATGTTTATAAATTTTCAAACTTTAAAATTAGTTATATATAAGTTTTAATAAATTAAGAGAATATTTTAAATTGTTGATTTTTTTTTACTATATATATTCACTTACATAACTTGAAAATTTGAAGCATTGAGTAAGAGTAGTTTTCAATGAATATTAATTTTTCATAGTTTTTTAGAGTTAAATTTACTCAAAACATCACAATTTTAAGATTTTAGATATGGGCTATGTAAAAGAGTTTTTTTTAGATTTTAATGAGAATATTATTGGTTGAAAAAGTAAATTTCTTTATAGTGCTTATTTGTTATTGAAAAAAGAAATGTCACAAATAATATTTGTGGACAAATGTCATAATCCATTTAAACAAATCAAATATCCCAAAGCTTTGATGAAAGTTCCTAATTTATCGATGAAGTTTGAAAACTAGACCATGCAAGATTCATAAATATTTTTCATAATTATTGTGAAAAAATGAAGCTTACTCTATGACAATGTAGAATGAACAATGCAGATTTTTTATTAAAATAAGTGGGGAAGAGTCCCAACCCATTACAAGTCAAAAACATGAACCATCAAAACCTGATTGGAACACTATAAGTTACTCTACATATGGATTTGCATATTCTAAAATTTCTCCCATGACCCGTCTACCTTACTCTTGTAGAATTTATCATTTATAATATTTAAGAACATGGAAAGATTATTAGATGGAGAAAAAAGGCTAAAAAAGTTTGAGAGATTATATGTATATAATTTGCCTCTATTGAGTTAACTTCCTCCTAAATTTAGGAAAATTAGCAATTTGGAAAATTAGTGTTGATTTAATACCTTGGGTTAGAAGAATTTCTATTAAGTTTAGGAGATCTCTCAAAATTGAAGATGTTAATTTATAAGGATGGTCTTCAAAAATAAAAATGCAATTACCTCATAATATTAGATCAAAATGTATGAGAAATGATTAAATAAAATTTTCAAAATTATATTTCTTAATTTATTATTTTGATATCCTTTTCTAATTAAAAAAAATGTAATTTAAAAAATCAAATTTTCAAATATTTCAATCTATAGAAAAAATTTAGTGAAAAATTTGACTAAAATTTCCCCATTAAATGAAAGAAACTATTTTATTTTTAATGGTAAATTACCTTTGATGGTTTTTCTTAATTTTCAAAAATGTAATTTTTTAAAACAATTCAAAAAATAGTAAAAATTAATGAGAAAACATAAAATATTAGGAAATATTTTTAAAAGCATCTTCAAAGTCTAAATTTTAGTTTGAGAGCTTATCTAATTCATGCCTAAGAAAATCAAAACCAAATTCACACTTGTTTAGAAGACAACATGGAAACAAAAATATTATTTCAAATTATCAAATATTTCTTGAAAATGTTTATAAAAATCAATAATATAGAAGAACGCTTTAAGACAATGACTTTCAATAATCAAATAATAATGAATGAAATTAATATTTTATAGATGATATCGGAGAGAGTTATCTTCCTTTTAAATAGGCTTAACTATCTAGGGATACACCCCTTCGTTTTCATTAAAAAGAAATAATGTCTTAACTAATTTATATGTTACAATTAAGAATGCAAAAAGCGTTCAACTTATTAAGCTTGGGAGTACATAATATACACCTAGCTCAATATATGATATTAGGATCATTACAATTAAGATCAATGTGGGTGCGGAAGATGGATGGAAATGTCATGCATCAGATGGATGACAATGGAAATGTCATCATAAAATTTATGAAAGATGAGATATCTTTCCCACAAGTGTAATGATCATCAAAGATAGTTGATCTTACACATGATTCTTATTTTCAAGCTTTCATCATGGTACTTATCTTTAAATCACCACAATCATGGCTTTCACCATTAGAAAAAAAATACCTTTTTTATTTATCATCAAACATGACATGCTTGCCAGGTTTTCATCATGCTAACTAGCCCAAAGAACCATAGAAATGGTTTTCATCATAGGGAAAATTTTCTCTTAACTATTTTCTTGGATTGTTTAAACTTTTAGAGAAAAAATTCAATGTTTTTCCAAATAGCATTGATCTTCAACTAGACACTAACTTCTCTAGTCCATTTAATGATTTCAACATAGATATCAGAGCCAAGATATGTTAATAGTGATCTATATGGAGGATGTACCTTGTCGGGATCAATGACACTTATAAAACCCATGAATGTTATCATCATCATCCTTGTTGATACTAGACCTTTACTTTTTAATTATTTTTTGATGCCATAGAATCCAATGAAACCAATAGTTGTCTCTAAAAATACAAAATGGATAGGGGAACCTAAAACAATGTAGGTTTGAAAATTTATTTCATTGAATATCTTAGGAATCCATATTATAAAACCTAAGTTAGGCTTTTCTAGTACATTACACATTTCTTATAGCTAAATTTGGTCCCACCTTAGATTCCTTCTTGGCCACTTAACAAAGGTCCAAAGGTCTATTTGGGCACAAAGAAAAAATGAGTGAAAATTTTCATAGTTATTAATGGGTGAATATTAATGAAAGAAAACATTTGAAAAATTAATGTAGCTCACATTCTTAGACAACTAATGGCATCAAATAGGATTTTATATAAGTTTTCAAGTTTTTTTTAAACAAAAACCTATTCAATTGGTCAAGATGAATGATCATCAAGTTCACGATGGATAAGATGGCTAAAATTTTCATAGTTTGCTTGAGAAAGGCTCTTGTAGAGATAGGAAAATTAGGTAACTACAGACAAAAGAATATGTCAATATATGATCCTTTATAAAATACAAAATTATAGGTCTACTATGAGAGGACCACTAATAATAGTATGACTTGGCTAGAAGCATTAGATGATATACATATAAAAAGTAAAACAAAAGCTCTTTTAAACATGTGATGCACTAAGATTAATGACATAAAAATCTAGGCATACTCAACACAAATGCTAGAAGGTTCTCCAAGGGGACTTAACCAACATAATCAATAACTAGATTACTATTTTCATAATAATTTAAAAAACATTGTTATAAATAGCAATGAGGAAATTTATCATTAACTAAGAAGGAATTTGAAATTTAGATAGAAAACTAAGACATTATCATAAAATAATTTATTAGATAAATTGATAAAGTTCATCCATAATACTAAATATTTAAATTTACCCAAGTATTATTTTACACTTACCATACTACCATTTACAAGTAATAACTAGTCCTCAATCCTATCTGATATACACATATCAAAAATACAACCAATATTATGGCATATTAGTTTCATTAATACCAAACCAGTATTTAAACCTTTTCAGATTATACTTTATTAAAACTAGATGATCAAATGTATCTAGCATGAAAGGGGTGTAAATTATATAGCCCCTCCCCACTCCATTTGCACTTTGAATTTTTGCAACCTTCCTCATGGATTAGATGTAATGTTCCAAAGAAAATAAATTATTGATTTACTCAACAACATACAATAAATCTTAAATAAATTGTTTATTTTGATCTCATGTAAATTTATTTTTCAAAATAATTTGAAGGATCCACAGATTTAATATTTATTCTTTGAAAGACATACTAAATTACAACAAATCAAAATGAAACTTGTACAACTTTGAGAGAAGAACTCTAACACCCCATTTATTGTAAAATGATCAATTTCTACAACAAAATAGATTGATATAACATGTAATGTCTCTTTATAAAGTTATTAATAAAAATAATAGACTTGAAACAAAACCAACAATTGGCACCAAACTATATTCAAACAACCGCATTTAATCATAGTCAAGTAGCATAGATCAACTAATCAATCAACATATGATCTTGCACAAAATGAATCAAAGTCAAACAAAAATTGATATTGATTATTGATTAAATATCTACCTAAGATATAATAGTAGGCTTCTATGAGTTGAAAAGAAACTAAGTAACAACAAAAGGGATAAAATTAAATGTTGACACTTTGAACTCAACAATATGACCCAATATTAAAGATGTTTTGAATTACAAAATTTGTAATCAAAATTGGACACCACATCCTAAACATTACTTGGAATGTAGCCAACAAAAATTGTAGAATTCTTTTTTAAAAAAACATCAAAATTTTAAAATCTCTTAAAAGATAATTGAATATTGTAAGCCCTTTTATTGTGTCTTAAAATTCATAACACATGTTTCAAATACCGCTTGGAGTTTTCTATATATCATGTGCTAGTATTGTGTAATATTTATTTTATTGCACGAATACAATTGAAATGCTATAGAAGTGTGGTGCAACCCAACAATCAAAATCATCCAAATGCTTATTAGATATATTTTTATGTGTTATGGATAATGGTTTCATTTTCTATAAAAATTATTGTCTTAATGCAAAGTGTTTATAATGTGCTCAATGATTAAATCTTATATCATTTATTCATAATGGAATCAAGGATGAGTTTAAAAAGAAAATCATTGACAAAAGAGATGAAATAGTGAAATATAATTTGAAGAGTGGAAATGAAGTTTCTAGTTGTGTGTTTGCTACGAGTGAAGTAAGTGTTGTTGATTTTATTTTTTATTTTATTAAAATTATTTTTAATAAGTAGGCAAGACATCGTCATATGTCTTGATAGTTAGATTAATAGTTTAAGGTATGTAAATATTTTTTCATAAT
The DNA here is from genome assembly GCF_030272615.1 of Cryptomeria japonica. NCBI lineage: Eukaryota > Viridiplantae > Streptophyta > Pinopsida > Cupressales > Cupressaceae > Cryptomeria > Cryptomeria japonica. The sequence goes on along the minus strand of NC_081408.1, from coordinate 3,508,151 downwards.
TGGAACTATTAACTTTGTAATCAATTTTGTAGAAAACTACATATTGCAACAATAAAATGAAGTCCAATTACATTATTCTATTCAAATCGAGCTATTTTTGTGTAATAATATTTTTTATATTTTTATAGTTATTAAAAAATATATATTAAATAGTTTAACAAATCATTTGGTTAGATAATTGTATCATTCAATTCAAGAATACTCAAATGTTCTATTAATTGAGAAAATTACATGTAGAGAAGGGTATACCTCATAATTTTATTGTTTTTTTTTTAAATAGGCATCGAAAAGATGAGCATGATAGAGTGATAACATGTATAAAGAGATATTTAGTTAAATAATAGCTAAAGATTACAGATGGTGGTACATTCAATGGTGTAAATTTTATTGTTAGGTGGCTTAGCTATGCATAGTCACAAGGAGTGGCACTTGATTAAAAAATGCATCGGTTCTTTTGGTTAGTTGATCCGGGAAAAGTGGGATTTGTTTATGTTGATTTGTAGGTAGAGAATGATTTATATGATGTTAGTGCATATGCATATTGGTGTAGGCTGTTGGAATATGATGGGTTGGATCCCACAGGATTAGAGAAGAGTGCGAGTTACAATTGGTGCAGTCAAATCAAGGTGGAGTTGATTCCACGTTGAGAAAGAGGAGTGTGAAGAAAAGTTCTTGGAAGAGAGTGATACTTGTTCCTACTAGATTTTAGAAGAGGAGAAAAAAACCAATTAAGATACCTATTATAGTGATATAATTTGTTGAAGGATTGTTCACAATCTAAAAGCATGGTTCAACCATTCAACTTTGTTTGTGATCTACACTCACAAACTACTTGCCTAGTGTGTTTGATGCTTGTAAGCCTAGATGTTTCAGCATCAAACACATGCTTGAAAAGAAGCAAGAAGCAATAAAGCAAGTTTTGGTTAGGCCTATATCAACTAAATAGGTCCTTATTGGATGAAAAAGAAAAAGACAAAAAAAGGATTAATTGATTTTGAAGAAATAGGCAACTTAGGCAGCTAAAGCAATCTTCCTCACTTACATAATTTTGAGCACTCAATTTAAATTCTATTACTAAAGAATTAATGTATGGGCATATCATCAATCAAGCAATCTTGCATCACACCAAAATATTTTTATAATTCTTGTTTATCTTTTTCAAGTTCTTTTGCCGCGCATTTTGCTCTAGTTCTTGATTCATTTTTTGCCCATAATTTGTTGACCATACATATAGAGTTGTGGACAAAAATCATCACAAGTGGTACCACATATTAGCCATGATTCCTCCAAATGTAACATGTCAAAACTTCAATTATTGTAAGTTGTCACATGTTCTTCTGACAAAAGTGAACTAATAAAGATTGTGTGCCAATATTTTAGAATCTCGGGTCAATTGTAGGGTAGCATAATTAAGCATTCATTCTAAGGAGGTTTGAGATTGCATCAAATTCCACAACTTATATCTTACAGTACCTATTGAAGAAGGGAAGTAGTGCATAAGGAATTATACTAAGTTCTTATTCAATGATGTATTACATGAAAGCATCACTATGAAAAGGTGCCAATTCAACTAAAGAAAGCAACAAAGAGGAGGTGAGATAGAATGAATTGAAGACCAAAGAGAGATTTGAAAGATTGAATAGATTATAATCCATTTTTTCATGTATTTTTTGTTAGTTTCATCAGATGAATAAAACACATTTAATAATTTTACACCATCATTTTGTTCATTCTTTCTAAATTAAGTTTATGTTGTGCAATCTTGTATTGAGTTATCATATTCTTCATTTGTGCTCCATGAATGAACAACATTTCCTTAAACTCTCTTTCCATGATTGTATCGTACGAATAGAGACAAGTACATACTTCAAACTTCTCATTTTGCGCTCAATTTAGTAATCTTGCTTATAAATAGGACTTTTGATTGTTTCTAACCATTTGCAACCCCTAATTTCTCTTTAAACCCCTGCCATGCACCCGAATCTAAACTAGCTTCACTTCTGGATTATCACGAGCCTCTTTTTTACAAATGTCCATCTTGAACATGACATACCACATTCCTTTATTCCCAAATAGGGCCATGCATGATAATGTTCACCACATTCAAATTATGCTTTCCTACTCAAATGCTTGCTCTTTCATAGCTCTTGGCTATAACTCACCTCCAATGACTCAAAAACATCTAGAATGTCTATAAAAGAGAAATTTTAACAGGAAAGTGATCTTCAACAAGGTTTTGGGAAAGGCACATAAATACATGCAAGTACACACAGATCAACAAAACACTCATGATATCTAAATTCAACAAAACCTCCACTAAAGCTCCAAATGAGACCTTCATTACTGCACACTGCTCTTCCCACAAGTACCCAGATTACCCAAAACTTCATCTATAGATTCAACCTTGGGATTTGACTAAGGCAAGTCCCAAAAACAACCTTTGAGCAACCACCTTTCCCTTATAGGTGTAGCTTATACTTTGACTCAACATTTGTCAAGGACACTAGATCATGTAAAGGTCACTATCACGCCCACCTAAACATAATCATATATGCTCTTGTCATCAAATAGACTATTGCAATTATAGATTTCTAGAATCAAAATCCAATGACATAAAAAGACTCCTCCCATCTTCTCCTCAATCATCTGCAACTGAAACAACCTTTGAATAAAAAATGCCTACTTCCTCCCTCCTTTCATCTTCATTTCTAACATAAAATGGACATTAAAAAATCAACTTTCTTTATTTATCTAGAATATATTTCTGATGCTTTGTTTAATGTTTTACACTAAATTTTAGATGAATAAAACTGTTAGAAATTAAAAGTAAATCTCTTATGATTAAAGAAGTTATTATGCCGAGAGGCATCTACAATGACATCAAAATGTCTGTAAACAGAAATTCAATTTTGAAACAATTTGACATGCAAATGACAAGTAAATGTATGAAATATGTCATCTTTTTATTTTTGTGGAGGTGTTATTTTATTACTCCAAATAAAATAGAACCCTTGTCACTTGCCTCCAACTAAATGAAATCGTTACATTTAAATAATAGTGGAAGAGTGTCATAATATTTAAAAGGGAATGTTGTCTTAGATAATATTTTTTGAAACTCTTGTAAGCTACTAATATTGTTGCAATCATCAGATCCCTTCTATTATAAGATATCTCTCGACATAATTTACCTATATTTTTTAAATAAAATAGAATCATTGCCTCTAAGTATATGAAACTGTTACATTTTTAATGAGAGTGAAAGACTGCAACATTATTCAGCTCCATGTCTTTGACAACTAATAAACATGCAAGACAATTATGTGATATCTCTCGACATTATTTTATGTATATTTTTTAAAAATTTAATGATTAAAAGCAAATCTCTTATGATTAAAGAAGTTATATTTTTAGTTACAATGTCATTTACTCTTGGAACATGGTTTGTTTTGAGATAATATACATTTGTCCATGCCTTACAAGCATGACACTTCTTCAATCTCAAACAAAAGAACTAGAGATATCAACGCAGTACATTACATCATATACTGTAATGCCTCAGCATTTTTCTTTACACTTGAAATGAGTTTTATCCCTTGGAAAGTTTACATAGAATAGTTAAACACATTGTTACTTTTGATTTGAAGTAAAATAAATTCAAGCTACACGCAAAATGACTCGTCCACTTTACATTAGGCCACGAAAACAATAAATATCACTATGAAAATGATAATAACAAAAAATATCTTAACAATAAGCCACCTATTCGAAGATATCCGACTCGAGTGTTTTAAAAGAGCACCTTGTGCTCCTTCCACATTGGACAGTGTATCATCCATATTATCATCTATCCTGCACATTACCATCCAAAGAACTCCCTTTAGAATTCACAAATGGCTATTGCTCCTGTATTATGACAATCACAAAGATGACAGCAAGAACAAGTGTATTTTTTGAACTTTACGTGTGCATATATAAGGAACAAACAACAGAAATCCCATTTGCTTGAAAGAGAGTTGCGATAAAAATAATATTACAATGAAATGCATATACATATGGTTTGGTAAAAACTGAATGCAATGGATTTAAAATACCTGATCGCCAACTCTCCTTGTTGAGCAACCATTGTTGCTAGCTGAGTAAAAATATTTCCAAGTTCTGAAATTGTGGATTCAACATTTTGGAGAGCTGTTGCCCTAGAATGCATCTGTGTATCCTGCGGTTGAAAAACATTTGTCTGAAATCTATCAGAAAGAAAGAAAGAAAGAAATTATTGCCGACTCAAAAAAGCATCCAGTTAAAATAGAGAGGAACTAGGGTAAACATACCCTAGCAAATAAAAGAAGTTAAACTCTACTCCAGAAGACAAATCAATTAGCCCACAACATGCTTCAACAGGTGCACTTGAGCAACAAAGTGCCACTGTGTCTGAATCTGATCTTCTTGCTGAACTAATACTGGTTGCCCATGCAGAAAGACTTTACTTCTATTTAATCATCTAAAATGGTTAGAGATGCACACTGCTATTAGATTAAGTTGAGAATAAATACTAACTAGAAAATGGCACCCATACAAAAGGCAAAACAGGCAACATTAGTTACAAATTCAAGTCTGTGGGGTCTATGCTAACTAATCTGGAGGACAAAACATTATAGAGGGTTATCAGAGAAAAAGGCTTTTTCTTGGAAAAACAAGCATTTAGTTTATGAAGGCAATGCATAGGAATTTTCTTTGTGGTCACCACAATGAATGAAATAAATTCTAGACTCTAGCATCATATCATAACTGAATGTACCTTTTGAATCCCATTGACCTATTTTTTAAATCCATGGGCATTAAAAATAATTTCTTGATTTCTAATGTTTCCCTTCAAATAGAATTCCTTCATTCAACATATTCTGATTCACTGTTTCTCAGTCCAATAACTATAGCTTATTAGTATACAAATACTATCTTTGGAAGTACACTCATTGATGGTGACTGTATGTTACATCCCATTCTGACATATATGATGCTATTTGTTCATATCATGTCTCCTCTATGGTGTATATAGAGATAATTTGATGCCCTCAGTTTTGAAAGGCTCACAAGGTTGACGTTAGCTTTAGCAAACCTACGCTCACAATCTGCAATAAATCCAGGAGAGCCTGTGGAGATCATGATAGCTTATACTTAGATTGGAGTTCATTAGCTCATTGTTAGGCTGAAGATTGCTTCTCAATCGTTCCTTTGCAAGGAATATGCCTCACTTTCTACCTTTTGAGATGCACCTCATTGACACATTTATTAAACCCATAATGAGTTAACTGAAACTAACTGGTGCAGAATATGAAATAACTGAAACAAAATGAAAGGAAGAGAGGGATGAAAGAACTTACAACCGGTCCAACCATGATTGAAGCCTCCTGCAAGATGATAATTCTCTCACCACCGTCAACCTACACACAAGCAAGAAGGGAAAATTTTGGGGTTGTGTTTAGGAGTCTGCCAAACTCAGATCCCCGCTTTGGTGTTTCCACCTCCAAGGACAACCCAAATGAAAAGCCACAAGAAAGATAGTTGATAAAGATAATTGGAAAGTATCAATTAAAAAAGAGATATGTAAAATAAGGATGGAAAAGGGATAGGTGAACTCCCCTCTCCAAAGTTCTCACAAAGATGATGCTCTAAACTCTTTTTCAAAGCTACAAAATGGTGATCTTAGTATAGTAAGGTGTGACTGCTATCAAAGAAATCACCGAGAGCTCTCACCTACAAAGAGTAGTCTCCAAAATGCCAAAAAGATCCTCCAAATGCCTTCCAACCGGAGAGATATAGGCTCTGGACAAAAAACCGTTGTCGATGGGCGCATGTAGGGGCGTTAAAATCTCCTCCAAGCACAAGCGCAACGCTCAAATGGCCACCCACAAACTATCAAATTCGCGGGACAATAGCGTGCCACATAGACGTCTTCGCACTACACCCTAGTCGCTGAAGGTGACAAGTTGGTGGAGTTGGTAGAGACCATTTTGAAGCTAATGAGGCAATCCTGCATGGACAAAAGGATAAAGGTGGTGATGCCCAACCTCCGATGGAATGGAGGAAGGCACCATTTGTCGCGTTGAATCACAAAGGCAGAGATTTTTCATATTACAGTGTTATTGTGTTCTTATGTGCATGATTGTTGGAATTTAGTAAATAATGCTATTATGATTGATAAAGTTTAAATTGATAAAAATAATTGTTATACTAATTAACATAGTAGTTCAATACAACGCCTATTGTTATGTTTTATAATATTGGTGATGTGTCAATGTATGAATTGTTTGTATTAAGTGGGTTGCCACCCTCAGGTAGTTATAAGATTCGATTGGTTTATGGTTGTGTTCTTCTTGGCAGTCGTCGGGTGCTTTAAATATATCATGTACATCAAGGAAGGTAGTAGGATAGGGTCAGATCAATTATAATCCTTGGCCAACCATATTTGGTCTTCTTCTCTATAATAATTTCATGTACAAATAACAATATATTTTACTCCTATATCTGGTATACATTGTTATTTGTATTATTATTTCCTATATTTAATTTATCGGATATAGTAGTAAACACACACCCCTCGTAGTATAATTGTGTGCTCATGAAGTGTTTTAGTGCTTCTGTCACTTTTCAAAAGCTAGGAAACTGTGTTGTGAGGTTTTAACACATTGCCCCATTGCAAATGGGGACCCCCACTTTGTCACTTTCTAGGTTAATTGTCTTATCTTAGTCATTGGTAGTTTTAATCTTTTTCTATTATCCTTTTGCTTGAGGAAGTGAAGTTTCTTAGGTGTCTAGTGTTGATGTGTTTCTTAGCACAATCAAACACAAAATAAAATACCAAGGTATCTTATACTCTCTTGAATAAAATCTTTCAAATTCTATGCTTCGCAATCAAATGAGACAACTCCTAGGTTTCTATTGTCAGGTCTTGGCTCCTGGATAAGCTCAATTGGTTTATGTGATTGTTGGTAATCCAAGGGGGCTTACATCGAATACTTGAATGTTAAACATTTAGATGCTAATGGAACTTAGATTTTAACTACTTGATTGGAAAATAAAATAGAAAAAGACATAGGGTTTGAGGAGTCTATTCTTATCCTAATAATGTAGGAACAATGGGCAATATTTGGTGAAACATGACGAAGCCTTTCTTTGACATGCAACAACTCCACAAAGCTTAGTGTGATCCCCTAACATGAGGATGTGATGTTCAAATCAAAATTAGAAACAAGGATACCATAAAGGTGATGCATAGAAAAGTATGAATAGCAATTGAAATTAAGATCATTTAAGAATTACAGTTGACCACACAAGCCAAACTTACAATCAGCAAATCGCTAGTGGTATGGATATATGAATTCCACCATGAATCATGCACAAAGTTATTTCATTTATCTAATTACCATTATCTAAAATGATGATCCAACAAGAAACCATGCAATTGTAGAGGAAACAACACATTCTACCATAACTTAACTGAAAAGGATGTTAATTTACAAGCTTGGCAACAATTTATGCCTTTTCCTATTCTACCCTAGCTATCTAGCTATTATCTATTGATCAACTACTAACTATTAACCTTTTTTAAGCCTTATATAAAGAGCTCACTACAATTCAAAGGATCAGATTGATTTGAGATCAACGGTCGAGATTTTACAATTAAACCCTAATTAGGGTTTGTTACAACAAACTTCCTCTTGGGCAATGAGATCATTACACTGAATTGGACACATGTCCATCTTAATTTCTAACCAATGAGAGAATGGGTTAGGTACATAAAATAGTATTTGTTGAGGCACCATGTGTCACTTGCTCCACCATAAGATGAATCAAGTTTATTGAACTTGGACTTGTTGATGTGGAAGTAACTTGATTGGCTTTAATGTGAATAGGATGCCACATCAACCTCTTCTGAAATTATCTCCATTCCTTGATCACATTCAATCTTCTTTACTCTAACTTAGAAACTTTCCTCCTTGTTAAGAATTCATAATTTCAAACTTTGAATCATGAAGTATTCCTTTCTTAACCTTCTTTGATCTTGAAATTTCCTGCCTTGATATGTTGTTGTCTTGAAAAGTAGATTTTGATCCTTTGGAAGCCTTGTGACCTATATCTTTCTTCATGCATCTTTGAGGTATCTTCTATCATGTTGATGAGCTTGATTTTGAAATGTGAAGCATGTTCTTCCCTTGAAACATCAAGCTATACTTTATTATTCACTTTATCAATCGGGAAATGAATTCTTATAGTACTATTGACTTGAAATCTGATATTCTTCACCCTCCATCAGATCGCATTCTGAAACATGACACTTGGTGAAATTCACATCAAAAATATTGAGATTATCTTCAAAATAGGTCTAATGCACTACCCCTCTATGCTAGAAGTTAACTAACTTTATCTCTTCCTTATTCGAATTGAGAGTTTTATGCTCTTCTATTGTAGATCACGTTCAGGCTTGCCCTACTCTTTTAATATTTGATTTTGGATTTGCCTTTATTTTTCTTTCTTTGAGTTTAAAGCTTCATTAAAGTGACACGTCTTTACTTAAAGGCCAACTTCCTTATTCCTTTAGTGTCACACCTTTCCTTTGTTTGATCATGGCATGTGCTTGGGGTATTAGGGGTCAAAAAGAAATGGTGAGGTGGTTGCTCCTTATTTCTTTAAAGTGCCTTCAAAAAAACTTTGTCTTCCATCTTAGAGTTTGGTGGGGCCCAAGCAATGATGTGGTAAGGAGGGATGAAGAAATGTTGTGGGTTGAAAGTGAAGAGTGGTAAGGAAAGGTGCCACTAGGGAAAGGGAAGTAGATGATGCTGGGGGAAAGAGAGACATAAGGGATACAGATGTGGGCAATGTAGAGAAGAGTAGTATATACTATGGAGTAAGGTAGATAAAGGATGTGGGAGGTTAAGGGGTGATGAAGGTAGTTAAATTTGACATTAAATTTTACAATTGAATTCATGAAGTTTCTACAACCCATAATGATATGGTTGTTATTCTTCTAGATTTGACTGTGTGTATTTTTATGCTGCCAATGTTTCAGATCAAACACCATTATCCATCATCAAGACAAGAGAGAAAGTAAGAGAGCAAGAGAATAGAATATGAGGATAATAGCAGACCTAGAAGGTTAAAAAGAGAGGCTCAAGGACACAGGCACAAATAACAAGGAAGAGCCAAAAATATTAAAATATAAAAAATATAAAAAATTACCTCCATAAAGAAACAAGTGCCACATAGTGGCTAGTACTTGCCTTTTTAGTATTGCAATAATAAAAAATTTGTTTAGAGGTAGGTTGGATAATAATTTGAGATAATATATTTTTCCAATAATATAATAGAGAGTGCTCATAATTATAACATAGTTATAAAATTACAATAATATCTATAACTAATCCAAACCTTAACAATAATTTTAATTCCAACCTTAACATAATTTGTACGCTAGCCCAAATTTTTAACCTAATTCTAACTATAAATCTAACATTAAAAACAACCCTAATCTTTTTTAAAAAATAATTAACCCTAGTTCTGAATCTAACTCTAAGCCTAAGTCTAATCTTAATTTAGAAATAATTTGAACCTTATTTTTAACCCTAACCTTAACCCTTATTCTAACACTCTCTTATTAAGAAACCTAATTTTAGAATTATAATGATAAATAAGAATTAAAATTAAAGTTATAATATAATTAAGAATTATAAATTACATTATAATCATTTATTTAAATTATAACTATAAAATTAATAATAATAATCTTAATTTCAATTAATAATTATTTAATAAATAAATTTAATATATTTATTATTATATATTTTTGGTAATATTATTATTAATAAATTATCTAGAATTATTATTTTAATCTTTACAAAAATATTTTAGATTATATTATTTCATTATAGAGATTAAATATTATATGATATGGATAAATAATATTGTATTTCATCTATGTTATAAATATAATTTAGATTATAATTAAATATGTTAATAATATGAAATGTTGAGATACAGTTAAACTGAAAAATGGCTATGAGCTCTGCATATTGACATCTACACCTCGACGATCGTCATTCTCATCAGGGCAAGGGTTGCAGCATTATTGGAAGGCTTCCATCCGGCAAGGAACTGTCTTCACAAAACCAACTGTGGCAAATGGTGAAGGGTAATAGAGCTGCTAGGGTAGAGAAAAGGGAGGCTAGGGCTCCTCTGGAGCAGTCAAATGTGTGGGCGATCCCCATCACCTCACGAATCCCTGGTTGCATCACCAATGCAAATCACATACCACTGGGATTTTGATCAACTTCTTCTGGTCCTAGCCAACCCCTTCAAAAGCCACAACATATATCTCGCCCCAAATACCTATCATGCGGAGGGTTATAGATGACCTGTCGAGGATGGAAGAAGGGAAATGCCATACCATGGCCATAATTTAATTAACTCAAATCCGACTTCGAGGATGGGGAAATCGCTCCACTATGAAAGAAAGAATGCTATCAAAGCAAGAAGAAGCAAGGGTGCCCTAACATTGATAAATCCTGACCCAGATTGTATCAAAATTTTGAATCCTAGGGAAGCCATGGAATTAAGTAATTGCTACAGAGGGAATGAGCTCTTTGCAAAATGGGGAGGGAATAATCAACCTCTCACCGAAATAGCTAAATGGTGGAAAACAACATTCCACGGGCAGGTAAGTATCACTACCCTAGCTAATATTATCTGTACATTGAATGTTACAAAAAGTCTCTGAAATTGAAGCTATTGCATGAAGAATATATTTTTTACAAATGTACTAATTTCAATTTTATTGAATGGCAACCTAAATTCGATGCTAATATATATGAATTCAAAACTGTATCAAAATGGGTAGAAATTCATAATGTTCCTATTGAATTAATGCATGCCAAAATTCTTATAGAAATTGGGGATAAATTAGGCAAATTCATAGCCTTAGAAAAAAATTGGTCAGATAAATCTGATATAAAACTATTAATAGAAGTAAATAAGGGCATGGAAAATCTAAAAAATATAACCCTAGAGACAGTAGATGGTAATTACACCCTAAAATCGGTATGGTATATTGGCTCGATCTCTGAAAATTTAGCATTCTGCAAAAGGTCGAACCCTAATTTACAGAAGTCTCAGGTTAAGGTAAGAGATAACCATAGAGCAACGAAAGACATAATAGATATTCAATTTAACAATGATAGGGGTGACTTTATTATAAACATTGGTCAGCGAGAGATTGTTAATATGCCAACCCCTCCTCCTTCCCTGATCTTATGTAACAATCCAGACAAAGTTGAAAATAACAATGAAACTTCTGCTTATGCTAATGAGGGTCAAATCAGAGCAGAACTAAACAATGTTATAGAAAACCTAATGGGGAAATTAGCTGAAGAATTTGTTGAGGAGGTATTCATTGATACTCTGACAAATGGGGCAAACAATGCCATCATCTCCAATCCAGAATATGATCAGACCCCCCTCAAAACCCCCTCATTAAACATCAACCCAACTGAGGTTTCTTATGAGGAAAACATCACAATTTCTCCCACTTTGGAGGAATCCCCCATTGTGGAAGGATTGAATGCAAATGAGGAAAGAGAATTCATTATTATTGAACTGACAAATATGCACGAAGATAAAAAATAGCATAATATTAGACAATAACTCAATCAACCCACAAAACATAGGTATCCTCCATATGGGAGGTGAGAAACTAACTCCAGACTATGGCGAATCCATGAGCAACAAAAGAGGTCGGAAGTCTTTTTTAGACAAAAGAAAGATGGATGGGGATGCGGAGGGGCAGGCCAAAATCACAACCCTGTTGGGATAGGAAAAATCTCCCCTTCCCCCCGTAAAGGAATAAATATCCTCATGGAATGTTAGGGGTATGGGGGCCCCTAACAAACAATGCTTAATTAAGTGAAGCATACTAAAATCTGCTATGGACCTAGTTATGCTACAATTAACAAAACTGGGTAAGACTGATATGGACAATTTTAGAAAAAAATTTATCCAATGCCAGATGGAAATGGTGGAGTCTATAGGGGCATAGATTGGGTTGCGTATAATGTGGAAAAAGAACTCAGTTGCATTTACATGCCATACTAGGATGCAAAACTGGATGGCTGGTAAACTAAGAGCCCTTAGCCTAAATCTTGAGTTTACCATCATTAATGTATCTGGCCCAATTCCAACAGATAAAAAGAGATTAATTTGGCAGGAAATTGAACACTTCTTAAACAATCAGGATGAGAAACACATCATAATAGGTGGTGACTTCAACACCATCTTGTACTCGACTGATAAAAGTGGTGGGATAAAAACCTTAAGACAACCAGAAAGAGACTTCGCAAACTGGATAAATAACAATAACCTTCTAGAAATCAAGACTGAGATGGGTTTTCACACATGGAATAATACAAGAAAAGGTTTCTCCAACATTGTAGAAACACTTGACAGATTTTTCCTCAAAGGAGACCTGACCAACCTTAAAACAGAATTAAAAACTACCATATTGCGATGGTCAGGCTTTGATCATTACCTGGTGCTATTAGAAATTATGAGGGAAGCAAAGAAAACTGCGTGTCCTTTCAACTTCTAAATGATGCGGTTTACACATGAAGACTTCCTCCCCAACACATAGAAATGGTGGAAGTACAGTGTCTTTGAAGGATCTAAAATGTATTGTCTTGTCTCTAAGCTTAAAGAGATTAAACACAAACTGTTAGATTGGAACAAAAATAAATTCAAAAACATCTTCGAGGAGAAGTCAAGAATTGAAAAAGATTTGGAAACAATAAATAATGTTGTGATGCAAAACAGGATGACCTGTGAAACATACGAGGCCAAAAAAAAGCTTTTATGTGTATATGAAGGCATTTTGGCCAGAGAAGAGATATACTGGAAACAAAAATCTCGAGAGACATGGCTAGAAGATGGAGATAGAAACACTAAATTTTTTCACAATAGTGTCAAAATGAATAGGGCAGCAAATAAGATTACTCAAATCATCAATGAGAGTGATCATATCATTACAGATCAAAATCTGATTGCAAAAGATGCTACCAAGTACTTTGAAAATATTCTCAATAACTAGGAGCACTCAGACCTTCCTAACAATAGAACCTTATTAAATAACATAGCCAAACTAATAACAAAGGGTGATAATCAAATTTTAAACTCCAAAATCACCATGAAGAAGTCAAAATGGCTCTGGCACAATTTCAAGGAGATAAAGCACCTTGACCAGATGGCTTCCCTGCTGGTTTTTTTCAAAAATGTTGGCCTATCTTAGGGGACAAGGTTACTGATGCCTTGTAATCTTCCTGTAATGTAGGGAAGTTCTTGAATGAAATTAATAATAACTTTTTGGACTTACTCCCAAAGAAGGAGAATCCCTCAAAGTGGGAAGAATTCGGGCCCATTTCTTTATGCAACATGACTTATAAACTACTAGCAAAAGTCATGGCTAATAGACTAAAAAAATTACTACCTCCCATAATATCAGAAGAACAAACTAGCTTTGTACCCAATAGATCAATTTTGGATGGGATTATCATAGTCCAGGAAGCTATCCACTCCTATCAGTTCCAAGGGAAACCTAATATGCTGATAAAATTAGATATTAAAAAGGCTTATGACAAAGTGGATTGGTATTTCCTTTGTAGTTGCATGAAAGCCTTTGGCTTTAACAAACAATGGGTAAATTGGGTCTATTTCTGCATATCAAACCCTAGGTTCTCTATCTTACTAAATGGGAAACCGAAAGGCTTCTTTGGAGTATCTAGGGGGCTCAGGCAGGGAGATCCCCTATCCCCATTCTTATTTATCATTATGTCTAAAGCCTTAGGAAGAAGCCTAGATGCATCACGAAGAGCTGGCAGACTGCCAGAGATTCAGATCATAGGAGGGTAGATCCATGTACTCATCAACATTTTGATGATGACACAATTATTTTGGGAAAAGGGCAGTCGATTGAAGCCAAGGAAATCAAGAAGATATTACAATCCTATGGGTTGGCATCTAGAGAGATGGTAAACAAGGAGCAATCGGAGATATTCTGTTTCAATATGGAAGCACGAGAGGAATTCAGGATAGCTTCATTTCTAGGGCTACCATTCTCATATTTAGGAATGCCTCTGGACAAAGGTATCAGAACCAACAAACTTTGGGATCCCCTGATTGAAAGGGTTAGGAAGAAGATGTCATCTTGGAAAGCCTTATGGCTGACAGGGGCAGGAAGACTAACCCTCATAAAAATAGTCTTAGCAGCAATGCCTATCTATCTACTATCATGCATAACACTTATGAAAGGGGCCTATAAGAAATTAACTCAAACAATTAGAGATTTCTATTAGAACAATACAAAGGATAAGAACAAAATTAAACTAATATCATGGGACAAGATATGTCAAGAAAGGAGTGATGGAGGCACAGGAATTAGGAAATTACTATGGCCAAATAAGGCCTTAGGGGCAAAACTAGCATGGAGAATGTACACATCCTCGGAAGCCATATGGGCCAATATCCTTAGGAGAAAATATATATCAGATAATTAGAGAGAGACGGTATTTAGGGATATAGACCCACCCAAGGGGTCTAGAATTTGGAATTTTATAAAAGAGAGTCGAATGCTCATATCTAATCATCTATCCTAGGATATTCGCGATGGTAAATCCACCTTGTTTTGGAAAGATTCCTGGGGGGATACCCCCTGATAGATAGACTAATGGATATGACCAGTATAAAGGACCAAATGAAATCTTTATGGGGTAGTCATGTAAGGGATTATACAACAATGGTACCAGAATCGACAATGGGATGGAAATGGAAAAACATGCTCCCATTCTTGACAGACATCAAAGTCCAAGAACTGTTGCAAATTCTTGGATGCAGAATAATAATATTCAGACTTGGGCCAAATGAGCTTATATGGTCTAGATCAAAGGATGGATAATACAACTATAAAGATGGTTTCAAAACCATATATGATGAGGCAAACATTGTCAAGGACTACATCCCAACTACACTATGTTGGGACAAATTTTGTCTCCCAAAAGCCAACTTCTTTGTTTGGGTGGCAATTCAAGGGAATGTCCTAACTGCTGAACAATTTAAAATTATGGGTTGTTAAGGGCCCTCAATCTATCTCTTATGCAAAGGAGACAAGGAGACAAATGACCATATCTTCACAACCTGCAACTACACACAGAAATGATGGTATTGGTTGATGGCCCAACTAGGTTGGTAATGCGCCCTTATCCCTTCCCTAAGGGAATGGCTCAGAGGTTGGCCAATCATCAAAAGGAATAGCATCTTCCATAACTTATGGATATGCAGTCCAGCAATAGTAATCTGGGAAGTTTGGAAGGAGAGGAATAGGAGAATTTTTCAAGAAGCAAAAGTGAAGGTAGAGAATCTTATAGCAAAAATAGAAGCCTCCATCACAGAAATCTCCAATAGAAAGAATGTGACCATCCCCCAACATGATAAGACATTTACAGAATGGGATAACTTCATTAGATGGTAGTGGAAGGGGATTAAAATCTCTTTGTTCATTGGGAAGGGTGGCATAGAAAAAACCGAAGCAAGGAAAGCTTGCAAATGGGTACCCTCGAAGGTTGGATGGTGCAAAATCAACTTTGATGGAGTATCTAGAGGTAATCTAGGGGAGGCAAGAGCAGGCTGTATAATTCATTTTGATGAGGGGAACTATATTGGATC
Organism: Cryptomeria japonica; assembly: GCF_030272615.1. Lineage (NCBI taxonomy): Eukaryota > Viridiplantae > Streptophyta > Pinopsida > Cupressales > Cupressaceae > Cryptomeria > Cryptomeria japonica. The sequence goes on along the minus strand of NC_081408.1, from coordinate 3,492,401 downwards.
TAGATCCAGATATCTAGGGCAATGCACTAACAATAAGGTAGAACTGTTAAGCATAATAGAGGGTTTAAACCTGTGCAAACAATTAAAAATATCCAAATTGGAAATAGAAGGGGACTCTTCCATTATAGTTAATGCAATGAGGACTAGAACAATGCCAAACTGGGAACTCAAAAGTCTATTGAACATAGCCCTATCTCTAATTGAAAGCTTCTCAGATTACATGATTAATCACATATATAAGGAGGCTAATACATTGGTAGATAATCTAGCCAATATAGGGGCAAATGGAATGAACAAAAGCACACATTAATGTCTAGGAAATTAGATCAAGTAACTCATGGGTAGTCAGGGGTTTATCTATAATCCCAAACAATACATTCGCACATATATTGGCAGACATATATATGTATATGCACAGATAGTGGTATATATATATATATATATATATATATATATATATATATATATATATATCAGATATACTACTTTGCAAAAATTCTTGTGATGTGTGTGAGTTGGAATAAACTAGAAGTACCCCATTACTAGGTAGCTGAGGAGGCAAGGCCCACTCCAAAGTTACCTGGTAATTGTTGAATTTTTGTGTGTGCTATGTTTACTTGCTCATTGTTTAATTTCCATATGTGATATGTTTTTAATTCATTTTAACTCAGTATAGTACATGTTTTACAAAAAAGAATTAATGGTATGGTTTTGATAGTATCTGCTAAGCTTGTTTATTTATTTTAAGGGTGTGATATGTGTTTTGATTTATAAGGATCGAAGTCCATGTAGAATTAATGATTTGTTATCTATTGTGTGCAGAGAGTGAATATATATATTTTGTAAATTACACTATTGTTTTGATGACTATGACTGTTCTTGTCAAAATTGTGACAAGAAGGTAGTGATCAAACAACTTAGATAAGCACTTTAATTTTAAAGCTGTGTGGTTAGTTGCATTTCATTTTTCCTTAAGTCACTATCTTCATCCCTTTGGAAAACAACCACAATATCTTTTTCTAGTCTATGACCTCGGATTAACACATCTAAGTACAACTGAAGACATCTATACAAGCTCAATTTGAGTCAAAACAAGAATTAATTTGGTCTTAGTTTTATCCAATCATTTTCGCACCATTGTTGGGGAAAGGTATTAAACATGTGAATCCGTAGTGAGTTAAGTTAGGACCAGTATGTCTTGAGGAAGGCTTGTATAATTGTCAACCTTGTTTGGGTGAATACTCTTTATTTGTACTATTATAAGTCATATAGATTCATGCATTGACCTAGGGAAAGTAAAGGTAGATTTTTCAAGGTACATGAAGTAGCAGAAAATTCACAAACCAAAAAAGAAAAGAAAGAAAAATCATGAAAACATCCCCTAGTGGTTGACCCTGATTTGGAAAAATGTGTCATAGAAACTTCTATTATTTCTCCACCTAGCATATCACAAACAATTCTTTATTTTCCTCAAGATCCATTAATCACCCCAAATCTTGCCAAGCAATTTGTTGATTCTTTTGAATTACATAGTGGGAAGCCTCCTGAGAAACCCTTCACAACCACTTACACTCCTTGGGCATTTGATGATAATATGGGGTACAACAACAATAATAACAATAATAGGGGAGCAATTTCCAACAACAATCTTGTAACTTTTGAATTCCCTATTGTTAACCCTATTGAAGATATCCATGGATTGGGTGAAAAGATGAAACTGGAGTGGGAATGACGAGCGAGAAGCATGGAGGAGAGAGCGGGAAGTAGGGATGAGCACAAAATTCAAATGAAGACACCTCTAGAGAAAGACATGAAGACCCAAATGATGATCTCCACCCCTACCCTATTTGGTATTTTCGATCATGTTTGTGTTTGGTTTCCCTCCCCCTTGTTGGTGTGCTCTGCAGGAGGATTTTTTTCATGTTGGGGTACTTTGTGTAGGGGTTCCCTCTCTATTGGTATCGAGTGTGGTTTAGGATGGATGGAGCATGTAGAAGGATTCTTATTGGTTTCTTCTGCTCCTTCTTGTGGTGTGTGATGGTTGTCGGGACTATGGTTGCCCTCTATGTTGGGGTTTAGTCTCTTTCCTACATATGGTGTGTGCTTGTGTGGGGGCTTCTTCAGGCCTCTTGGTCTTTGGGATATGTATGGATTTGAGGTCTCTCCTCCTCATTCAGTGCTCCTTCTTGTGGACTATGTGGTGCTTGATGGTGTTTCTCTGTTTGTGTGTCTTAAAATGTGACAATGAAGTTTGTGGCCTTGTAAATTATTGTTCCAAGATTCTTGAAAAGTTTAAATTTATGCAATAATTATCATCTTAAAGAGACTTCAAATAGAACCTCCACCACAGTCAAAGTTGAGGACTTCTTCCTCTCCTCCAAGGAGCCTAATGGTGAGTGTCTTGGGGGAAAAACTTGCTATCCGCTTACACTAAAATTATCACACAAAGCTTAAAAAGGTGGCTTCTAATCTAATGGTACTAGTAAGGGAATCTATTTGGAGTGTTAAGATATAAACTCTGTTAAAAGGTATCCCCACCTTGAGAACAAAGGTTTGATATACCTGAAGGTACGAAGGAGTGTTATTCTCGAGCACTTCCATTGATCTCGATTTTCATCAAGAGCGCTTTTATTCTATAGAGGGGAGGATGAACCTGTCTTTAGCCATTCCCACTTAGATCATTCCCCTCTCACCTGACCTTATGTGCTACTCAGGAGGGCAGGTCTTCTAAGGTATTGCCCTACTGAAAATGAAAAGATCGACGAGTCTAGTTTTTTTATCACCCAATGAAGGGGAGAGCATGCTCACCTATCATCTCAAACATAGAAGACATGGTGTTCTTTAACCACCTAATTAAAGTTGTATGCTTAATTTAATGAATCAAAATAGGTCTAGCCCCTGTAGACATTATTAGTAGTTTTATATTTTTATTCCTTGACAACATATAGCGTACTTGCAAAATATAAAGATGCAAATTAGTCTCAAAAAATTAAAATTCTACATAGATGCATTGAAGCAGAGAATCTATGCACTAAACTTATTATGCCCACTTTTTACCCAAGTGGACATAACACAACACTAACATAAGCATGCAATGCAACCTTATTGAAGGTCCAATCATAAACTAGATGACCATATCCTTCCAATCAAACTTAAAATCTCTAAAAGAAACATTGAAACATGAAGTGTCTATGTCTGTTTATAGGTGGGGCCAAACGTCCCTCCGCCCTAGAACTAAACTTCCTCCTAGAAGTTAGTAGGGAGGTAATGCACTCACCCTTGGAACTAATTTGCAAGGTGATGAATTCATACTTCATTGTTAGCAAATAATGTGAGAATCATATCATCCCCATCTAGCATAACATAACTAATCAATATCCACCAAACTATGTATTTCCCAACAAGGATTTAGCAATGCATCATGCATAGGTTAGTATATACACCTCATTAAGATATGATCCCAATATAGCTTACAATTTTTAGCAACATAAAAGTTGAACAAGTCACATCAATGATGATTTTGAGTATACAATTATTTTGTTATCACTACCAACTTTCTCATTAGTCAAACACCATTATATTTCAAAAATACCTCAAATAATCTTTATCCTTAAAAAGAATCCATACATATAATCATCCCATCAATATATCAAATTCATTGTTTAAGTAATCATTTCATCTCCTCTTCAATTTTTAAAACTTTAAGACTTGGTGTCTCATTTGAATAGTCAAAACAACATTACAACACACAAACCATAATAGAGACTCACATCACAATAATATCACAAAGGGATGAGGATGACTAGTACCTATTATTCTCCTTTGAGAATCCATCTCTCATAAATAATTACCAACAGGTCCTCCTCAAGGAACCTATGCATAAAAATGCCACATAGATCGAGGGGAAATAGTTTTTAACCATCCCATACTGGTCTCATTTACCCCTACACTTTAGTTCCCCAAGACATCTACTCCCCCGATACGACTTGTTACGGACCCCTCTTGAGTATGAAAATCTACGTATTTTACATCACAATACACATGCCAGCAGCAACAACATTTGATAAAGCCTCAAAATAATAAATTTTACAAATTGAGTATCATAAACTAGAGAAAATACACAAATCAAAAAAAAAAAATTAATAGTGGCAACCCAACGATTATTCAAAAAAATTAAAAGAAAGGTCATAATAAAAAGTCCTTGAGGCTAAAAGGACAAACTTGTGAATGCATTTAGGCTATTACTCAAAGAATCCCAAAATTGTTGGCTTCATCAATCAATAAAAAGAGTAATCTAAATAATCAAAATATGAGTCAGAAATCACATAAATATTTCCACAACACGATCACTTTGTGACTTCTATCTAGTCACCTAAGGGGTAGGAGGGGAAATGGTGGTTCTCTAACCACATAAATAGAATGTCATGTCATATGAAGGTGGTCTCTTCCACATTAAATAAATTAAGCAACGTTGGTCCCACACAACCTAGGACAATCATATAATAGCCAAACTGCCAACAATAAAGATTCTCTAAATGTTAGGTGCACCTAGGCCCATCCTCAATCCTTTTGGTTCACAAAAAAAAATGTCAATATTACAGATAAGGAAATTTCAAATAGGTAATGGTATCACATATGAATCATTAGCAGATCCTTAAAGAGGGAGCAATGGGGGAAAACTCCAAAATGATGAGGACCACATAGTAGCACTCCTCACCCCTAGGTAAATTAGGTCATAATGGAGGTATTCTCTCTACCACTTAACCCCTAATCACATGGTGTGCATCTCTTATAGCATAAAACCCGCTATGGAGCTACTACCAACATAGCATCATACATGATATGACTGTTAACATTTATTACCAACCACAAGTACATGTCTATCACATTATCATTCAATAACACATTCATAAGTCTTGCTTGCATATACATAACCATCACAAAGGGAAAACTTTGGTGGATCATCCATTGCGTCTACCTCACCCTTACCCAAGATGAATGAACAATGTCACCCACTTGAGATATATCACATTTACTGGTCTTCTCTTGTGTCACTACATATATATCTTTATGGAGTATACTACAAAGAAAAATAAGGCACACATAAACACACTTTTGTAGCTCAACAAGGTTTTGTTTCACAAAAAGCATGGTCCCTGAAGAATAATGATGAAAATAAATACCCTAAATGGTATTGAGAGAAGGGGTTGAATCAGTACAGACAAAAACTTCTCAACAACTTATCAAGTTAAAATAATGATAACCGGTCGTCTTCATCACTGAACTTAACCATGGCAATACCAGTTAAACACAGTAAGACTTAAGACACCTAAACCAGTAAAATTGAATACTTCAAAAATCATTCAACACTTGATAACTACTTCACCAATATACATATGCATGTGTTGTATCAGTAATACCATAACTATTAGCTCTGCATGCATAATCACCTAAACAAAGAATACTCAATCATCAGATGAAAAATGCACAACTCATAACACACAAATTTTTCACGTGGAAACCCAAATGGGAAAAACCATAGTGGGGATGAATACCCACAAGCTTGTTTTGAACTCTTTTGAATTTCGCTCTGTTAGCAGCCTAGTCCGGTTAAAGACTTTATAGTAAAGTTTTGTTTGGAACTGATCCTGTTAAAGATCACCCGATTAAGGGATGGCTATATACCCTGTTAAAGGTTACCTCACTAGAGGATTTAAAGAACTCAATGAACTTGAGTCACCTGGTTAGAGGATTTACAACAACCATGTTAAAGCTACCCGGTCAAGGGATTTTCCTTCTATTGAAATGGTTAGAAGTCAACAGGTAAAGCTTTGATCTGATAACAACACTACTTGCTAAGGTAGATCCTTTTCAGCTCCTCTCTTTTGCAATCACACTCTATAGGTTTCACACTCTAGTTTGGCAAGTATCTCAACATGCAGACACAAACACAACATTTGGCAACAACAACAATATTAAAACTCATCGACCTTATAGACAAAAATTAGGTCAGTAACATAAACCCTAAACCCTAAGTATTTAGGTTTATAATTTCAAGGGTCAGTGCAAGAAGATGAGTCCACTTTTTGGCCAAAAAGTGGAAGTGTTTTCCCTGATTTTCAGATTTTGTCTCATTTGAGCTTAAATTTTGAAACACTTAGAGATTGAATCTTGGAAAAAGTCAGTAATATAAAAGATATCCCTCTGAGTCTAGTTTCCAAATATATAATTTATTTTAATACCCACATAATAAAAAATAACTTTTTAAATGGAGTTTTGAAAACTATGTTTTAAAAATGCCTGTTTCAGGACCATACCATGCATGTGTACGACCCACACTTTTTGACTCAATTGAAATTATTTTCTCAAACCGTTTTGGGAAATGGTTTGTAACACACTGAAGATTGATGAGCATATTTTTTTGTATTTTTTTTTCTAATATTTTTTTTTTAATTAATTTTTTAATGGCCGTAATTATCTTTTTAAAAATTTGACGTGTACGACCCACATAATTTGATGTAAACTTAACATTTTTTGATTTTTTTTTTTTTTAAATACAAAAGAATTTTGTGTAGATTGATGACATATAATTTTTTTTCCAAAATTCTTTAAAATAAAAAAGTTATTAAATTAACAAAATTAGTTAATATTTCAAATTTATGGACCCGATTTAGTATAAATTAAATGAAAAATAGTTAAAATAATCAATTTTTAAATAAATTTACATATTTAGAATCTAGACAGTATAATCTGAAATGGGTTTTAATTTCGTATAAAAATTCTCTAATTAGAGGCGCGTAAACTATTTCTAAAGTTCATATTTGTGTTTTCATTCATGGAGATTTGAATTTGCAGGTCCATGTCTCAGGTGTGGCCATCCCAGGCCTATCCCGGGCCTAATCCCGAGCCAAGTGGCGGGTTGTGGAATCAACTTCCACAAAACGGGCCCCCGTTTTCAAACAAGGGCGGATTGTGGAAAAAAAGGAAAAATGCCATTTAGAAACGGGGGCCCGCTTTTAAACAAAACGGGGGCCCGTTTTTAGAAACGGGCCCCCGTTTTTTAAAACGGGCCCCCGTTTCTAAAAAACGGGCCCCCGTTTTGTTTAAAAGCGGGCCCCCGTTTTATAGCAAAACGGGGGCCCGTTTTTAAACAAAACGGGCCCCCGTTACCTTTCGGCTCGGGAGCCCGAAGCACAAACGGGCCCCCGTTTTTTGAAAACGGGCCCCCGTTTATAAGAGCGCATTTTCCAATGCGCGGACTTCCGCGAATTTGTGACTCATTACCTTGCACTTGCCCTCAAGCGGTCCAAATCTGACCATCCAAACACATTACATAGAATGAAACAATCTAAACAGATCTCAAGTCACTCTACATCATCTGACCTTCACCGCATCTAGAAAACGGTAAACCATCACGCGCTCTTCATACACCACTCAGAAAATTGCGCATTCCCGAGGTAGGCATTCAATGCATTCGATCTCCAAGTAGAAAATCCGCAAGGAAATCCTTCATGTGCACATAGCTGATGTGGCATCCTGATCCTTATCCTTAACATTCACAAAACACCATTGGTTGCACCGCACAGGCCATACCGAAAACCCTAAAACTAAACAGAGACTACCAACTGGTAATTACACTTAGTGAACCCCGACACCAGCCACTCCATCACGGTTGACCAAAACCACTTCCAATCTTCATACTGGTGCATACCGTTGTATCTGCTTGAGCACTTATTGACATCAATGACAATATAATTTGTCACCGCTTCATCATATACCAACAATCTCCCCCTTTGGCATTGATGACAATACTTAGTGTATCATTGCTCAGTATCTGCACCATGCTCAATAACATATACCGGTTGTCATATACTGGTTCAAATATCACAACCACCATCATTTGGATTGGTCAGTGTGTAGTCTGCCATATATCGTCATCATCAGATATCTTCTCCTCTAGATATCTTCTCCCCCTTTGACAACAATGCCAAAGTGGAGGCATAAGCTTCCAAGATCCACTATGTTGCTCCTCCTATGGAGTAGCATCCTTCAACACATCAACCCTATAATATTTGTCACTGTAGTACCTAACTGATGTGGAGCACACAACTTTAGTTTACTTCAAGAAGGGGCAGAACCCCTAATTCACCTCTCAAATAGGTAAATGTAGTCTTCGGTAAGGGCTTAGTGAATATGTCCGCTAATTTCTCCTTACTGGAAACATGTTCTAGTACAACCTCTTTATTCTAAACCTTTTCTCTCAAGAAATGATACTTGAGTTCAATGTGTTTTGTCCTAGCATGCAATACCAAATTTTTGGAAATATTGATTGCACTAGTATTAATACAGAAAATACTCATCGGTTCAGATATAGGTACTTTGAAGCCATTCAATGCATTCTTCATCAATATTGTCTGAGTATAGTTCATAAATGCTGCCACATATTCTACTTCAGTTGTAGACTAGGAAATACAGCTCTGCTTCTTGCTCATCCAGGAGCCTAGTCTTCCACCAAGGAAGAATGCTCCATCGGTTGTGCTCTTCTGGTCATCCACATTACCTACCCAATCTACATCAGTAAACACTTTGAGATCAAAGTTTCCATTGTATGGATACCACAATCCATACTCAACAATCCCTGTCAAGTATCTAAGAATCCTCTTTACCACTACCAATTGGGATTCTCTTGGACTCTTCTGAAAATGAGCTACTATGCCCACTGTATGAGCAATGTCTGGTTTGTTGTGCACCACATAGTTCAGCTTACCGATCATTGACCGATACTCATTCTCATTCACCAACGTTGAGTCATCCTCCTTAGTCAGTTTGCAGCCGGTCACCATCGACGTTCCAACCGGTTTTCTCTTGTCCATGCCAAAGGTCTTCAATACCTCTTTGATATACTTGGACTAGGTAATGAAGATTCCTTCTTTCATCTACCGAATCTGTAGACCAATGAAGAACTTTATCTCTCCAATGAGAGAAATCTCAAACTCTTTCTTCATTTCATCTGCAAATGCATGACTCATTTCATCATCTCCTCTGAAGATTATGTCATCTACAAATACTTCACAGATCAGTATCTGATCACTTTCAGATTTTAGGTATATGTTGTTTTCCTCACTTGTTCTTTGAAATCCTATTTTCACAAGATGAGAGTGTAATCATTCATACCATGCCCTTGGTGCCTATTTCAATCCATACAGGGCCTTGTGTAATTTACACACCATGTTACTATCTTCTCACAAAGAAAATCCATCTGGTTGCTCAATATACACTTCTTCTTCTAGGATTCCATTCAGGAATGCAGACTTCACATCCATCTTAAATCCCTTGAATGCTGCAAATGCAAGTAGCATTTGGACACCTTCCAATCTAGCCACTGGGGCAAAGGTTTCTCCATAGTCTTCTCCCTCTTCCTGAGCATATCCCTTGCATACAAGTCTTGCCTTATTCCTTACCATTGTGCCTTCTTCATTTAGCTTATTCCTGAAGACACATTTGGTACCTATTACATTCTTGTGTTTTGGTTTGGGTACTAAGGACCATGTTGCATTCTTTTCTATCTGGTCCAGCTCCTCTTCCATTGCCTTTATCCAGTATTCATCAAGAAGTGCCTCTCTAGTGGTCTTAGGCTCAAATTTAGAAATCATGCAAGAGTTTTCTTTCAACTTTCTTCTTGTGAGTATCCCTGCATCTTTATCTCCTATAATCTACTTCGGATCATGATGTAGTTTCACATACCTAGGAATGACCCTAGCTCGTTCTGCTTGCTTTTCCTCTTCTTCTTCCACTTCATCTTCTTCTTCACCTATTGCAACTTCTACCGGTATAGGAACACTGAGGTCTTTCTGGTGTTTGCAACTTGTTTCCTTCTTAACCGGATCCCAGAAGGCTACACCTGGTTCATCTTCCACTTGCTTACTGCATGTTTCCTCAGGTTCCTCAGGGGATTCATCAACCCTGACATTGATACTCTCAACAATGTTCAGATTCCTGTTGTTGTAGCATTTGAGAGTCTTACTTTTAGAGGAATATCCCATAAATATTCCTTCATCACATTTAGCATCAAAATTGCTCAGATTCTCACCTCTCCTAATATAGCACTTACTACCAAACACTTTAAAATAACTCACATTAGGAGTTCTCCCATTATAGTACTCATAAGGGGTTTTGTCTTTACCTTTCTTGATGAGTACCTCGTTCATAGTATAAACTGTAGTGCGCACCGCTTCTCTCCAAAAAGTGTGAGCTACCTTTCCTTCGCTCAGCATAATTCTGGCTGCTTCAACTATAGTCCTGTTATTTCTTTTTGCTATGTCATTCTACTATGGTGTCCTTGGGGCAGACAACTACCTCTTGATGTCATTCTCTTCACAGTACTTGTTGAACTCATCAGAAGTGAATTCACCTCCTTGATCGGTTCTAAGACACTTTATTCTTCTATCATTCTCCTTCTCAACCAATGTTCTAAAGGCTTTGAACTTTCCAAATGCCTCAAACTTGTCTTTCAAAAATGTGACCCACATAATTCTTGAGCAGCCATCGATAAGAATCATGAAGTACTGATCTCCCTGAATAATTCTTGTTTTTAAAGGACCACACAGATCGGTGTGCACAAGATCAAGTAAGTTCTCTGCTGAAAAAGACTTACCTTTGAATGTTGATGAACACATCTTCCCAAGTTGACATTCTCTGCAAAAATCATTCTCTGGTTTGTTCAGCAAAGGCAATCCTCTTATTGCCTTGATCTTACTCGCCTTTACAATATTATCAAAATTTATATGACAAAGTCTCCTATGCCATATCCAACTATCATCAAACTTCGCCATCAGGCACTGACTAATCTTGGCATTCAGCTGAAATAGGTTTCCTCTAGTCTGCTTACTGGTGGTAATAAGTTCACCACTCTTTCTAATTATTCTGCAGACTCTACCTTTGAACTCTAGAATGAGTCCTTTCTCGTTCAGCTGAGCAAGACTCAAAAGGTTGTGCTTAAGGTCTTCCACCCAGTAGACATCATCCGCACTGCTTTTTCCATTTAGTGAGATGGATCCTTTTCCTTTCACCATGCAAGGTGCATCATTGCCAAACCGGATAACACCTCCATCATATTCTTCCAGAGACAGAAACTTTCTTTGGTCACCAATCATGTGGTGAGAACACCCGCTATCAATGATCCACTCATTAGAGTTGTCAATGTGAGAGACAAGGGCTTTCTAATCAGACACCTCTTCCTTTATAGCTACGAACATTATGTCCTCATTCTCTTCATCCTTAGATTCTTCATCGGTAACACCTTCATCCACTGCAACAAGACAATTTCTCCTACCTCCTCCTTTATACTTTCTAAACCTTTCCGATTTATCCTTATTGTCATTGTTAGGATAGTTAACAGCTATGTGTCCTATCTTATTGCAAGAAAAACATTTTAGAGGAAGCTTACCTCTATATTTTCTGGTGCCTTTTGGAAGTCTCTTGGAAAGAAGAGTTTCAAACTCCATCAGAATCTCCTCATCATCCATGTATCTATTTGGCCTAGATTCATAGCTGGTGCTTACTTCTTTTCCTTTTCTAGTTGGTGCAACAAATTCTCTAAAGGTTGACTCAGTCTTCTGAACACTGCCACCATAGCTATTCAACTCATATGCAGTCAAATTTGCAATGATAGAGTCTAGAGATACCTTTGTCTTGTCGAGAGATCTTAACTCCTAAATAGTAGCAACTCTGATTGCATAGACTAGTAACAATGATCTCAAAACTTTACTGACAATGGTGGCATCATCAATTGTTCCACCACTGCTCTTGATATCTCCAACCATAGTCTTGATCCTTATGCCATATTATTGAATGATCTCTCCTTCAACCATCCTCATGTCTTCAAATTTTCCTCTAAGGCTTTCTTCCTTAGCTTGCTTGACATGCTCATTACTGCTATAAATGGTTTCCAGTGTGTCCCATACATCCTTAGGAGTTTCCTTATCTTGTACATCAATGAACTCAATATCAGAAAAACTGTTAATAAGGGCTTCCATGACTTGACCATTTTCTTGAATCTCTCTTTTCTAATCATCAATTAGAGTGCCAGTGGGGATTATATAGGCATTCTCAACATAGCTCCAATGTTGAGCACCCAAACTCTTGATATAAATCTTCAGTTTGTCCTTCCATATTTTGAAGTTATCCCTTTTGAACTTAGGACCTTCCCTCTTCATCATTAAAGTAGGATCTTTTGCCTCAAGTAGTTAAGCTTATATCACCGAGGACCTAGAGTCACTCTGATACCAATTGATGAATAATGATGAACAATAATTACCCTAACTATAACTGAGAGGGAGGGGGGTGAATCAGTACAGACAAAAACTTCTCAACAACTTATCAAGTTAAAACAATGATAATTGATTGTCTTCATCACTGAACTTAACCATGGCAATACCGATTCAACACAATAAGACTTTGAACACCTAAACCAGTAAAACCAAATACTTAAAATATCATTCAACACTTGATAACTACTTCACCAATATACATATGATGTATTGTATCAGTAATACCATAACTATTAGTTATGCATGCATAATCACCTAAACAAAGAATACTCAATCATCACATGAAAAGTGCAAAACTCATAACACACAGATTTAAATGCAAAACTCATAACACACAGATTTTTCACGTGGAAACCCAAATGGGAAAAACCACAGTGAGGATGAATACCCACAAGCTTGTTTTTAACTCTTTTGAAGTCCGCTCTGTTAGGAGCCTAGTCCGGTTAGAGAATTTACAATAAGGTTCTGTTAGGAACCAATCATGTTAAAGATCACCTGGTTAAGGGATGGCTATATACCTTGTTAAAGGTTGAAAACCTGTTAAAGGTTACCTCGCTAGAGGATTTAAAGAACTAAATGAACTTGAGTCACTTGGTTAGACGATGTACAACAAGCCTGTTAAAGCTACCCGATCAAGGGATTTTCCTTCTGTTGAAATGGTTAGAAGTCAACAGGTAAACCTTTGATCTGATAACAACACTACCTGCTAAGGTAGATCATTTTTAGCTCCTCTCCTCTGCAATCACACTCTGGTTTGGCAAGTATCTCAACATGTAGACACAAACACAACATTTACCAACAACAACAATATCAAAACTCATCGACCTTATAGACAAAAATTAGGTCGGTAACATAAACCCTCAACCCTAAGTATTTTAGGTTTACAATTTCAAGTGGTCCAAATCTGACCATCCAAACAAATTACATAGAATGAAACGATCTAAACAGATCTCAAGTCACTCTGCATCATCCGATCTTCACTGCATCTGGAAAACGGTAACCCATCATGCGCTCTTCATACACCACTCAAAAAAGTGCGCATTCCCAAGGTAGGCATTCAATGTATTAGATCTCCACGCGTAAAATCCTCAAGGAAATCCTTCACGTGCACAAGCTGACCTGGCATCCTGATCCTTATCCTTAATGTTCACAAAACACCATCGGTTGCACCGCAAAGGCCATACCAGAAACCCTAAAGTTGAATAGAGACTACCAACTGGTAATTACACTTGGTGAACCCCGACACCAGTCCACTCCATCTCGGTTGACCAAAACCGCTTCCAATCTTCATACCAGTGTATTTGCTTGAGCACTTATTGACATCAATGACAACATACTTTGTCACTGCTTCATCATATGCCAACAGGTCCCATCAATGTGTTTTGAATTTACTTGTTTCATGTCTCACATGAATTTTATGTAAGCATTCAATACAACATAAATTTAATCAAACTGTAAATCATTAAGCAAAGTGACTACCTAATGTCATGACCACTTTTTATGCAAGTGGACATAACACAACACTAACATAAGCATGCAATGCAACCTTATTGAAGGTCCAATCATAAACTAGATGACCATATCCTTTGAATCAAACTTAAAATCTCTAAAAGAAACATTGAAACATGAAGTGTCTATGTCCATTTATAGGTGGGGCGTGACAAAACTATTCATCCAATGCACTATTATAACTATTCTATGCACAAAAAGACATCTATGATGCACTATTATGCTAATTAAATGAGCTAAAAGTAAGGAAAGAAAAAGAAAAAAGTTAGATCATGTTGATGTAAAGAAATGTGAAGTGGATGCGCTATACTAGGATATGCGCTAAAACAGAAACCTTATGTGCTATTGTTTGCAGTGTATGCATTGATATTTATGGTGCATGTGCTATTCTATGATTCTGAACTAACATACCAATAAAAACCTGCAAGAAAATGTTAAAAATGGGGTAGGACCCCATGGTGGGCACCACAAAAATGTGTGCAAAATATGTGGATCAGTCAATTTAAAAGTGTTAAAACAACAAACATTCAATGAAATATTGTATCAAGGAAGCAAAATAATAAACAAAAATAGTAATCCACTCCTTGATGTCATCCCATTGTCCTCTATCTTCAAGGACCTTGTGGATCTATGGATTGGCTCTTAGCAACTGCATGATTTACAAGATGACTACTTGAAGAATGAGTAGCTACATGATTCTGGGAGCTATAGGATTGCAATGATATTATGATAAAAAACTATGCTAAATACAAAATACTAAATCACTATGCTAGGGATGTAAGATCTCAAATTATGTAAGCTAAAAAAAATGCAGGTTAGAAGACCATGAATGTAGATGAAGGATATTTATAGCCTTTCCATGATGTGGGATGAGGTGGCAAGATTCAACAGTCTGGATTTAATCTAGAGAAATGAATGGTGGGAGATGAGGAAGTTAGAGAGAATCAAGGAGATATGACACTTGTCATCCTTGGGAGGACAAGTGGCATAGAGGAATTTCTAAGAGGGCCACACATGTCCTATAAGAGGGCAAGTGGCATAGATGAAGAGGACATGTGGCAAGAAAGACAAGTGTCTTTATGAGAGGAAAGATACCATAGGAGGTTAGGATATAATTGGTTAGAGGGGATGAGGTTAGTTCAACCCATAGTTAGACTAGATGTTGAGTTGGAGAGAGGTTAGAAGGTGGTAAGGATTAGGAATCTGTGACAATTTGAATTTAAAAATTTAAATTTAATGAGAGGAAAACATGACAGTTAGCTTGAATTAAACATTCAAATTAAATGAGAAGAATAATTGAATAGAGAAAATTAATTAAATTTGTCCATTCAATTAAGAAATGAAGAAAATTATTTTATAGGTAGCAGGAGTTTAAGAAAAGTGAACCATATAAATAAATTATTCAATTTACTTATAGGTAGAAGAATTAAGAATTTATTAATTAAATAACTTGTATTTAATTAATTCTCCAGACCAAATTCCAGTGTATACATTTAGTTTAAACAAGAGAATGGGATTTGTATTGGCCCAAGAAGGGGAAGTTAAAATTGGCTAGAAAACAAAGGAGAGAGTATGTGTGTTGCATGTTTGAAGATATTCTTAGGCAACCAATCTTCATTTGTAGATGCTACATTTGCAACTAGTTCAAGAAGTCAAAACTAAATGGAATTAGTCACAAAAGTTAAACTAAGTTGGCAAGGAATGATCCTTTTCTTTCTTTTCATTCCACCACAAATAAATCTAGCATAATCAACAATCATTAGGCACGATCTACAACTTTCTATGAACCTACAAGTTCAATATCTAAAATCCACATATTTGAGTGACTCATATGGACATATTGATGATATCATTATAGTCACTTGAAACAATCTCATAATACTTATTAAAGAATTATAAAATTCAATGTAAATTCATGACATGACACATAAAATAAATTCTATAGAATCATAGAATCCAATGCGAAAAAATATATTTTTTATTACCTTTAATGGATGGTTGATCTGTGAATCTATACTTCTATAGTTTTCTTAGGAGGGGTCATTTTGTACCCAAATGACTAGCCTGGAAAGCTAAAGTATATTTAACATATTCCTATACTTTTTTACCATAACCATACTTAATAGAATATGTCTTAATCACAACTTTGTTTTGAAGATATGGTTGAGTCAGCTTTCTAAGGTGGGTAAATTATTCGACCCTGTTTCCATCATCACAAAAGGGGATTACAACAAATTTCTTTGCCTCCTTTTTCCATCTGCCAAACTTATGTTATAATGGTGAAAAATAGTTGTGCTGCAAATCATGACGATTGATGGAAAAATGCTTCCCATGGTCATAAATTATGATGATAAAAGGCCAAACGAGCCCAGTGTTTGAACATTGCAAAGAGCTTTCCAAGCAAAAAAGGAAGAAAAAGGAAGAAAAAGCTGCTTTTACTCACTATAGGAAATTGCAAAGAGCTTTCCAAGCTACCCTTTTTGACCCGCGAAACTTTTGGGCTCTTTCCAACATTATTCAAAACAGCTGTAATGCAATTCCATATCTTTCCATATTAACATTTCCTGGAAAAAACCTTCAACGGATCCAATTTACAACGACAAAAGGAAAAAACCTTCAGTTGATCATCTCCTCTCTGTGTTGTTTCCTCAGTGTTGATGTGGGTAATATTTAGACTTCATGACAGTATGCTTCTGAAAGGAAAAAAATGAAAAGTCCCGACAATAACATAATAACTTCTTCTCGACAATGACAGTAAGCTTCAAATGATAAACAGGGATTAAGGAAGGCATCATACTTAGAACAAAAGTGTGGGGCAATAACATAATAACTTCTTCCACTTTTAGTCTAAGTGGTACACTCAAACAACATTTTACACTAAAATTTTAATTTCTATTATGCAAAGTAAACAGACTATTTTTAAAATATCTTAATTTTAAATAACTTTTTAAAAAAAATTTAATAGCATTCTTGGTTTATCCTTGACTATTTAAATTCATTTCCCTTAAAATTGTTGGTTGTCTTATCACTCTTGATTGCTTCCTATTTTTATTTTCCAAGTTTCTTATTTAACCTTTTTCCCCAAAAAAATGCAAACCAGAATTCTATTAACTTCATTATTATCCTTCACAAAAAACTACAATCTCTAACCACTCCTACGCACAATCCCATATCACTCACTAAGCTTGATCAAAACTTAAGCCCATTGTTAAGTATGCCTTTTTTCCCTTTGCTTAGTCTATTTCCCTCCCCATCTAATCCTCAATCGCCTAATATTTAACGCAATCCATTTTCTTTAGGGCCACTATATTTTATGTAAGGTTGCCTAGGCAATGGATTTAACTTGTTAACACCTACAACCAATACACTTGGGTATAAACTATAGGGAACCATACCTTATAGATTTCATATAGTTGTACACAAATGAGATTTTGTTGAAATTTCTCAAAAATTCTTGTGAGGGTTTGGTGCAAAAATCTTGAATTTCAACAATTTAACAATCAATCTTAGGGATTTTGGCCTTCTAGACATAATGGTAGGGTTTTTTTTAGTTGAAAGTGCTCCAAAGTATTAGCTACATTTTGGATCTCACAACCACCACCCAAACTAAAATCCTCATAGATTAAACCTCATGTGTCCAATTTGGACAAAATAGAAGCCAAAATGATTTTTTAGATACCTTGAGTTCAATGGTGAAGTCCAATTGACACCAAAGTGCACCGAACAAAAAATCAACCTTGATTACCTCCTATATTTGAGAAGGGGCTTGCAAATTTGAAGCTCTAATACCATGTTAGAGTCAACAATGGACTCAAGCCTCAGATATCACTTGAGAAACTAAAAATATGTCTTCCATAAGAGAGCACAAAGGGAAAAATAATGCTTGATTATGGATACAATGGATTTGAATGAATTGGATACCAAATATGTATATGATGGCTTGCTTTTAAGGCAAGGTTTATAAGTAGGTTTATAAATGATTTGGACAAGTTTCTTAATTCAATATAATAAGACAATTAAGAATAAGATAAAATAAGATTATATGACAACCAAGACCTTATATAAATATTTCTAGGTCCCTAAGTAAACACGTTCAACACATGTGAAAATAGCCTAAATACTTTCTAGTTAGATAATGTACCTTGTTCACATTAACAGGGTAAATTAGATAAGAAAAACCCTTGTTAACACCAATATAGCTAGTGTGTATCATCCTAGAGATTCTTTCCCTCATGTCAACAACTATTAAGAGGGAAAAGGGGTTGTAAATTGTCTAGCCCATTTTGGGCAACACTCTATCATTTTGTAGATCTCCATCAGGTCTCTAATCAACTTCACACTTTCTTATGATACAACATAACCATTATTTTGTCAATGTGTAAGGGATAGGCAATGTATAATTAACAATGAGTGTAGCTCCATCAAAGAATTAGTGTCCTAGATCCCCTTGCCCCAAGCTCTATGGTATAACCTCCATCTCTCCAATTTTATTATAATTTTCATTATCAACTTTCAATTCCTCTTCATAAGGGTCAACCAAATTCAAATAATTTTTCACAATTTAGCATAGCTTATATCTTGCAAAACACCATCTTATGGTCCAATTATTCCAATACATTGAAAATTAGTATCACACAATGTAATTACCTCCATAGATAAAAAATGGGTAGATTTTTCTTTAACATCATTTGTAATTATTAACACATCTTCAGCACACGATATTGCCTCTTCATTCAAGATGATGATGTGCAGATCTTGAACCACACTACCTTCTATCATTTTGGTGTCCTCTTATTCTTTCTCTACAACATCTCATGCCTTTGATCTTTATCTTTGTTCTACTATCAAAACTTCTTTCTTGATCTCCCCTTATGATTTTTCTTATGTTGTACTCTTCACCTATTTTAAGCTCCGCCATCTTGGGCTCTCCCTCTTTCAAAAATGATTCCTTTCACTCTAGCTACATGATCACCTCCTTTGCAAATTATAAATATTTTGTATTCTCATGCCATTATTATTACATCATTGAATTCTAAAACCCTTTATATGGGATTTCTCCTCATGCCTTCCCATCATATGCCCATTCCTTGTTTTCAACTTACAATATTCTAAAAAAGACAATTCATGATCAATAACTAGATCAAGCGCATTATATTTAGTGAGTTATGTCTTCATTTCATCCTCTTAATTTGGGTTTACAAGTTGTTCTTTTGACTTCTTTTCTCATCAAAATTTGTCCTAACATTGTTCTACTTTTTTATCGATCCACTTTAAAATACAATCAAATATATCTTCAAGTGAATGTGTAGATCTTCCTATCTAACCTCATATTCTACTGCATTAAAAGTTAAATTTTCATCCTACAAACTAGCAAGATATTGGATCTAATACCAAAGTAATATCCTTTCCTCGAATTATTAATAAAAATTAATAGATTTGCCATTAACCAACAATCTTCACCAAATTTGAAATAGAGATGATACTATTAAACCGACTATTTCCAAACAACAACTATTAATTATACTCAAATATCATAGATCATTTAGCTAGTCAACACAGGAATTTGCATGGAATTAATCAAACATCTAACATCAATTGATATTTATTGTGAGCAAATCTCTACAATTAAGTGGTTGTTATGATAGTCATTATAACCTTAACATACAAAACTTATAAATCTATAACAAATGATGAACTTAAAAAAATTCATAACAATCCTATAAACATGAATCTACGATGCACTCCCTAGGTGAGAATGCCCTTGAGAACACAAGGATTTTGTCCTCTCATTTCAACAATCAATGGTTTTCAACTATAGAAGATTGAACACAAAGTGCCTAAAAAAAGATAACATGACATGATTAGTATATTTTCCTAATTTTATATGTGACCCTTATAGAAGATTAATAGGTTGACCAATATCCAAAATGAGACTAACTCAAAATTACAAACTTTCTTGTCACTTCACATACTATAGATTTTCTCATCATCTACACACTATACTCTTTCTATTGTTCATGTTTCTTTGATACATATTGTCCCTTTCTCATTTTTATTTTGGTCTTGAGATACATTACCTTGCAAGGTTAACCAGTGGATGATTAATCTGTAAAGAGAATGAATCAACTTGTACCCATGATTTCTATGTACATGTTAATCCACAACCATGTCCCCGATGCCTAATCTCAATGGGAACATGATATGGTCCTTTCAAATCCCTATTTTTTTTATATGTGATATTCTCGATATTGAAAAATTCCTTAAGGAGATTTCAAGATTGAAAAGAACATTTTCTCCTATGTCCCCTTTGATTAGATCAGCATTAGGTGGAAGCACAAATTCTTGTTCCACTGGTGGGACACATGTTAATTTAACAACAAATGAAAAATTGTATGCTTGAATATTAATATTAGGACAAAAGTAAAATTAGATTTAAGTTCATTGTAGATGAAATCTTTACATCCCTTATACATGGTGTATAGTATTTTCCGTCCAAGCCAGCATGAAACGGGAGATTTTTTGCAAATTGTAAAAAACTCTTAATGGTTGTAGGCATGTATATATAGTTATTATAATAAATATTTTCAAATTGTTTATGCCTTAATATTGAAATGGTAATTATGAATGGATTATTGTCATGACAGTTAAAAATTACCACATACTTTGAAATGCCTTGTCATGTATTGGATTCACAGAAATGCTAAATTAGGGGTAAAATGAAATGGTGAAAGTAGCATAATAATGTTGTTTCCCATTTAGTTTTATGCCTACCTTGTTGTAATGTATTAATGCAATAATATTTCAACAAGTGGTATCCTCTTATGCTTGGTTTGGCTCACAACTTGATTCCTATGTATCTTCATTTATGCTATTCACATGAGTCCATGTACATTCCCCACTTACTTATCATTGTTACACCATAATTTGCACCTACTTCATACATTCCCTCCCTACTAAAGAATTATCATTCTACCCACAAGGTTCATTTTCAAGTGGCTTAGGAATGATGAGCTTCAATCTTGGGTTGGGGGAAATGAACTTGAAATTCAAATTTTATCATTAAAATCCATATTTCCTACCTCCTTTTACTAGTTGTTATGGGCAGACTTTGACACATGTTTGTGTATCATGTTTGTTATCTCATGGTTTTTAAAGACATTTAGTGTGAAATTAATTGGAATCTAGAAATCAAGTAGGACATGCAATTAGAAGGAGACAAATTAGAAAAATGGTTCAATTTCTAAGGAAAGCAGTTATATAGTTGGTACCATCTAGGCCATCTATATGTCTTTAAAGTATGTATATTTGTATTTCTCATCATTATTGAACCAACCCAACAAAGGGGTTTGACCTAGCAAAACTGGTGGACGTATTGAGTTCCTAGACTCTTAAGTGGTGTCCCTAGACACCACGCATAATCAACTACTGAGATGGCAATGAACCATAACTTTCTAGACAAACATTCTATCAAATAGTTCTCGCATGACACAAATCAATTATGCATAACAAATCAAATCAACAACCCTCAAGATAAAATTCCAAATTTGATTGAAAGAGGTATCAATTGAGAACATTTTTTTTTTTTAAGATAGTAGTAAATTAATTCTAAATAACTTCAAATTATATTTTCATGTTAATTCCAAAGCTAAATACCACCATTCCTTTTATTTTTAAATTTGATATAATTATAAAATGACATGCCCCAACTCTATTATCTAAATTTATAATTAAGTAATAATATTTATTTAAACAAGATAATCTTATAAAAGAAGAAAATTTAGTGAACATATGATTATACTAATCATTTTAATCATAAACTATAATTTAAAATTTCAAAAAGATTATATCCCTCAAAAGGAGATATTTTAGAAAGCTTATTCTATATAATTATTCTTATATATAATTTGGTTGAGAGACACCATCATCGTGAAATTGAGATCTTGAGATTTTTATGTAGAAGTATTTTATCTATATTAAAATAGTGATCATTTCATAGAAGTAAACAGGGATGCAATTGCAGAGCATTTTCCTGTTGTTTCTTTCAACATATAGATCTAATTTACAAAAGACAGATATCTGATATAAATGACAAATCACATTAAATAATTGAATACCCTAACTTCTCTGAGACCACAGATTATATAGGCGTCAAAACCAGATGATTTGCACCCCTTGTTAGCCTTTCCATCGAAGAAGCGACCACTCACATATAAATCGCCTTTATACATGTGGAAGTCATAATCTCTGTCAAAAGCCTCCAAAATGCACTAGCTGTCTTGGGACCCGTGCCTTACACAATTTTATGACTGCTCACCTACTCCCTAAACCTAATGCCCTGTTGATCGATTTAAAACGTACATTCTTTTTTCAGTGCCCTTCATTTTCACTACCAAAATTCAGAAAAGACATTTACTTTAAATAATCTAAATTTTGTCTTTTCTTTTGATTTTTGGGGAGATTCTTTTGTGTTTTATTTATGTAAGCTATTATGTCATGTGTACGCTTCGATATGTGTATAAAAAAAACATCTCATACAAATAACAAATGACACTACATTAGATAAAAACATCTCTAAACCACAGATTTACACATTGGCCCTTCCGTGGAATTAATATGGTTGTCTCCATCGTATATCCAGACTTTATAGGCGTCAAAACAAGAAGCGACGACTAACTAACTTATAAATCGCAATAGCTGTCAAAGTCCTTCAAAATGCAATAGCTGTCATAATCTCTGTCAAAAGTTGTCATAATCTCTGTCAATACCTGTCATAATCTCTGTTAAAAGCCTTCAAAATGCAATAGCTGTCTTGGGACCCAGCAGTCCGTGGCTTACTCATTTTTAAAACGTAAGTTAGTTGGTCCTACCCAACAAGAGTTAAGCGATGACTGATTTTTTTTCAGTGCCCTTCATTTTCACTGTGCCAAAATTCAGGAAAGACATTTACTTTAAATAATTTAAATTTTGTCTTTTCTTTTGATTTTTGGGGAGATTTTTTTGTGTTTTATTTATGTAAGCTATTATGTCATGTGTACGCTTCGATATGTGTACAAAAGTGTGGGCCGATAACATAATAACTTGTTTCACTTTTTAGTCTAAGTGGTACACTCAAAACAACATTTTAAACTAAAATTTTAATTTCTATTGTGCAAAGTAAACAAACTATTTAAAGAATATCTTAATTTTAAATAATTTTAAATAACTTATTTTTTAAAATTTGATAGCATTCTTGGTTTATCTTTGACTATTTAGATTCATTTCCCTTAAAATTGTTGGTTGTCTTATCACTCTTGATTGCTTCTTGTTTTTATTTTCCAAGTTTCTTATTTAACCATTTTCCCCAAGAAAATGCAAACCAAAAATCTATTAACTTTATTATCCTCCACAAAAAACTACAATCTCTAACCACTCCTACACACAATCCCATATCACTCACTAATCTTGATCAAAACTTAAGCCCATTCTTAAGTATGCCTTTTTTTCCTTCCCTTAGTCTATTTCCCTCCCCATCTAATTCTCAATCGCCTAATATTTCGCACAATCCCTTTTCTTTAGGGTCACTATATTTTATGTAAGGTTGTCGAGGCAATGGATTTAACTTGTTAACACCTACAACCAATACATTTGGGTATAGACTATAGGGAACCATAGCATATAGATTTCATATAACTGTACAAATGAGATTTTGTTGAAATTCCTCAGAAATTCTTGTGAGGGCTTGGTGCAAAAATCTCGAATTTGAACAATTTAACAATCGAACTTAGGGATTTTTGGCCTTCTAGACAAAATGGTAGGGTTTGTTTTAGTCAAAAGTGCTCCAAAATATCAGCTACCTTTTGGATCTAACAACCACCACCCTAACTAAAAACCTCATAGATTAAACCTCATGTGTCCAATTTGGACAAAATAAAAGCCAAAATGACTTTTTAGATACCTTGAGTTCAATGGTGAAGTCCAATTGACACCAAAGTTCACCCAACAAAATATCAACCTTGATTACCTCCTATATTTGAGAAGGGGCTTGCAAATTTGAAGCTCTAATACCATGTCAGAGTCAACACTAGACTCAAGCCTCAGAGGTCACTTGCGAAACTAAAAATATGTCTTCCAAAATAGAGAAGAAAGGGAGCTTGATTAAGGATATAATGGATTTGATTGAATTGGATACCAAACATGTATATGATGGCTTGCTTTTAAGGCAACGTTTATAAGTAGTTTTATAAATGATTTGGACAAGTTTCTTAATCCTATATAATAAGACAACTAAGAATAAGATAAAATAAGATTAGATGACAACTAAGACCTTATATAAATATTTCTAGGTCCCTAAGTAAACACGTTCAACACATGTGAAAATGGCCTAATTATTTCTAGTTAGATAATGTACCTTGTTCACATTAACAGGGTAAATTAGATAGGAAAAACCCTTGTTAACACCATTATAGCTGGGGTGTATCATCCTAGAGTTTCTTTCCCACATGTCAACAACTATTAAGAGGGAAAAGGGGTTGTAAATTGTCTAGCCCATTTTGGGCAACACTCTATCATTTTGTAGATCTCCATCAAGCCTCTAATCAACTTCACACTTTCTTATGATCCAACTTAACCACTATTTTGTCAATGTGTAAGGGATAGGCAATGTATAATTAGCAATGAGTGTAGCTCCATCAAAGAATTAGTGCCCTAGACCCCACTCCATTGCATGTAAATTTCCTTTATCCTTTATCCAAAAAAAAGATATCCCCTTGCCCCAAGCTCTATGGTATAACCTCCATCTCTCCAATTTTATTATAATTTTCATTATCAACTTTCAAATCCTATTCATAAGGGTCAACCAAATTCAAATAATTTTTCAAAATTTAGCATAGCTTATATCTTGCAAAACACCATCTTATGGTCCAATTATTCCAATACATTGAAAATCATTATTACACAATGTAATTACCTCCATACATGAAAAATGGGTAGATTTTTCTTTAACATCATTTGTAATTATTAACACATCTTCAACACACAATATTGCCTCTTCATTCAAGGATGATGATGTGCAGATCTTGAGCCACACTACCTTCTATCATTTTGGTTTCTTCTTATTCTTTCTCTACAACATCTCATGCCTTTGATCTTTGTCTTTGTTCTACTATCAAAAATTCTTTCTTGATCTCCCCTTATGATTTTGGCTATGGTTTACTCTTCACCTATTTTAAGCTCCACCATCTTGGGCTCTCCCTCTTTCAAAAATGATTCCTTTCACTCTAGCTAAATGATCACCTCCTTGGTAAATTGTAAATATTTTTAATCCGCATGTCTTCATTATTACATCATTGAATTCTAAAACCCTTCATATGGGATTTCTCCTCATGCCTTCTCATCATATGCAAATTCCTTGTTTTCAACTTACAATATTCTAAGAAAGACAAGCCATGATCAATAACTAGATCAAGGGCATTATATTTAGTGAGATATGTCTTCATTTCATCCTCTTAATTTGGGTTTACAAGTTGTTCTTTTTACTTCTTTTCTCATCAAAATTTGTCCTAACATTGTTCTTCTTTTTTATCCATCCATTTTAAAATACAATCAAAGATATCTTCAAGTGAATGCGTAGATCTTCCTATCTAATTTCCTATTCTACTGTATTAAAATTTAAGTTTTCATCCTACAAACTAGCAAGATATTGGATCTAATACCAAAGTAATATCTTTTCCTACAATTCTTAATAAAAATTAATAGATTTACCATTAAACAACAATCTTCACCAAATTTGAAATAGAGATGATACTATTAAACTGACTATTTCCAAACAACAACTATTAATTATACTCAAATATCGTAGATCAATTAGCTATTCAGCACATGAATTTGAATGGAATTAATCAAACATATAACATCAATTGATATTTATTGTGAGCAAATCTCTACAACTAAGTGGTTATTATGATAGTCATTATAACCTTAACATACAACACTTATAAATCTATAACAAATGATGAACTTAAAGAAATACATAGCAATACTATAAACTTGAAGCTATGATGCACTCCCTAAGTGAGAATGCCCTTGAGAGCAAAAGGATTTTGTCCTCTAATTTCAACAATCAATGGTTTTCATCTATAGAAGATTGAACACAAAGTGCCTAAAACAAGATAACATGACATGATTAGTATATTTTCCTAATTTTATATGTGACCCTTGTAGAAGATTAATAGGTTGACCAATAATCAAAATGGGACTAACTCAGAATTACAAACTTTCTTGTCACTTTACATACTACAAAATTTTTCATCATCTACGCACTATACTCTTTCTATTGTTCCTCTTTCATTGATACATATTGGCCCTTTCTCATTTTTATTTTGGTCTTGAGATGTACATTACCTTGAAAGGTTAACCAATGGATCATTTAATCTGTAAAGAGAATGAATCAACTTGTACCCATGATTTCTAGGTACATGTTAATCCACAACCCTATACCCAGTGCCTAATCTCAATGGGAACATGATATGGTCCATTCAAATCCCTAATTTTTTTTTATGTGATATTCAATATTGAAAAATGCCTTAAGGATATTTCAAGATTAAAAAGATCATTTTCTCCTATGTCCCCTTCGATTCGATCAACATTGGGTGGAAGCACAAATTCTTGTTCCACTTGTGGGACACATGTTAATTTAACAACAAATGAAAAATTGTATGCTTGAATATTAATATTATGACACAAATAAAATTAGATTTAAGTTCATTATAGATGAAATCTTTACATACATATATATGTCCCTTATACACGGTGTATAGTATTTTCCATCCAAGCCAGCATGAAACGGGAGATTTTTTGCAAATTGTAAAAACTCTTAATGGTTGTAGGCATGTATATATAGTTATTATAATAAATATTTTCAAATTATTTATGCCTTAATATTGAAATGGTAATTATGAATGGATTATTGTCATGATAGCTAGAAATTCACATTTTAGCATTTAAATATGTATTTACTACCTCCTTTTACTAGTCATTATGGCTAGACTTTGATAGATGTTTGTGTATCACGTTTGTTATGTCATGGTATTTTAAGACATTTAGTGTGAAATTAATTGGAATCTAGAAATCAAGTAGGACATGCAATTAGAAGGAGATTAATTAGAAAACTGATTCAATTTCTAAGGAAACCAATTATATAGTCGATACCATCTAGGCCATTTATATGTCTTTAAAGTATGTATATTTATATTTCTCATCACTATTGAACCAACCCAACAAAGGGGTTTGACCTAGCAAAACCCGTGGACCTATGGAGTTCCTAGACTCTTAAGTGGTATCCCTAGGCACCACCTTTGCATAATCAACTACTGAGATGGATAGCACTCCAAATTTGATTGAAAGAGATATCAAATTGAGAATTTTTTTTTTTTTTAAGATAGTATTAAATTAATTCTAAATAACTTTAAATTATATATTCATGTTAATTCCAAAGCTAAATACCACCATTCCTTTTATTTAAATTAGATACAATTATAAAATGGCATGCCCCAACTCTATTATCTAAATTTATAATTAAGTAATAATATTTATCTAAACAAGATAATCTTATACAAGAATAAAATTTAGTGACCATATAATTACACTAATCATTTTAATCATAAACTATAATTTAAAACTTCAAAAAGATTATATCCCTAAAAAGGAGAGATTTTAGAAAGCTTATTGGAATCTCTATATAATTATTCTTATATATAATTTGGTTGAGAGACACCATCATCGTGAAATTGAGATCTTGAGATTTTTATGTAGAAGTATTTTATTTATATTAAAATATTAATCATTTCATAGAAGTAAACATATAATTGCAGAGCATTTTCCTGCTGTTTCTTTCAACATATAAATCACATTATATAGGCGTCAAAACCAGATGATTTGCACCCCTTGGTAGCCTTTCCATTGAAGAAGCGACCACTCACATATAAATCACCTTTATACATGTGGAAGTCATAATCTCTGTCAAAAGCCTCCAAAATGCAATAGCTGTCTTGGGACCCGTTCCTTACACAATTTTATGACTGCTCACCTACTCCCTAGACTTAATGACCTGTTGATCGATTTAAAACGTACGTTAATTGGTCCTACCCAACACGAGTTAAGCGATGACTCATTCTTTTTTCAGTGCCCATCATTTTCACTACCAAAATTCAGAAAAGACATTTACTTTAAATGATTTAAATTTTGTCTTTTCTTTTGATTTTTGGGGAGATTCTTTTGTGTTTTATTTATGTAAGCTATTATGTCATGTGTACTGTTCGATATGTGTATAAAACATTTTTTTTTAGAAGTATATTTGAGGAATACAATGGTAAAAGAGATTTTACGATGTTTTATAGTTATAGGATGGAAATATATTATTGACTTTATCAAATATGATGCGTGTTATTTTATATCATAATACATTTTTGTCAAAATGGAGCATTCAAATTCAATGAGTTAATTTATTTTTGCTTTGATTCAATATTAAAAAGATAGAGTTAAATTTTGTAACAATTGTAAGAACATATTCTATTTTGAGTCCAAAATATCATTACTAACTTGCAAGTTGGAATGTGGGCCAAGTACACAAACACTAAAGATAGACCCATAAGCATTATTGCCCAACTCAATCTATCTATGTGATTGAAAATTATATAATGAGCTATGATCAAGTTGATTACCTAAACATGTGAGTGTTTGACTCAAAGAATTACTTATAAATACAGGATCAAGATCAATTATTATGAATTTTGGAGTCCCATGTAGCTACTCAATGGCATCCACAAATGTTCTTGCCATAGTAACTAATACAAATAGACGAAATAAAGAACAAAAATGTGCATATTTGGTGAGTTGATCCACAACAACCATGGTGATATTTTTTCTTTCAACTTGACTAAACATGTGATCGAATCCATGAATACCTCTTCCCACCTTTAACTTTGAATATATAAGGGTTGCAAAAGTCTTGGAGCCTTAATTCTCTCCACTTTATTTTGATAACATATCTTTTATTCTACTATAAATTTCTAGGCATCCCCTTAGAGCACACCCAAAACTAATCTTGCTAAATTCTATGGTAATTCTTCAAATATATTGAATGAACCTCAACTAAAGAAGCATGGAGGTCATGTGGAATAATTTGTTCGAGGGTAGAGTTATCAAGCATAAGTACAATGTCTCTTTATATCAGAGGGAATCTCCTTCACAACAAAATCTATCTAATCTTCTTGAACTATTGTATTAATATTTAATGAGATCCCATATCTAGTGATCTATTTTGCTACAACTCTAATTTTACTTCTTCGACCCAATCTATGTGTAATATTGGAATGACAAATGATATACATACCTCCTGGGTAAAAGCACAAAACTGTGTCAATGAGCACAAGTGAATTTAAGTAATTCTAACTAAAAATTAATTTTAGTCAAACATATGGTCTACAAAGATTCATTATAGCTATATTATATATGGGCCACAACTTTTCTATTTGTAATTGTCTACTAAATGCATATTTTATACCATTTTGGGTCTTTTTACCAATTTTTTTTATTATTTTTCATTTTTTTTTAAAAACTTGATCTTTCAACAATTCTTACTCTTATAAATAATTTATGTTTTTGAAATGAAAAAATACCCTTTTATAGATCTATGAGTGAATTATATATATTTTAATCAGTTTTTATATTTTATATTTTATTTTTATTGACAGTATGCCATCAACACTAAAATATAAGGTTGATTATCATGTAAAGGAAAAATACTAAAATTTATCTATAAATTTTGAAAAAAATAAATGCACTAGAGAAAAGAGTCTATGTCAAGATGATATAATTATTTTTTAATTTGGATAAATAATTAAGATAAAAGGTGACGCCAAATGAAAAGTGTTATATTTCAGTATATACAACTTTTCAAATTTCTTGAAATATATATATATATATATATATAAAATAGTTAAAAATATATTTTTGCACTAAAGTTTCAAGTTATCAATATACACAAAAAAATTGAAAAAAAAGGTAAAATTTGCTATATATAAAGTGTGTTGCCTCATGTAACTTCAATTTCAACATTTTATCAGCAATTAAATTATAGAGTTTACTTTTTAAAAAAGTATATTCAAATAATTTTTAAATTTTTTAAACAATTACAAACATAAAATACACAAAAAAAAAATACATTTTATTAGTTTATCATTTCAAAATTATAAACATATATTCCACTTTCTTATAAAATATACATTTAGTAGACAATTACAATTCTTTACAATACTACCCGAGTTGGATTAGTGGTGGAGAGCATGTGCTCTTGAAAGAGAGGTCACAAGTTCAAATCCCACAAGGGGGTAGGGTATGTACACCTCTCCTGGTGCAGGACAGGCTAAAAATCCATGCTATTAAACTATCAAAAAAAATTACAATTCTTTACAAATATTTTATAGTATCTAATATGTCATAGTTACCCCTCAATTTCTTAATGGTTTTAGGAGTTGCCCACTCCAACATAGCCTCGATTTTAAATGTTTCAACTTTTATGCCTTTGTTATTAGGAATGTGTTGTACGCTTTGCATAACTTGAATTTTGTTTAAATTATATATAAAAAAAAAAAATGGTGGTGCATCTAGATAATGGGTTTAGACACACAATTTGAAAGTATAATCTTTGACAACATCTTGCACCAAATGCGTTAGTAGTTTTAATGTGATTCTTCTCCCAATGAGTGCCAAGTTGCTACATAGATCATCAATAACACGAAAGACATATGCTCTAATAATGAACTTGATGTAGGAGCATCCAATGCTGTATGGGCAATCCTGCATCGCCCAAAAAACAATCTGTTTATTTAGTTTTCTTTTAATGTTTTTGCAGTTCTGGATACCCATTTGGGCGAATAAGTGATTCCAACTTTCAAAATTGACAAGCTAATTTTTCTAGTTGTCTGCCTAAAATAGCACCTTTTTTTTATTTCAAGGTGGACAAAGCCCAAAATTTGCATGAAGATTGAGGATGGGAAAATAAGAACATTGGTGAAATAATCAGATTAGAAGCATTAATGATTTGAAAGTTATTAAAGTTTTAGTTTCCCAAAAAAATGAAAAAAGATCTTCCAAGTCAGATTTGTGTCATTAAACGATGTCAAACGGGCTCGAAAATAGCAGGAATTGGTAGGGAGGATTCTTATCATATTCTTCTCTCAAAGAGATTTCCTATGCTTCAAACGGTTCGTCAATTCGATTCCCAAATCAAAACTTATGTCTGCCAAAAGTTGGGCAATTTTTGAAAAGTTTCAATTTTTTAATCTAATTATATTTCCATATTTCCAATTTCATGTTTTGGCATTTATCTGTCAATTGGTAATTTCTAAGATTGTAATTTCAGCTCCAAAATGGAAAAAATTCTATTTAAGACATGTAGTTTCTTGGAGTAGAGTTGTTGTATGTGATTTTTTGGAGTTGAGTTTGTGGGAGTTTGGTTTTGGGTTTGGAAATTGTTTTGTAAGGGTTTTCCAGAAAAATCTGTAAGCTATGTATTGTAACCTGTGAGGATTATTTCCTCTTATATGTAGTTGCATGTTTGCATGTTTGTAATCGCATATTTATAGATAATAATAATAATATAATCTTTTTGTCTTTAATTCCAATTGTTGTGTTTTTTAGTCTCTCGGGTTTTTCCCTCATCAAGTGGTATCAAAGCCGCTTGTTCCTAAGCATGTGAATAGATTGTCGAATGTGAGGCAGTTCATACCAGGACTTGTGATTGTGGGATCGTGATCAAGATGCCTCCAAGAGTGATGCATGGTGGCAGAAATGTTGGTGCCAGAAATATTGGCAAAAGAAATTCTTTGGCAAGTGAGGGTTTGAGAGCCCTCCAAAGACAGATTGATGCACTGCAAGAAGAGCTGAGAAGAGGGTTTAATCCGAGGAGAGAAGAAAGTGATGATGAAGGAGAGGTTTAATATTAATCCTCAAGTGAATCAAAAGAAGCAATAGATCAAAATCAGGCTTGATTGTTGAGGGCCATTCCTCATATTAGGAAGAGACCCAAAATTGAAGTTTCAAATTATTCTGGGAATCTAAACCTAGAAGAGATGATTAATTTGATCAATAAATTGGAAGAATATTTTGAGCATGAGGAGATAGAAGAACCAAATCAGGTCAAGTTTGCAAAAATGAAGTTGAAAGGTCAAGCAAACATCTGGTGGAAAGAGGTCTAGCTAGATAGAAATTGAAGAGGAAATGGAAACATCACCAGATGGGATTGCATGATTGATAAACTAAAGAAATAGTTCATTCCTATGGACTATGAGCTAGATCTGCTCAAAACATTGCAAGGGTTGAAGCAAGGATAAAAATGTGTGGAGTATACAGAGGAATTTTACAAGATAATTATCAGAACGGGCCATGTAGAGGCCAACAAGGAAAACATCGCCTATTATTTGAATGGGTTAAGACCGAGTATTTTCCATTATAGATGAAATCTTTACATACATATATATGTCCCTTATACACGGTGTATAGTATTTTCCATCCAAGCCAGCATGAAACGGGAGATTTTTTGCAAATTGTAAAAAACTCTTAATGGTTGTAGGCATGTATATATAGTTATTATAATAAATATTTTCAAATTATTTATGCCTTAATATTGAATTGGTAATTATGAATGGATTATTGTCATGATAGCTAGAAATTCACATTTTAGCATTTAAATATGTATTTACTACCTCCTTTTACTAGTCATTATGGCTAGAATTTGGTAGATGTTTGTGTATCATGTTTGTTATGTCATGGTATTTTAAGACATTTAGTGTGAAATTAATTGGAATCTAGAAATCAAGTAGGACATGCAATTAGAAGGAGATTAATTAGAAAACTGATTCAATTTCTAAGGAAACCAATTATATAGTCGGTACCATCTAGGCCATTTATATGTCTTTAAAGTATGTATATTTATATTTCTCATCACTATTGAACCAACCCAACAAAGGGGTTTGACCTAGCAAAACCCGTGGACCTATGGAGTTCCTAGACTCTTAAGTGGTATCCCTAGGCACCACCTTTGCATAATCAACTACTAAGATGGATAGCACTCCAAATTTGATTGAAAGGGATATCAAATTGAGAATATTGTTTTTTTTTTAAGATAGTAGTAAATTAATTCTAAATAACTTAAAATTATATATTCATGTTAATTCCAAAGCTAAATACCACCATTCCTTTTATTTAAATTAGATACAATTATAAAATGACATGCCCCAACTCTATTATCTAAATTTATAATTAAGTAATAATATTTATCTAAACAAGATAATCTTATACAAGAATAAAATTTAGTGACCATATAATTACACTAATCATTTTAATCATAAACTATAATTTAAAACTTCAAAAAGATTATATCCCTAAAAAGGAGAGATTTTAGAAAGCTTATTGGAATCTCTATATAATTATTCTTATATATAATTTGGTTGAGAGACACCATTATCGTGAAATTGAAATCTTGAGATTTTTATGTAGAAGTATTTTATTTATATTAAAATATTGATCATTTCATAGAAGTAAACATGGATGCAATTGCAGAGCATTTTCCTGGTGTTTCTTTCAACACATAGATCTAATTTACAAAAGACATATATCTGATATAAATGACAAATCACATTAAATAATTGAACACACTAACTTCTCCGAGACCACAGATTTTATAGGCATCAAAACCAGATGATTTGCACCCCTTGGTAGCCTTTCTATCGAAGAAGCGACCACTGACATATAAATCACCTTTTTCCATGTGAAAGTAATAATCTCTATCAAAAGCCTTCAAAATGCAATAGCTGTCTTGGGACCCATGCCTTACACAATTTTATGACTGCTCACCTACTCCCTAAACTTAATGACTACTCACCTACCCAACACGAGTTAAGCGATAACTCATTCTTTTTTCAGTGCCCTTCATTTTCACTACCAAAATTCAGAAAAGACATTTACTTTAAATAATCTAAATTTTGTCTTTTCTTTTATTTTTGGGGAGATTCTTTTGTGTTTTATTTATGTAAGTTATTATGTCATGTGTACGCTTTGATATGTGTATAAAACATTTTTTTTTTTTTAAGTATATTTGATGAATACAATGGTAAAAGAGAATTTACGATGTTTTATAGTTATAGGATGGAAATATATTATTGACTTCATCAAATATGATGCGTGTTATTTTATATCATAACACATTTTTGTCAAAATGGAGCATTCAAATTCAATTAGTTAATTTCTTTTTGTTTTGATTCAATATTAAAAAGATAGAGTTAAATTTTGTAACAATTGTAAGAACATATTCTATTTTTAGTCCAAAATATCATTACTAACTTGCAAGTTGGAATGTGGGCCAAGTACACAAACACTAAAGATAGACCCATAAGTAGTATTGCCCAACTCAATCTATCTATGTGATTGAGAATTATATAACGAGCTATGATCAAGTTGATTACCTAAACATGTGAGTGTTTGACTCAAAGAATTACTTATAAATATAGGATCAAGATCAATTATTATGAATTTTGGAGTCCCATGTAGCTACTTAATGGCATCCACAAAGGTTCTTGCCATAGTAACTACTACAAATAGATGAAATAAAGAACAAAAATGTGCATATTTGGTGAGTTGATCCACAACAACCATGGTGATATTTTTTCTTTCAACTTGACTAAACATGCGATCGAATCCATGAATACCTCTTCCCACCTTTAACTTTGAATATATAAGGGTTGCAAAAGTCTTGGAGCCTTAATTCTCTCCACTTTATTTTGATAACATACCATTTATTCTACTATAAATTTCTAGGCATCCCCTTCGAGCACACCCAAAACAAATCTTGCTTAATTCTATGATAATTCTTCAAATATATTGAATGAACCTCAACTAAAGAAGCATGGAGCTCATGTGGAATATTTTGTTCGAGGGTAGAGTTCTCAAGCATAAGTACAATGTCTCTTTATATAAGAGGGAATCTCCTTCACAACAAAATTTATCTAAGCTTCTTGAACTATTGTATTAATATTTAATGAGATCCCACATCTAGTGATCTATTTTGCTACAACTCTAATTTTACTTCTTCAACCCAATCTATGTGTAATATTGGAATGACAAATGATATACATACCTCCTAGGTAAAAGCACAAAACTGTGTCAATCAACACAAGTGAATTTAAGTAATTCTAACTAAAAATTAATTTTAGTAAAACATATGGTCTATAGAGATTCATTATACCTATCTTATATATGGGCCACAAGTTTTCCATTTGTAATTGTTATACCACTTTGGGTCTAATTACCAATTTTTTAATTTTTTAATTTTTTTTTATTTGTATTTTTTTTTAAAAACGTGATGTTTCAACAACTCTTGTACTCTTATAAATAATTTTTTATTTTTTGAAATGTAAAAATACCTTTTTATAGATCTATGAGTGAATTTTCCAAAATATATATCTTTTCATATTTTAATTAGTTTTTTGTACTTTATATTATATTTTTATTGAAAGTAGGTCATCAACACTGAAATATAAGGTTGATTATCTTGTAAAGGAAAAATACTAAAATTTATCTAAGAATTTTGAAACAAATAAATGCACTAGAGAAAAGAGTCTATGTCAAGATGATATAATTCTTTTTTAATTTGGATAAATAATTAAGATAAAAGGTGATGCCAAATGGAAAGTGTTATATTTCAGTACACACAACTTTTCAAATTTCTTGAAAAATATATATACATAAAAAATAGTTAAAAATATATTTTTGCACTAAAGTTTCAAGTTATCAATATACACAAAAAAAAATTGAAAAAAAGGTAAAATATACTATATATAAAGTGTGATGCCTCATGTAACTTCAATTTCAGCATTTTATCAGCAATTAAATTATAGAGTTTACTTTAAAAAAAAGTATATTCAAATAATTTTTAATTTTTTTTAAACAATTACAAACATAAAATGCATAAAAAAATATACACTTTATTAGTTTACATCATTTCAAAATTCTAAACATATATTTCACTTTCTTATAAAATATACATTTAGTAGACAATTACAATTCTTTACAGTACAACCTGAGTTGGCCTAGTGGTGGAGAGCTTGTGCTCTTGAAAGAGAGGTCACATGTTCAAATCCCACAAGGGGGTAGGGTATGTACACCTCTCCTGGTGCAGGCCAGGCTAAAAATCCATGCTATTAAACTATAAAAAAAAAATTACAATTCTTTACAAATATTTTATAGTATCTAATATGTCATAGTTGCCCCTCAAGTTCTTGATGGTTTTAGTAGTTGCCCACTCCAACATAGCCTCGATTTTAACTATTTCAAATTTTATGCCTTTGTTATTAGGAATGTGTTGTACGCTTTGCATAACTTGAATTTTATTTAAATTATGTATAATAAAAAAAAAATTGTGGTGCATCTAGATAATGTGTCTAGACCCTCAATATGAAAGTATAGTCTTTGACAACATCCTGCACCAATTGCGTTAGTAGTTTTAATGTGATTCTTCTCCCAACGAGTGCCAAGTTGCTACATAGATCATCAGTAACGAAAGACCTATGCTCTAATAATGAACTTGATGTAGGAGCATTTGGTGCTATATGGGCAATCCTGCATCACCCAAAAATATTTATTTTTGTTTAGTTTCTTTTAATATTTTTGCAATTCTGGATACCCATTTGAGCGAATAAGTGATTCCAACTTTAAGAATTGACAAATTACTTTTTCTAGCAGTCTACCCAAAATAGCAGGTTTTTATTTGAAGGCAGATGGAGCTCAAAATTTGCAGGAAGATTAAGGATGGGAAAATAAGCACATTGGCGAAAGAATTAGATTAGAAGCACTAACGGTTTGAAAGTTATTAAAGTTTCAGTTTCTCAAAAAATTGAAAAAAAATCTTCCAAGTCAGATTTGTGGCATTAAACGATGTCAAACATGCCCGAAAATGGCAAGAATTAGTAGGGAGGACTCTTTGCATATTCTTGACTCAAAGAAATTTCTTATACTTCAAACGGTTCGTCAATCTAATTCCCATATCAAAAGTTATGGTTGTTGAAAGTTGGGCAATTTTTGAAAAGTTTCAATTTTCGAATTTGATTATATTTTCATATTTCCAATTTCATGTTTTGGCATTTATCTGCCAATTGGTAATTTCTAAAATTGTAATTTTAGCTCCAAAATGGAAAAAATTATCTTTAAGACTCATATGTAGTTTTTTGGAGTAGAGTTGTTGTATGTGAGTTTTTGGAGTTGAGTTTATGGGAGTTTGGTTCTGGGTTTGGAAATTGTTTTGTAAGGGATTTTCTAGAAAACTCTGTAAGTTGTGTATTGTAGCCTGTGAGGATTATTTCCTCTTATATGTAGTTGCATGTGTTGCATGTTTGTAATTGCATATTTGTAGATAATAATAATAATATAATCTTTTTGTCTTTTATTCCAATTGTTGCATTTTTCAGTCTCTCGGGTTTTGCCCTCATCAAGTGGTATAAAAGCCGGTTGTTCATGAGCATGTGAATAGATCGCTAAACGTGAGATATTTCATACCAAGACTTGTGATTGTGGGCTTGTGATCAAAATGCATCCAAGAGTGATGCATGGTGGTAGAAATGTTGGTGCCAGAAATATTGGCGAAAGAAATGCTTTGGCAAGAGAGGGTTTGAGAGCCCTCTAGAGACAGATTAATGCATTGCAAGAAGAGATGAGAAGAGGGTTTAATCTGAGGAGAGGAGAAAGTGATGATGAAGGAGAGGTTTAATATTCATCCTCAAGTAAATCAGAAGAAGCAATAGATCAAAATCAGGCTTGATTGTTGAGGGCCATTTCTCAGATTGGGAAGAGACCCAAAATTGAAGTTTCAAATTATTATAGGAATCTGAACCCAGAAGAGCTGATTGATTGGATCAATAAATTGGAAGAATATTTTGAGTATGAGGAGATAGAAGACCCAGATCAGGTCAAGTTTGCAAAAATGAAACTGAAAGGTCATGCAAACATCTAGT
This sequence comes from Cryptomeria japonica, assembly GCF_030272615.1. Lineage (NCBI taxonomy): Eukaryota > Viridiplantae > Streptophyta > Pinopsida > Cupressales > Cupressaceae > Cryptomeria > Cryptomeria japonica. The sequence goes on along the minus strand of NC_081408.1, from coordinate 3,454,525 downwards.
GGAAAGAGGTCCAGCTAGATAGAAATTGAAGAGGAAATGAAAACATCACTAGATGGGATTGCATGGTTGAAAAACTGAAGAAATAGTTCATTCCTATGGACTATGAGCTAGATCTGCTAATAAAATTGCAAGGGTTGAAGCAAGGAAGAAAATATGTGAAGGAGTATATGGAGGAATTTTACAAGATAATTATCAGAACAGGCCATGCAGAGGCCAATAAGGAAAAGGTCACTTGTTATTTGAATGGGTTAAGACCGAGTATTCAAAAGGAGTTGAATCTAGTCAGAATGGCTAGTATTAAAGAAGTGTATCAATTTGCTTTGAAGGTGGAGGAGAAACTAAATAATAGATATGAAGGCAAGCAAAAAGGGAAAGCCCTAGGCAGCAGAAGTGGTGGAAGATCCCTTGGGGATCGAAATGAGGATCAAGAGGAAAATGATGATGTGGGTCGTAGCCAAAATCAGAAGGGTGATAATTCCTATCACCCCTGTGATCAAAATAATGGTGAACAAAGAGGAAGAGGAAGAGGAAGACTTGGACAAGGGTCTGGGAAAGGATGTTTTAGAGTAACTTATTTCTAGTGTGGTGAAGAAGGGCATAAAGCCTTTGAATGTCCACAACGTGAAGGAAGGACAGGCAGAAGAAATGAAGTCCATGCACGTATGGAACATGCAGATAAAGAAGCTCAGTCTGAAAATTCTAATGATGCTAAAAGGGGAGAAACCCTAGTTATCAGAAGAGACCTAATGAAAGAGATAAAAGAACCATACCAAAGGCATAATTTATTTTGCACCAAATGCAAATGTGAAGATAAATGTTGTAATGTGATTATTGATAGTGGAACCACTGATAATCTGGTGTCTGAAGAGATGGTTAGGAAGTTGAAACTGAAGAGGGAAAGACATCCTCAGCCATATCGGATTGCTTGGTTGCAAAATGACCACAAATTTATGGTCAATGAAGAATGTCTGGTAAAATTTAAGATTGGCACTTACAATGATGAGGTACTCGGTGATATCATGCCCATGGATGCATGTCACATGTTGTTATGACGGTCATGACAGTTTGATAGGAGTGTTGTACATGATGGCCATGCTAATAATTAAACCCTAACAAAGGATGGAGTTTTCCATAAGTTTAAGCCCTTGAAGGAGGTGGAAGAAAAGGTACGTAGTAATGCTAGAATATGTTTTGTTGGTGGAAAAGAATTTTTGGAAGCCTTGAAACATGAATGTATGTGTTATACTTTAAGTCCTAAACTGGATAGAGAAGATCGTAGAGAGGTGCCTGTAGAAATTTTAGGTAACCTATTGAATGAGTTTCCGAGCATTGTGTCTGGTAATGTGCCTGAGGGTTTACCAAGTGGAAGGTGCAATGAAGTTGCAGATGTCTTAAATAGGAGGCAAACTATGTTGACAAAGATGCAGTCTAAACTGGTTGGGTTCAATGAACTCAAGACATTGTATCTGAAGGACCCTAATTTTGCAAAGGCTTGGAAAGCTTGCAAGATGCCTGTTACTTTAGACTAGACGAAGTGGATGGATTTCATAATCCAGGATGACATGTTGTTTAAAGGAAGCTAGTTGTGCATTTTGAGGAGCTACATGAGGGAGGATTTGATCAAAGAGAAGCACAGTGGGAAGATGGCAGAACATTTTGGTCAAGAGAAGACCATTGCCATTATCAGTGAGCATTACTATTAGCCTCAGTTATCACAGGACATGAATAAATTTGTGTAGAGTTGTAGAGTGTGCCAAACGGATGAAGAAGTAAGTCAGAATACAAGGTTGTATTAGCCATTACCTATACCAAAGAGGCCATGGGAGGTGAAGAAGCAAATCAATGAGATAAATTTGCAATATAAGGTGAAGGCAGATCAGAAAGGGAGAAACAAGGAGTTCCAGGTTGGTGATAAGGTGATGGTCCATTTGAGGAAGGACAGGATTTTAGTAAGGACATACAATAGGCTGAAGGTGAAGGAGTTTGATTCCTCCAAGATTTTGAAGAAGCTCAGTTCAAGGAGTGCATATGAGGTAGAGTTGTCGGAAGGAATTAACCTTTCCCTTGTGTTCAACATTGCAGATTTAAAAAATTATCTTGAAGATTGCACAAAGGAGGAACAAGTGACAAGACAATGTATAATCCTTTCACCTACTTTAGAGGAGGAGATCGAGGCAAATCTAGATAGCCACACGTGGGCAGGACTACCAGAAACAGGCTGTATAAGCAATATTTGGTGAAATGGAAGGGAAGACCTCTTGAATATTCTTCATGGCCATCCCAGAAAAAGGTTGACCATTTGGGTTTTCCTCAACTAGCTCAGACATGATGGGGTCACTTCTCAATCTACCCTGGGTGTTTGATGTAGGAGCATCTGGTGGTGTATGGGCAATCCTCCATCACCTAAAAATATTTATTTTTGTTTAGTTTTTTTAAAATGTTTTTGCAGTTCTGGATACCCATTTGAGTGAATAAGTGATTCCAACTTTCAGAATTGACAAGCTACTTTTTCTAGCCGACTGCCCAAAATAGTAGGTTTTTATTTGAAGGTGGATGGAGCCCAAAATTTGTAGGAAGATTAAGGATGGGAAAATAAGCACATTGGAAAAAGAATTAGATTAGAAGCATTAACTATTAGAAAGTTATTAAAGTTTTAGTTTCCCAAAAAATAAAAAATAAAATCTTCTAAGTCAGATTTGTGGGATTAAACAATGTCAAATGGGCCCAAAAATGTTGGGAATCGACAGAGCAGATTCTTAGCATATTCTTCACTCAAAGAGATTTCTGACACTTCAAATAGTTCATCAATCTGAATCCCAGATCAAAAGTTATGGCTACCAAAAGTTGGGCAATTTTCAGAAAGTTTCAATTTTTGAATCTAACTATATTTTCATATTTCCAATTTCATGTTTTGGCATTTGTCATTGGTAATTTCTAAAATTGTAATTTCAGCTCCAAAATGGAAGAAAGTCTATTTAAGACTCATATGTAGTTTTTTGGAGTGGAGTTGTTGTATTAGAGTTTTTGGAGTTGAGTGTTTGGGAGTTTGGTTCTGGGTTTAGAAATTGCTTTGTAAGGGTTTTTCCAGAAAACTCTTTAAGATGTGTATTGTAGCTTGTGAGGATGATTTCCTCTTATATGTAGTTGCATGTTTGCATGTTTGTAATCACATATTTGCAGATAATAATAATATAATATTTGTGTCTTTTATTGCAATTATTGTGTTTTTCTATCTCTAGAATTTTGCCCTCATGAGAACTAAAATTGACATAATTCAAAGCTAAATTCAACAATTATACTTGATATTATGCCTCTGCAAGGGTGTAGAACAGAGCTACACAAGTGTAGTTTCAAGCTACATAGGCACAATTCTAGGCTACATAGGCACAATTCTAGGCTACACAGGCACAAGTTATCAGTGTACCTACAAAACAGTGAAATTCAATCAAATAGAGACCAATCTTGATGAGCATAACAACTATGATTATGGTGGAATTGGCCCTATTTGAACTCAAAATTCACTATGACATCAATGTTTGACTCAAATTCAAGTTCCACATGATAGATCCATGCCTAAGAAAGATAATGCAACACATTAAATAGGAAATGGAAAAGTTCTAAGCCTATTCAAGTGAAATGTAGAACTTTACTCATGTAGGAACCCTAATGACCCTAATGTGAGAGATTGTTGTTCATTTCCATCCTAATTAGTCTATGTGAGTTGATTAAACCTTATTGCACACTAATTAGACTAATTGCAACTAGCTTGAAGCAGAATTGAAAAATTTGTGTTCAATTTTAAAGCCCCAAACTGAGAATTTATCATTCTTTTTAGGCCAATTTGCATGAAAAGTAAATGCAAAAGCTTGTTTTTCATTCACCAAAGTAATTAGGACTATATGATTTTACTTGAGGGTAAAAGCACAAACCTGTGTCAACTTTTATAAAGGAACCAGGCAACACAACTAAAATTGTTTAACTTCAACCGCATGAAAGTGGTATTTCTAAATTGAATTTTGAAATGATGTAAACTAATCAAATGTATAAATATTAATGAAATTTAGGTCTAATATTTTTTTTATTTTTTTTGGAAAGATATTTTTTTATATATTCAAAGACAGATTTTTCATTGCTGAAAAATGTTGAAAATCAGGGGTTCTAGTCGGCATCACCAAAAAAAATAAAAACGGACTTAATTTTTTTTTTTCTAAATAGAGAACATATATATGCAGTGTTAAAAAAAATAAAAAAAATTTTGATGTATATTTTTCTCATTATAGTATTTTGAAGTCCAACATAGCTAAAATTGACAGCTTTCATTCGGCATCACCTTTTGACAACTAAATTTATCATTAACCAAAAAAAAATTCCCTTTTTGAGAAGATTCTTTCATCTAGTGAAATTTTTTTTTTTTAATTTTTTAATATCATTTAATACTTTTTTTAATTTCTAACTAGCCTCTTTTTAAACTTTAAAAATCTATCGCAATGTTTAATTAATAAAAATATTTAAATTAATCAAAATAATTAAAAAATTATGTCTAGATTTATGACTTCGAGCTCTACAAAAGGGTATTTTTTTATTTTTGTAAAAAAATATTCTGCTCGAAGAAAAATTGAGCACAAGTGAAAAGTTTCAAAAATACAGAGTTTTTCACCTTTTTTGTGTCACATCACACGACACATAGGTTAGTCTGGCCAGACTAAGTTCTCAGTCTGGCCGAACTAAGTTCTCATTCTGGTCGAACTCAGTCCGACTGGACTAACCTTAGTTCTAAAAATAAAAAAAATTAATTTTTTTAAATGAAAGCATTTGAACTAAGGGAGTCCGACCAAACTTCTGATGCCATTTCGATGCCACACAGATGTCATGTGGAACCACGCGGCCTGGGGGTAGTTCGGTCAGACTGAGTCTAGCCAGACTACCCTCAGTTGGCCCAAAGTGTGACACAGCTACATTCTTTTTCCCTTGAACCTTATTGATCACTTTTAAGAATTATTCTAACCCTGCAACCACCAAGAAAGTGAGTAATTTTGTAAATTGAAGCAATCATGACAAAGTGCCACAAAAAACTACATAGGCGTAGGTCTAGGCTACACAAGTGTATGTCTGGGCTACACATGCACAGATCTCACCTACACAAGCACAAAAGGAGCCTGCACAAGCACAGGACTAGCCTGCACAGGTACAAAAACTCTAGGTCATCATTGAAAAGCCTTTTTCTGTAAAATATTAGATTGACCCATGAAGTGGGTCCCACCAGGCATGCTAGAAAATGTATGGATGAAAATGTGTTCAATTATGAATGATTTAAAACCTAAATTAAATAATTCAAGCTAACAAAATTCATTCAAATACCTCAAGATTGAGAACACTGTTAGACAGGAAATTGGAAACATTAAATAACAAGTAAACACAAACCAATGTCCATTTGATTTGATTGTTCTTCGATCAGATTTGTTCTTTATGACGTTGTGAATGCTTGATTTTGCTCCATGATGTGTGGATTATGTAAGTTGGATTCAAGATATGAGTGTGGGATGATGGGATGTGAGTATGAAAATCAACATGATTGTGCAACGAAGTTTGTTGGTCATTTTTGGAAGATAATGTGGGAGAAATTGAAAATAGATTTGAAATTTTGCCTAGCTTACCATCCGCAGACTAATGGACAAATGAAAGTAGTGAATAGGAATTTGCACAATTTTATGAGATTCTTGGTTGGGAACAATCCAAAAGGTTGGGATTTAGTGTTGCCCTAGGTAGAATTTGCATACAACAATTTGGTGAATGGAAGTACGGGCAAGACACCATTTCAAGTAACTTATGGTAGCAGCCCAAGGAATGTTTCAAAACTAAGGAAGATGGAAGGTGAAGACAAGAAGAGTGTCAAAGCTAAGGATTTTGTTGAGCACCTAAAGAACTTACATGATGAGGTGAGAAAACACATTGAAGGGTGAATTCTCAGTACAAATCCAAGGCTGACCAAACGAGGAGTTATAAAGAGTTCCAGGTTGGGGATCAAGTTATGGTGCACCTGCAGGAGGAGAGATTTTTTATTGAAACTTACAATAAATAGAAGATGAGAATATTTGGAGATTCTAAGATTATTCACAACCATGAATATAGGAATGCATATGAGATTGACTTGCCAGGTGATTTCAATATCTCACCAATATTTAACATTGTTGATTTAATAGAGTACCAATAGAATGTGAATTAGGAAGGGCCTATGGGAGCACAATTGAATATTCCTGTCTATGTTATTGAGAAGGAGAAAATTGAGTGAATCTTGGACAACAGAGTGAGAAAAAGCACCCGAAACAAGCAATATTATGAGTATCTAGTTAAATGGTGTATTAGGCCGATGGAAGACTCAACATGGTTGTTGGAAGCTGAGGTTAGTCACCGTGGCTTTCACCACCCAAAGTGATAGAGTACTTTCTTTCTCTACCTTGGGTGTCTAATACGAGAGCATCCATGGGAGTAAATAGAAATCTTGCACCTTTACTTGGTAGATTGGTGGCTTGCATCTCTTCAGTGATGTGACATGTTACATTGGTGGGATAATTTATGTGTCTCACCAATGGAGTATGATCTTTCTAATGACATCCCCAAGCATCATCGACTCTTGTCAACATTTGCGTCAAGGTGACCAAGGTGTATTGGAGAGACAACTTTCTTGTCTCCCTGTTGACATGATTTCTCTTTGATGAACTCTATGTCATAGTTTTGTGGCACTAAGAAGGCATGATAGTATGTTTGGTTCCTTCAGCGAGACTATGGGGTTGTGTCTCAACAATGATAGGATCTATGGGAGGTTTTGAACATAAATGTACCATCTCTATTGCAGGACGTAGTGGCGTCAGTAAGATTGAGTGAGAAGTCTCACTAATCGTTTGTGCATTCTTGATTTGGAGTTGTGTTGTAACAAAGGGTGGCTAGCTAAACATGGGACATACGAAGCATTAATGGGACTAGTGAGGTAGTTGGAAGAAGGGTCAATAATAAAGGGAGGATAGAGAGGATTGAAGAGAGGAGGAGAGAGAATGGAGGGAACAACTTTTTGTGCAGAGGAGATCGTGGGAAAAGAAATACATAACAAGTGTGAGGAATGAGATGAAATGATCGTGAAGCCTTGGTTATGATTGTAAGTTGGCAAGGCACACTTCTTTGTGAAATAAACTAGTATTCCATAGGAACAAGGAGCTCAAAGTTGTAAATGTAATCCATTGAATGATAGAAAGGACTGTTGTTTTGGTATTCTCTCTCTCTTTGAGTATCTATTTTGGTCTATTGTGCGTATGTTTTGTAGCTTCTTGAAACACATGCAAATAAGCTACAAATGGTATCAGAGTAGGTGAGAGGTCTTGGGTAGGAGAAAGTTTATGGAAAGAGCCCAAGTGAATAGAGATTGGTAGATCCCGGTGTTCTTTTTGAAGTTGTTGAATGTCATTGCAAAAGGAAGAAGATTGTGTAAAGAGTTTGCAACCATCCAAGATTCGAGTCGCCTATTTTGATGGTATGCATGCTGCTAAAACATAGATTGTTGAATGAGAGGGAGCTGTAGTTTTTTATTTCCACCCACACGTTTGATGCTTTCAAAATTTTAGTTTGTTGTGTCTTATCTATCAAAACAAAAGGTGAGTGTTGTATTAAAAAAGAACATTACATAAGCCAAAAACAATTTATTGTTCAAAGTCTGCTTTGTTGAAAAGACATTAGAGGAATGAGAGAAATTTGCCGAGATAAGAGGTTGCAATTAATATGTGAAGGTGGTAGAAAAGGGGAAGTTGTAGTTGAGAGTGAGAAGATAGTTGCCAGAGATAGGTTTTCATTTCGGCAATAGTAAAGGAAGTGTTTAGAATTGTTGAAGAAGCTGCCAAACAGAAAGATCTGCAAGCAGTCTTAGGTACAATTATTTTTGTCAATGGGAAAGATTGGTTAAAAAATAAAGAAAGAAAATTTTATTTTAATGTGTGAGAAGGATATTTTGAAGGATGAATTGATGAAAACAAAGAAGTGTAATTCAGATTTCATAGAAAAGATAAGGTACTTAGGAAAAGATATTTATGAAAGTTCATGTGACAATGATATTCTTCAAAAAGAATTGGAGAAGCTTAAACAAGAAAATGGAGAATTAAAAGAAAAGTTAAAGTTTTTTGATCAAGTCAAGAAAGAGAATGAAGATTTTGAAAAACAATTAGCAATGTTGAAAAAAGAAAATGAGTGTTTGAAAGAAAAACCATTAGTTTGTGATGTATCATGTGACATAGAAGATTTGTTTCGTCCCCTTGATCAATCAGCTGATATGCATCATGTACCAAAAGTTTCTTCAAGTGAAGATGGTGAAGTTGAAAGTAAGGATGAGTTTGCATGAATAGGTGCAAGTTGTGATATTAAAAACAAAAGTTGTTCTGAAAATAATATTGGTTGAAAGATAATGCAAAAAATGGGTTATAAAAGAAAAAGGTTTGGGAAAGCATGGGCAAGGAATTCAAGAGCCCATTCAACCAATTATGAGGCCCAAGAATGTAGGTCTTGGATATGGTAAGAAAGAGCGATTTCATGTTGCTAGTGTTACAAGCTCATCCAAATCACCTGAAAGAATTTAGTGTTTGCATTGTCACAAAGAAGGGCATAAAGAAGAGAAGTGTTGGGATCTTCACCCTTTTTCAATTTTTGGGTTGAAGAATCATTGTGAAAATTCATACTAGAATAGAGAGATGAATGAACAAGCTAAGAAAGGTTGTATGCAAATTGATTATGGTTGGATCAATGGATCCTCTTGGCAAAAGTTAGCAAATATGTTTAGAAGGTTGTATAAGCCTAAATGTTTGCATGTGAATAGAAGAAAACATTGGACACAGTTTGGATGTTCGAGCCAAGTAGAAAATGACTACCTGGGGTGAACTCACAATAATGGTTCCCACTTTTTTGCCACTTTTGACACTAAGATGAACAATTTTAAAATAATCTTCAACTTCCGACAACTATAACTTTTAAACTATTAACAGTTTGAAGATGATGTAAATTAGTGATTTGTAGAATTTTGTCTGTAGATTCTGTATATATTTTTTTCAAATTTTTTTGAAGCATTTTTTTTTAATTTTTCCATCTCCCTCGAAAAGTAGTTTTTTACAACAAACTACATTTTTTAAGAGTGATGTGTCTCTCGAAACTCATAACTTTTTTTTCTATAAATGATAAAAACTCAATTCTTTCGAATTTTGGTTTGTAACATCAATATCTAGGGCTTGTAGTTGGTTTGATAGTGATATGTTCAATATTTTTCATTTTATTAAGTTTTGAAGTCTGACTAGTCATAATTCATACATAGGTTTACTTTTGAACACATAACTTATTCTATATATATCAAAATTCAATTTTATTTTTTTTGTTAGAAAGAAGACACCAATACCCAGGGCTTAGATATTTTTTAGATTTTTTTAAAATTAGTTTCCTATTTTTCCCAATGAGTTGAACAGAGAAGTTCATGTTTGGTGAAAAACCTATATTTGGTAAAATTAAAAAAACAAGTTCATAATAAACTCAATATGTAATAAAATTATATTCATTGGAAAGCTTGCTTCGAGGACTATAATACTACATTTTGGGTTGTCAAGATCATTCCATTTGAGCCTTCAACTAGAGGTTTCAAGGCCAAAAATCTGCAAAAAAATGTAGAAATTTTCAGAGAAGTGTTAAAAAAGGTGTTCGAACGAAGGGGGGTTCAAGCAAACCCCCTATTTTTAGGGGGGTTCGAATGAAGGGGGGTTCGATCAAACCCCCGCGCTATAATTGAAAAATGACATAAAAGAGCATTAAAGGTGCTTCACTCGAAAGATGGGGTTCGAGCGAAGTGGGGTCTTCACTCAAACCCCAAAGGGTATTCCGTTCGAACACCCCCACTTTGCTCAAACCCCTCGTAAACAATTTTTTTCACTTTCACCAATTTCCTTCATTGGCAAAAGTGGGAACCAGCTTTGTGAGTTCACCCTCTGCTATGATTGATGTTGCATAGTGAGTTGCAAGGGTTTGGACTTTGCCCCATCGAGTTATCTTGTAAGGTCACATCGAGTTGCAAAGATCCAGTTTGTCAAAGCTTTGAGATCAAATTGTGAATATCTGCGTCAAGGGGAAGTATGTTGGCATGTGATGCATGAGCCTCACCGCAATGCACCTAGCCTTTCCATCATGCACTGTAATACTTAGCCATTCACTGCATGTTGCAGTTCATTGAAGACAATGCTTAGTTATATTTTTAGTGAGTTAATTTAGGATTTAATCTGCATTGATTTATTTTTAGATCTTCTAGTTACAAAATCTAGTGCATGCAATGCATGTTTATTATGAATGGTTCTAGAGGAAACATCCTCTATAAAAGACTCCTAATTGTAATGGTTGATGCATGGTCTGAAAGATGTAATGCTCCTTCTTGAATTTCAATAAATATTTTGTGTTAGTGTGTTATAAAATCTTTTTGTGGTTGCAATCTACTTCTTTGCATGTGTTTCAAGAAGCTACATGTTTAAGAGTTGGAATCAAATCATGTGGTTTTCTTTCCCATCTTCTCATATCAAAAAGTGTAGGAAGTTGTTTTGCTATCCTAACTTCCTTTCACACACTTCTATCTAAAACTAGTTATCAAACAAAATAGAAAATTTAATCATTTTTATTTTCTATAATTCCATTGACATACACAATTCCCCCTCTTAATAATCAAATATGTCTAGTCTAGGCATTAATTTTTTCCATTTGTAGTAATCATATTTTTCTCTAATTTTTTACTAAGGATGTGGGTGAAAGCAAGACTTCTTTGGTTCACTTTTAATGGAAGTATTGGGATTAAAAATGTCATGATAGGAACAGGTCCTTATTTCATAGAAAATGGGTACCCGTTTAGGAATGAATCTTCAACCTTTAACACACACTCAATATGAATGCAGGGTCTTATCTAAATAGGTACTCATTATGAATGCATACCTATTTGCAAATAGGTGCCCATTTTGAAAAGGTATTTTATAACTATTGAATGAGAATTTGGATCTAGTGATCTATCTTGCTACAACCCTAGTTCCACTTCTTCAACCCAATCTACATTTAATATTGAAATGAAAAATGTTATTCATTAAAAAAAAATAACAATTCTTTGATTTCGTTTAAATTCAAAATTTAATATATTTATATGCTTAAATTTATATAATTTATCCATTATTTTTGAAATTATATATTTTGGAGGAATTGTCAAAGCCTAAATTTAAAGAACAATCAACCAATTTTTTTATTAAAACCATCTATTTATAATTTCTCGTCAAATATTATATAATATTATTTAATAATAAAATATAATAAGTTATATTAATACAATTAAGCTTATTAAAATTTATCTTGGGTTGAAGCATTTGAGGCATGCTTTTCAAATTAGCCACCTCATGACTATTTGACACTTAAGTAAAGTCATCTCACTAACTATCTAGTTGTTCACATCATCAAGAGACAAGTGGCAACCTCCTATTAGTTGAATAGTGAAGGTTCCAACAATGATTCAGTAAGATATAAGCATGTCTCAATATATCTTGATCTAGTGAATCCTAATTAATAGATGCTCTATTTTTGTAACTAATTAAAAAGGTTGAAATTACATAGAACTAGTCACAAAAGGTAAATTACCTTGAGAAATAAAGATCCTTTTTTCTTTTTAACTCATTATAGATCCACTTGGTATAGTCAATGATCATTATATGCACCATCTACATTTTTCTATAGAGCCACAAATTCAATATGTAAAATCCGTGCAAAAAAATTACTAATATAGGCATATTGATGATATCATATCATCAAAGCCATATGACACAATCTCATAAACTTATATAAGAACAATATTTCAAAATTCTATGTAAATTTACTTTTTAACTTAAAAAATATGAAAATAAATTATTTTTTTTTATTAAGTTTGTAGACCATTTATTCACACAAAAAAATTTTCTTCTCTAACATTTAATACTTTTATTTAAAATATTTTTTATAAAATCATACGAACCCAATACCAAATTGAAAGGAATAGATTTGATTACTTAATTAATGGTTGAACAATGGAGGTCATTTTCTACCCAAATTCCTAATACTTTATACAATGTCTCGTAATAAAAGCTTTGCTTTTGAAGATAATTTAAATTCGTTCAATCAGCCTTCTAAGTTGTGTGAATTATAATTAGTCGACCCTGTTTCCATTATCACAAAGGGTGGGCCAGTGAACGTGGGCAGCACTTATCGACGTACAGCCCTACATTATTGGATGTTTGGGGTCCACAGTAAGTGTCCTAACCTCCTTTTCCCACTCGCAAACTTGTGTTCTCATGTCCACTATGGTGAAAACAGCTGTGCTGGAAATCCATCTTTTCAACCCTGGCCCACATTGATTTTTCCGTATAGACGAAGCAACTCCGATGAAAAATTTGAGTAATTTTGAAGCATCCGTATTTTGAGAATCCGTATTTTGAAGCATGGTCCACATTGACGGTTGATGGAAAAAATGCCTTCCATGATCATAAATTACAATTATAAAAGGCCAAAAAAGCTCAGTGAGTGATCATCTTGTTTCTTTCTCAGTTATATTTCCTCTGTATTGTTTTCACAGTGTTAGTAATGGGAAAGTTCTCTTTTCCTTCATGGTGCTTCTCCTGCACTTGCTTCTAATCCTCTTCACTTCCTCAGGAAGAAACCATTGCTGGACCTTCTACCCTTACACCATCTTCTCCACAATCAGCAAATCCCGGACCTTCTACTACATTATCTTCTCAACCTTCTCAACAACCAGCCAACGCTGAACCTTCTACTACCACTCCAAAGGATTTGGAGACATTTCTACATAAATTCAATGATGTAAGCCAGCTTCACGATCTGATAAAGTTCGTCGAACATCTATTGAAGATCGCGGTAAGTTCTCTACTCAGATTTTTTGTATAATCAGAATTTCTGGCATTCAACTTTTAGAATATCTTTTGTTTTGCCGCAATTTTAGTTATATATACTTTCCTTCCCTAAGAATAATTAGGCTATATTGAGTGTAAATGTATTATTGTCCAACGCAGTCGGGAGAGAAGAAGGAAGAAGGATCTAGTTCCGAAGTAAATTCTTATATCCAGGATGGCCAAACACTACTGGAGTTTGTAGATAAACACATTGGCAAACTTCCTCAAGAGGTAAAGTTTCAATTTCGGAAATCTAAAATCAACTTGTGCTGAAATTTCAAAATGATTTAAACTCTAGCCAGTTATAAGTTAATGGGTGGCTAAAACTCTACACGTTTGGGAAATAAATTATATTAAATGAATATTGATTGTCATAGTTTTCTTACATATCATGGATTTCTCCGTACAGAAGGATTCCATAGATGGCTTAGGTGCAGAGACGCAGAAAATTCTCACAGATTTGCTCAAAGGCGCTGGGAAAATTCACTGGGTGGGGGCAGCACTTTCTATGGTAGGATTTGCATTGGCCAGATATAATGAGATGTCTAACAACCAAAGAGAGTGCCTTGAAATTTTGAAAGCTATGGTTAATCTTGGGAAGCAAATAGTGGAGTTGAATGAGCAAATGCCATATCAGAAGCAGCATTTAAATGAGGCAGTGGAGTGCATCGTTGTAGGATGCAGCATGTGCACGTCGCAACTTACAGCCGTCAAAATTTTCAGGTGAGTTCAATTATTTGAAAACTTTTATTTGAGAGGCTGCACGTATAATTAGCATAAATAAAAAAGTCAATTCTATTTGAGTTGAAACGGAAAGAAGCAGGCCTGAAATGCAAATAATATAGAAATATTTGAGATGATTAGAGAGGGGAAAAGGTAGAAGAGGAAGATATCAGTGACCGTATGGTAGATTTTGTGTACCGCAGATTGTTTCCACGTGCCAAAGAGGCTTTTCTCGATATCAGAGCTCTAGAAGAGGCGTCATTCGTCAAGACAGACGAAAATGCTTATGTGATTGTTCATGACATAGTCCGAGCAAGAGGGAGAAAGATGGCAGAGGGAAACAGAATCACAGATGAAGAGGTATGTCATACTTACAATGTCCCTTGTCAATATTAACAAAATATAGTTTTTATTCACAAGCATAGTAATTTATTTGTTTATTTTTGTGCAGAAACTCAAAAACTTAAAAGGCATCTATTTTGATGAACCATCTGAGCAGCCTCCGATAGAAATTAATGATGCTATCATTATTGCCACTTGAGGCAGTCTTGTTATGCTTATAAAAAACAAAGTTAAACATTTTAATTTAAGAAATATAGAATCAATGATACTTTACTAAATTTTTAGATCATTTATTCACACAAACAAATTTTATTAAAGACATTCAATGTTTGAATAAAAATACTATTACATGAGTGTCAAATTTTATAAAACCATAAGAATCCAATGCCACAATTTGAAAAGAAATACATTCCATTCGATGGTTGGACTGTGAATCTATACTTTTCTTAGAGCGATCATTTTCTACCCAAGTGGCCAGCCTGGAAAGCTAAAGTATATTTAAAGAGCATGGTCCACATTGACAAATGATGGGAAAAATGCCTTCCATGATCATAAATTACAATTATAAAACGCCAAAAGAGGTGAGTGAGTGATCATCTTGTTTCTTTCTCGGTTATCTTTCCTCTCTGTATTGTTTTCACAGTGTTAGTAATGGGAAAGTTCTCTTTTCCTTCATGGTGCTTCTCCTGCACTTGCTTCTCATCCTCTTCACTTCCTCAGGAAGAAACCATTGCTGGACCTTCTACCCTTCCACCATCTTCTCCACAATCAGTAAATGCTGGGCCTTCTACTACTCCATTATCTTCTCAACCTTCTCCACAATCAGTAAATGTTGGACCTTCTACCCTTCCACCATCTTCTCCACAATCAGCAAATCCCGGACCTTCTACTACTCCATTATCTTCTCAACCTTCTCAACAACCAGCTAACGCTGGACCTTCTACTACCACTCCAAAGGATTTGGAGACATTTCTACATAAATTCAATGATGTAAGACAGCTTCACGATCTGATTAAGTTTGTCGAACATCTATTGAAGATCGCGGTAAGTTCTCTACTCAGATTGTTTGTATAATCAGAATTTCTGGCATTCAACTTTTAGAATATCTTTTGTTTTGCCACAAATTTAGTTCTATATACTTTCCTTCCCTAAGAATAATTAGGCTATATTGAGTGTAAATGTATTATTGTCCAACGCAGTCGGGAGAGAAGAAGGAAGAAGGATCTAGTTCCGAAGTAAATTCTTATATCCAGGATGGCCAAACACTACTGGCGTTTGTAGATAAACACATTGGCAAACTTCCTCAAGAGGTAAAGTTTCAATTTCGGAAATCTAAACTCAACTTGTGCTGAAATTTCAAAATGATTTAAACTCTAGCCACTTATAAATTAATGGATGGCTAAAACTCTACACGTTTGGGAAATAAGTTATATTAAATGAATATTGATTGTCATAGCTTTCTTACATATCATGGATTTCTCCGTACAGAAGGATTCCATAGACGGCTTAGGTGCAGAGACGCAGAAAGTTCTCACAGATTTGCTCAAAGGCGCTGGGAAAATTCACTGGGTGGGGGCAGCACTTTCTATGGTGGGATTTGCATTGGCCAGATATAATGAGATGTCTAACAACCAGAGAGAGTGCCTTGAAATTTTGAAAGCTATGGTTAATCTTGGGAAGCAAATAGTGGAGTTGAATGAACAAATTCCAGAGCAGAAGCAGAAATTGAACGAGGCAGTGGAGTGCATCGTTGTAGGATGCAGCATCTGCACCTCCCAATTTACAGCAGCCAAAACATACAGGTGAGTTCAATTATTTGAGCACTTTTATTTGAGAGGATACACGTATAATTACAAAAAATAAAAAAGTCAATTCTATTTAGTTGAAATAGAAAGAAGCAGGCCTGAAATTTGACAATGATATCTACTTTTTAGTTTGTTTATTGACGTTTCATCAAATTTTTACCCTCTTTAAATATTTCATTGGTTTATAAGTTCAACTAGAATAAGAATTTAATTAAAAAAACTCATTTAAAAATATTATCCTAAAAATTAAAATGAATTTAATTAAGCATCTATTTTTTAGTTTGTTTACTGACGTTTCATCAAATTTTTACCCCCTTCAAATATTTCATTGGTTTATAAGTTCAATAAGAATAAGAATTTAATTAAAAAAAATCATTTAAAAATATTATCTTAACATTAAATATATTAAATATACAAATATATAAATTTTATCATAAATATTGTAATTAATCATATATGTAATTGAGTTTCTTTGAGGGAGTTGTATTTTATAGATAATGAATAAAATATATAAATCAAAATAAATGTTATAATGGAAAGTCAAAGTCTTAAATACAATTGTATGTATGCATGTATGTATGTATTCTATGAGCATAGCCATGCATATGTGCATGTCCATGTGTATGTAGTCTTTGAACAAAGATATCAACTTTTGTATTGTATATTATAGCTCTTAGATGATAAACTCTTTTTTTAAACATTGAATGCATGCTAATATATATAGCAATGTATATATAATCTTTGAATAGAGATATCAACTTTTCTATCATATACATTGCTACTAATGAAATCTTATTTTAAGCACTAAATATAAGTGTATGTGTATATATAAAGAGAAAGTCTAATGAAATTTCAGGCCCCAATGAATGTTATAGAAACATTCAGAAACCTTTTCCTCCATGACATTAATTGGAAATGATAACCATTGATCATAGTGATTGGGATTAATCTTATGCAAAACTCCAAATGCTTGTAGGAAGCCAAGCACAAAAACCACTTTGTGCCCACCCACCATTTTGGTTCAATTGGCAGTTCTACAATGTGGTTGATATTGTCTTTTGATTACCCACCATTTTAGTTCAATTGGCAGTTCTACAATGTGGTTGATATTGCCTTTTGATTCATCCAAATCAAGCACTATTTCCATGAGCATTGACATTACAATAGTGTTAACCCAAAACCTATTCATATAATTCATGAATGTAGAGCCCAAAACCATTTTCACCATAGATTTGTTGTTAAATATTTCATTTTTGAGATATTTACCTCTTCTTTGATTTCAAGTACATTGTTGTCTTCATTATTCAAATGTCAAAAAAAAATATAAAAATTTAAGAAATATTTTAATGTTAAATAATATTATATTTTCAACAAAAATTGTAAAGATTAATGATTGTCATTTTTTTAAAATACATTAAAATTTTAAGATTAATCTTTTATATCATAAAAACATTTAACAAAGAATTAATGAAACATGTAACTTGAATCTTACATTCTAATTTCAACAATTTTTCTATCAGAAATTATAATAGCAAATAAGTTGTTAGGCTTATCTTTATTTATTAGTGAAATAGTTTAGAAACTAATGAAACCAAATAATCTTCTTTTTTTTCTTTATTTTTTAAATTGTAATATTGCACTATAATATTTCAAAAAAAATTCTAAAATGTAAAATAGATAAAGATAAGAAAGAAGTAGAATTGTAAGACATAAAGAATAATACTGAAATTTAAAATTTATTCACAAAATAAACAAATTAAATTAATTTTTAAAATTAACAAAAAAATATTTTTTAAATATTCAAAACAATTTAATTTGAAAAATTAAAATTGTTTAACAAAACAAGAAAATTATAATTTAATAATAAATTTATATTCTATTTTTAAAATATTTTAAATTAATATATATTTAATATTGAAAAATATATTTCAATATAACAATTATATATATTTTATCTATAATTTTAATTTTCACAAATATAAATATATAAAAATAATAACAGAAAAACTAATATAATCTAATAATATTTTGAATTATAAAATATAATTTAAAAATAAATAAACAATCTACATATTATCAAATTTCAAATTGAATTAGAAACGACTCAATACTAAAAAAATTGTACTATCTAAATGAACAAATTTAAAAACAACTTGATGTTAAAGAATTGTCCAATAAAAATGAACAAATTCAAAATGTAGAATTTTTTAAAATGTTTAAAAATGTAGATTTAAACATTTTTGCAGCTGGCAGATAGCGCTATGTCCACCGCTTTCTAAGAATCTGCGGACATAAAACTTTAATTCAATCCAATTAATGGTCCTTTGAACATTTCCCAACGTTCGGGTCTTTGTCAATACTGTTGCGAATTCAATCCCTGTAATTTGAACGGTTTAAATCTGTTATTTATCGACATTTTATTCGGCAAAAGAAAACGTAGTTTTAAATATATAATAAAATTGTGTCTGGGTTTTGATTATTTTTGGTTTATCTGTTTATGTTTCTTGTTTATCTGCTTGCTGGGATTTCATGGAGGCTGGGTTTATCTGCTTGCTGGGATTTCATGGAGGCTGGGTTTATCTGCTTGCTGGGATTTAAGAAAACTGTCTTTCCCCCCTTGAAATTCACCTTTTGATTAGCTAGATGCGCTTGCTTACAAGAATTTTCATCAAACTGAAAATTACTAACATCTTTGCATTGTTTTAGTTATTACAAAATCTGATAACTGAACTTTTTAACAAACTACAATATCACTAGTAGTTGCTTTGTGTTAAAAAAGTTTTTTTATTCTAAAATATAAATGGAAGGAATGCCGAAATCTATCTGAATAAAATATTTGAATTGTGTGAAGATTTCTTACTGCATCAGTCAATGCCCAGAGTTTAAAGGCTTTCCAAGAGAGAATAGACCGCCTGTACAACGATCTTCAATTGTGGGGTATCATTCAAATAAACAAAGAACAGCCAAAGTTCGCTCCCCCGTCACAGGACCACATTGAAGACAAACCAGCAGGTAGGATGTTTTTAATTTTAATGATATTTTCCTGTTCTCTCATACTTTGACTTTTGCCACGAAACTTGAATTCATTTTTCTGAATAAATTTTACAGTTGGAATCGACAGTGCACGAGAAGAAGTAATCCGACTTCTAGATTTGAGTGCACAGCATACATCACCGCAAGCTGTGGTTGTGGTTGTCCATGGTTTCGGAGGAATCGGCAAAACAACTCTGGCCGATAATGTTTATAAAAAAATCGACCTCCAAAGTTATAAGCAGTGCAGAATTCACATGCTTCAACATTGTACAGAGAATGATCTGAAATCCCTCCAAGAACAGATTTTGAATGATTTGTTCAAGCAGAAGCTGATGTTGAGAGACTGTGACGAAGGACGGGGAATGATCTGCTCTTATTTCAGAAACAATTCTAATCAGCCTCTATTTCTGTATATCGACAATGGACTCCAAAGAGAAGATCTGAAGAAACTTCTACCTGCAAACTTGGGCAGCTGCCTTCCACCCAACAGCAGAATACTTCTCACTACCCGAAATCTCCGGGAGACGGACATCTTTGTCTCCTGGAAAATTGAACGCCAAGCATATGCGGTGAGCCCTCTTCCATCGCCAGAGGCAAGAAACCTTTTGCTGACGAATGCTTCCGAGTACAATGATGAAAGGAACATAAAGAAGCTGCTTAAGCTTTGTGGTGGTGTTCCGCTTCTGCTTGATTTAATTGGTTCGCAGCTGGCTATAAGTACTAAAAATGCAAATAATATAGAAATATTAGAGATGATTAGAGAAGGAGAGAAGGTGGAAGACGAAGATATCACCGACCGTATGGTTGATTTTGTCTACCATAGATTGTCGCCACGTGTCAAAGAGGCCTTTCTGGACATCGCATCCTTCTTTTATAAGAGGCCGAGTGTACATGTGGCATACTCTGTTGGAGAGCAGGAATTCAGAGCTCTAGAAGAGGCGTCATTCGTCAAGACAGATGAACGTGGCAGGGTGATTGTTCATGACATAGTTCGAGCAAGAGGGAGAAAGATGTCAGAGGGGAGCAGAATCACAGACCGTGAGAGTTTATTGGAATGTTTGAAAGATGAAGAGGTATGTCATACTTACAATGTCCCTTGTCAATATTAACAAAATATAGTTTTTATTCACAATCATAGTAGTAATGTATTTGTTTATTTTTGTGCAGAAACTCAGAAACTTAAAAGGCATCTATTTTTATGAACCATCCGAGCAGCCTCCGATAGAAATTAATGAATATCACCTGAATTGTATGAGTAATTCGTTAAGAATACTATTTTATACAAAAGCATCGCAAATAACATTAACGGGGAAATGTCATAAACCATTCAAACAACTCAGATACCTCACACTTCCGAGTGACATTCCTGATTTACCAATGGAGTTTGAGAAACTAGAGCATCTTTTCTTCTACGATGGCCCATTGACGCAAGGCATGAGTTTGTACGAGGTAAGATCTGAAAATATTTATCATTTCAATTTAGCTTTGATTACATTTTAGAATGACACTTGACATCCTTTTCATAATTGTTGTGCAAATATATGTAGCTTCCTCCAACTCTGCGTTACATGTGCATTACAAATATAATTTCGTCTGAGAATGGAGTTGCAAATTCTAAAATTCCTTCCAAGGACACTCCACCTAATTCCTCGCTTGGAGAATTGTGGTTTTTAAGTATTCCAACTATGGAAAGGTTACCTGATGGAGTGGAGAAGCTAACAAAGTTAGAGATCTTACGGATATATGATTGCCCTAAGTTGATGGAACTTCCTTCCAAAATCGGAGACCTCAGCAATTTGGAAAAAATAGGATTGGTCGAGTGTCGTGGCTTAGAAGAATGGCCATCAAGTTTTGGAAATCTCTCAAAATTGAAAACATTAAGCTTGGCAGGCTGTTCTCCAAAATTAAAAGAATCATTGCCCCACAATATAAAAGAAAAATGTAATATATAATATTATTAAATATTTTTTTCAACAACTCACATCTTAATTGTTGTTTTAAGACTTCTTTCTAATTATAATTTGCAATAGCACAAATAAAATTCAAACTTTTCAATAGCTATTCATTTTTTAAATAAAATATTATATTTCATTACAATTAATTTATTTAAAAAAATTCTCTTGTTTTAATTAAAATTTACTTTTAATTATTTAAATTTTAATATTTTAAAATAATGATTTCCTATAATAAAGAAAAATATATATATCTTTTATATTGTAAATAAAATAGTCTAAATTAGTAAAATGATTGTAAAGGTTTAATATGGAATGGATGTTATTTTTTGAAATTAAATGTGAAAGAAGGGTGTGCAAAATTGATTTGAGGATAGAAAATGAAAAATTGATGATTCATAGAATCAATTCATGTCACATTTTTATAAATGAAATAATACAAATGAATTTCATGTAGAAGTATTAATGTGGCTCATTTTTTATAATTTTATAAAATTTAAAAATTAGTTAAATATAACTCATTTAATAGTAATGTGTATTTGAATTTTTTTAAATGATACCAATTAATGTCATGTAGAAGTATTAATGTGGTTCATTTTTATAATTTTATAAAATTTAAAAATTAGTTAAATATAACTCATTTAATAGTAATGTGTAATTGAATTTAAAAAATGGTATGAATTAATAACATGTAGAAGTATTAATGTAATTATGTTTATAAATTTTCAAACTTTAAAATTAGTTAAATATAAGTTTTTATAAATTAAGAGAATATTTTTAATTGTTGAATTTTTTTGACTATATATATTCACTTACATAACTTGAAAATTTGAAGCATGGAGTAAGAGTAGTTTTCAATGAATATTAATTTTTCATTATTTAATAGAGTTAAATTTACTCAAAACATCATAATTTTGAAGGCATCTCAGAATTTATTTAAATTTTATATTTAAAAAAAATATTCTTTTACAAAGGATTTTCTCATGTAAGGTTGATATTTATTTTTTTTCAATAAATTTATTATTTTTTAGTGTTTAATGATCTTATGTTTAATGATAATAACCTATTTGTAATAAATTTTTAAAAAATTCATAATAAATTTTTAAAATATTAAAAATAATTTTAAAATTCTACATATGAGCTTGTAAAAGAGTATTTTTTAGATTTTCATGAGAACATTTTTGGTTGAAAAAGTAAATTTCTTATAGTACTTATTTGTTATTCACAAAGAAATGTCACAAATAACATTTGTGGACAAATGTCATAATCCATTTAAACAAATCAAATATCCCAAAGCTTTGATGAAAGTTCCTATTTTACCAATGAAGTTTGAAAACTAGACCATGCAAGATCCATAAATATTTTTCATAATTATTGTGAAAAAAAAAAGAAGCTTCGTCTATGACAATGTAGAATGAACAATGCTCATTGTCATAGAGGAAGCTTCTTTTTTTTTCACAATAATTATGAAAAATATTTATGGATCTTGCATGGTCTAGTTACGCCGAGAGGCGTAACCTACAGCGGCAGCACGGGGTGGAGTGGGATGGTGTGACATGTTAAAAAAATTTTGTTAACTTTTATAAATTGAAAGCCGACAAGTAATATTTAATAAATATTATATCTTTTTGAACCGACAACTAAATAATAATAACGTTTCAAACTAATATAAATACAGATGAATGTGTAGAATTAAAAACATATTACTGTGAATAAATACAAAAAAAAATTATCACCAACGACTGCGAATAGTGCGAATACTTCAAATAAATTTACCAGCAACTGTGAATAGTGCAAATAGTGCGAATAAATTTACCCAGAATATAGTGCAAGGTGGTGCAAATAAATACTCTAAAAAAAAGTAACTCATTTTCATTTTATTTTACCTATAATGTAAAATGGGTATTATATATACAATGGATAATGATATCTTTTATTATCTTTTTAGTAAAAGTAAATATTTTTTAATTCTATATTATTTATAGTAGTTTATATATTAAGTTGATATTAAATTAATTTATATAATTAAATAAAATGATTAATTTAATATTTCTCATATATTTTGTATATAATTAAGTTGATATGAACCTAAATTATATAATTAAGTTAATATTTTTTTTAGTTTTTAAATATATTTTATTTATATTATATTCTTTTTTATTTTTATATTTAATTATATTATTTTTATTTATCTTTTATTTTCATTAAATTGATATTAACTTGATATGAACATATTTAAAATAGGTAGTATAAATTATTAATAAGGATATTTTTAAATATGCAATAATTTATAATTAAATTTGTAGGATGCCTCGTCGTCCAAGGACAAGTTTTGAAAATGAAGAGCAATGAAAAGAGCATCGAAGAGAATATGCTCAAAATTATATGAGACAACGACGTGAACAAAGGTCCAAAGGTCTATTTGGGCACAAAGAAAACATTGTTAGGATAACCGGTGGACAACTGAGAGGGGGCGGGGGGGTGAATCAGTTGTCAACACATTATGAAAATTTAAGCACACAAAACCTTTTACCAAAATTCATATACCAAATACCGGAATAGCATATATAAACATAAACCATAAACCAAATACCATGCATCCACAAGACATAACACCAAGATTAACTACTCGGCGTATTTTAGATAGATGTATTAAGATATCTAGGCTAGTTTGTTAAAATAAGTGGGGAAGAGTGCACACCCATTACAATTCAAAAACATGAACCATGAAAACCAGATTGGAACACTACAATTTACTCTACATATGGATTTGTATATTCTAAAATTTCTCTCATTACTCTCTTGTAGAGTTTATCATTTATAATATTTAAGAACGTGGAAAGATTATTAGATGGAGCAAAAAGGCTAACAAAGTTTGAGAGATTATATGTATATAGTTTGCCTCTATTGAGGGAACTTCTCCTAAAATTAGGTAAATTAGCAATTTAGAATATTAGTGTTGATTTAATATCTTGGGTTACAAGAATTACTATTAACTTTAGGAGATCTCCCAAAATTGAAGTTGTTAATTTATAAGGCTAGTCTTTTCAAAATTAAAAATGCAATCACCCCATGATTTTAGATAAAAATGTATAAGACATTATTAAATAAAATTTTCAACATTATGCCTCTTAATTTGTTATTTTGGGATCCTTTTCTAATTTTAAAAAAATGTAATTTAAAAAATTAAATTCTCAAAAATTGCAATCTTTAGAAAAAATCTAGTGAAAGTTTTCACTAAAATTTCCCCATTCAATGAAAGAACCTATTTTATTTTTAATGGTAAATTACAAACAAATAACCTTATATGTTTTTTTTTTACTTTTCAAAAATGATATTTTTTAAAACAATTAAAAAAAAAGTAAAAATTAATGAAAAATCATAAAATATAATTAGGAAATATTTTTAAAAGCATCTTCAAAGTCTAAATTTTATTTTGGAGCTTATCTAATCCATACCTAAAAAAATCAAACCCAAATTCACACTTGTTTAGAGGACAACATGGAAACAAAAATATTATCTCAAATTATAGCTCTCATACTACTTGTTATGATATTTCTTGGAAATGTCTGTAACAATAAATAATATAGAAGAACACTTCGAGGAAATTACTTTAAATAATCAAATAATAATAAATGAACCTAATATTTTATAGATCATATGGGAGAGAGTTATCTTCCTTATAAATAGGCTTAACTATGTAGAGACAAACCCCTTCTTTTTCATTAAAAAGAAAATAATGTCTTAACTAATATTTATGTTACAATTAAACATGCAAAAAGAGTTCAACTTATTAAACTTGGGAGTACATAATATGCACCTAGCTTAACATATGATATTAGGATCATTACAATTAAGATCAAGGTGGGTATGGAAGATGGATGGAAATGTCATGCATCGGATCGATTACAATGGAAATGTCATCATAAAACTTATGGAAAATGAGATATCTTGCCCACAAGTGTAATGATAATCAAAGATAGTTGATCTTACACATGATTCTTTTCTTCAAGCTTTGATCATGGTACTTATCTTTAAAGTACCACAATCATGGCTTTCACTATTAGGAAAAATACTTTTTATCTTTTACTAATTGTCAAACATGATGTGCTTGCCAGCTTTTCATCATGGTGGCTAGCCCAAGGAACCATAGGAATGGTTTTCATCATAGGGAAAAAGATTTCTTTACTATTTTCTTGGATTGTTTGATTTTCTTTAAAAAAATTTAATATTTTTCCAAATGGCATTGATCTTCAACTAGTCACTAACTTCTCTAGTCCATCTAATAATTTCAACATAGATATTGGAGCCAAGATATGTTAATAGTGATCTATATGGAGGATGTGCCTTGCTGGGATCAATGACACTTGTAAATAACCCATGAATGTTATCATCATCCTCGTTGATACTAGCCCTTTACTTTTTAATAATTTTATGATGCCATAGAATCCAATGAAACCAATAGTTCTCTCTAAAAATACAAAATAGATAGGGGAACCTAAAACAATGTAGGTTTGAAAATTTATTTCATCATATCTTCGAAATCCATATTATAAACCCTAAGTTAGGGTTTTCTATTACATTAAACATTTCTTATAACCAACATTGGTCCCACCTTAGATTCGTTCATGGCCACTTAAAAAAGGTCCAAAGGTCTATTTGGGCACAAAGAAAACATTGTTAGGATAACCGGTGGACAACTGAGAGGGGGCGGGGGATGAATCAGTTGTCAACAGATTATGAAAATTTAAGCACACAAAACCTTTTACCGAAATTCATATACCAAATACTGGAATAGCATATATAAACATAAACCATAAACCAAATACCATGCATCCACAACACATAACACCAAGATTAACTACTCGGCATATTTTAGATAGATGTATTAAGATATCTAGAGTAGATTGTTAAAATAAGTGGGGTAGAGTGCCAACCCATTACAATTCGAAAACATGAACCATCAAAACCAGATTGGAGCACTACAATTTACTCTACATATGGATTTGTATATTCTAAAATTTCTCTCATGATCAGTCTACCTTACTCTCTTGTAGAGTTTATCATTTATAATATTTAAGAATGTGGAAAGATTATTAGATGGAGCAAAAAGGCTAACAAAGTTTGAGAGATTATATGTATATAGTTTGCCTCTATTGAGGGAACTTCTCCTAAAATTAGGTAAATTAGCAATTTAGAATATTAGTGTTGATTTAATATCTTGGGTTACAAGAATTTCTATTAACTTTAGGAGATCTCCCAAAATTGAAGTTGTTAATTTATAAGGCTAGTCTTTCAAAATTAAAAATGCAATCACCCCATGATTTTAGATAACAATGTATGAGACATTATTAAATAAATTTTTCAACATTATGCCTCTTAATTTGTTATTTTGGGATCCTTTTCTAATTTTAAAAAAATGTAATTTAAAAAATTAAATTCTCAAAAATTGCAATCTTTAGAAAAAATCTAGTGAAAGTTTTCACTAAAATTTCCCCATTAAATGAAATAACCTATTTTATTTTTAATGGTAAATTACAAATAAATAACCTTATATGTTTTTTTTTTACTTTTCAAAAATGATATTTTTTAAAACAATTCAAAAAAAAGTAAAAATTAATGAAAAAACATAAAATATAATTAGGAAATATTTTTAAAAGCATCTTCAAAGTCTAAATTTTATTTTGAGAGCTTATCTAATCCATACCTAAAAAAATCAAACCCAAATTCACATTTGTTTAGAGGACAACATGGAAACAAAAATATTATCTCAAATTATAGCTCTCATACTACTTGTTATGATATTTCTTGGAAATGTCTGTAACAATAAATAATATAGAAGAACACTTCGAGGCAATGACTTTAAATAATCAAATAATAATAAATGAACCTAATATTTTATAGATCATATGGGAGAGAGTTATCTTCCTTATAAATAGGCTTAACTATGTAGAGACACACCCCTTCCTTTTCATTAAAAAGAAAATAATGTCTTAACTAATATTTATGTTACAATTAAACATGCAAAAAGAGTTCAACTTATTAAACTTGGGAGTACATAATATACACCTAGCTCAACATATGATATTAGGATCATTACAATTAAGATCAAGGTGGGTATGGAAGATGGATGGAAATGTGATGCATCCGATCGATTACAATGGAAATGTCATCATAAAACTTATGGAAGATGAGATATCTTGCCCACAAGTGTAATGATAATCAAAGATAGTTGATCTTACACATGATTCTTTTCTTCAAGCTTTGATCATGGTACTTATCTTTAAAGTACCACAATCATGGCTTTCACTATTAGGAAAAATACTTTTTATCTTTTACTAATTGTCAAACATGATGTGCTTGCCAGCTTTTCATCATGGTGGCTAGCCCAAGGAACCATAGGAATGGTTTTCATCATAGGGAAAAAGATTTCTTTACTATTTTCTTGGATTGTTTGATTTTCTTTAAAAAAATTTAATATTTTTCCAAATGGCATTGATCTTCAACTAGTCACTAACTTCTCTAGTCCATTTAATAATTTCAACATAGATATTGGAGCCAAGATATGTTAATAGTGATCTATATGGAGGATGTGCCTTGCTGGGATCAATGACACTTGTAAATAACCCATGAATGTTATCATCATCCTCGTTGATACTAGCCCTTTACTTTTTAATAATTTTATGATGCCATAGAATCCAATGAAACCAATAGTTCTCTCTAAAAATACAAAATAGATAGGGGAACCTAAAACAATGTAGGTTTGAAAATTTATTTCATCATATCTTCGAAATCCATATTATAAACCCTAAGTTAGGGTTTTCTAGTACATTAAACATTTATTATAACCAACATTGGTCTCACCTTAGATTCGATCATGGCCACTTAAGAAAGGTCCAAATGTTTATTTGGGCACAAAGAAAACATTGTTAGGATAACCGGTGGACAACTGAGAGGGGGCGGGGGGGTGAATCAGTTGTCAACAGATTATGAAAATTTAAGCACACAAAACCTTTTACCGAAATTCATATACCAAATACCAAAATAGTATATATATCAATTAACCATAAACATAAACCATAAACCAAATACTATGGTGGAAAGCCTACCCACATTCAGATGATACTTCTACAGTAAGTATGTGATTACAATAAAGTGCCTACACATGCAGGAAAGCCAATAGCCTAGAGCGCACTTCTCATCACAAAAGAGCCTCACTGGCTACAAAACATCTCCAGACTACAATCCGGAAAGAAGATTGAACTACAAGAATAACATCTCCTATGTCTAAGTATAGTTCTGGTTAAGCTCAATACCAGAGGTTTTAAACCTCTTACACAAAACCAATTTGATCACCTATGATCGACTAAAACCTTTGCATATGATTACAACTTTATTCGCACATAGATATTTCCATAACCCATGATATACAAAGAGATCTTACATCATATATATACAAACCCTGGATCTAAACAATTAGGTTGGCCACCTAAAATATTATACAATAAATCCATTACATAAACCCGCAAACCAATGATATCCCAAGTCAGCCTGGGGTCAAAACAACATTAACTAAGCAATAAACCCAATTGGTAACGCATCGGGAGCATCCACCAACACGTTACACAAACTAGTCCATAACCTAGCAGAATAACACCAGAACTAAAATAGGTCTCCATAAGCCAAATCCAACACCACCAATCAACTAGAACACGAACATGATAACCATTATGCATCTTGATAACCTTCTAGAAGCCGCACCAACACCACTTATAAAATCTATCAAAAGATATTCAATAAAGCTTTGTCGGTAAAACCCTTACTGGTAAGCAAAAGGCTTACTAGAACAAATGATAGCTTTCAGATCACCAAATCCCAAACCAACTGAATGAGATGCACACCAAAAAGATATCAATGACTGAACCAAACCAATTCCACCTATCAAAATATATCGGAGACCAATCTTCTGATCAACATCACAATCCAACCACTCTACCAGAACTCGGTAGACAACCAAACAAGCTAGTGTTCACATCAATGACAAACATCATAGCAACACATAATCAATTCCTTCATATTTCCAACAATATCCCCCTTTGGCATTGATGGCAACACTAGATGTGAAAAACATCCAAGTGCCAAGAAATGCCAAACAAGTCTCCCCCAATGGATGACATCCAACAAATGATATATCAATAAAGTACTGAACCAAACCATAGACCTGAGCCAAAATCCAATGGGACTGATATCTTTGTCAAGCTCTTTTTTTCACATTTATATATCTCCCTCTTTGACATCAATGCTAGAAATATGACATAAATATCAAAAGAAAAACCATAGATCCTCTAAACCAAACAACTGAGTACTCCCCCTGAGTATTAGCACCATCACATCAATCCAGAATCCAGAATGAATAATAGTTTTGATAATTCATACCAGAATGATTCCAATTAGCATCACTTAAGTCTCTACCGAAGGGGCAGAGACCCCCAATCTGTCTCTAAAGTACTCAAATGATTCTTTGGGCAAAGGTTTAGCGAACATATCTGTAATTTTCTCTTTAGTATTCACATAAACCAATCTGACTTCATTTGCTTCCACCTTTTCCTTCAAAAAATTTATACTTGATTGATATGTGCTTTGTCTTAGAATGAAATACCAAATTCTTTGATATGTCAATAGCAGCAGAGTTGTCATAGTGAATAACTACCAGTGAATTCACCTCCTTGATCGGTTCTAAGACACTTTATTCTTCTATCATTCTCCTTCTCAACCAATGTTCTAAAGGCTTTGAACTTTCCAAATGCCTCAAACTTGTCTTTCAAAAATGTGACCCACATAATTCTTGAGCAGCCATCGATAAGAATCATGAAGTACTGATCTCCCTGAATAATTCTTGTTTTTAAAGGACCACACAGATCGGTGTGCACAAGATCAAGTAAGTTCTCTGCTGAAAAAGACTTACCTTTGAATGTTGATGAACACATCTTCCCAAGTTGACATTCTCTGCAAAAATCATTCTCTGGTTTGTTCAGCAAAGGCAATCCTCTTATTGCCTTGATCTTACTCGCCTTTACAATATTATCAAAATTTATATGACAAAGTCTCCTATGCCATATCCAACTATCATCAAACTTCGCCATCAGGCACTGACTAATCTTGGCATTCAGCTGAAATAGGTTTCCTCTAGTCTGCTTACTGGTGGTAATAAGTTCACCACTCTTTCTAATTATTCTGCAGACTCTACCTTTGAACTCTAGAATGAGTCCTTTCTCGTTCAGCTGAGCAAGACTCAAAAGGTTGTGCTTAAGGTCTTCCACCCAGTAGACATCATCCGCACTACTTTTTCCATTTAGTGAGATGGATCCTTTTCCTTTCACCATGCAAGGTGCATCATTGCCAAACCGGATAACACCTCCATCATATTCTTCCAGAGACAGAAACTTTCTTTGGTCACCAATCATGTGGTGAGAACACCCGCTATCAATGATCCACTCATTAGAGTTGTCAATGTGAGAGACAAGGGCTTTCTAATCAGACACCTCTTCCTTTATAGCTACGAACATTATGTCCTCATTCTCTTCATCCTTAGATTCTTCATCGGTAACACCTTCATCCACTGCAACAAGACAATTTCTCCTACCTCCTCCTTTATACTTTCTAAACCTTTCTGATTTATCCTTATTGTCATTGTTAGGATAGTTAACAGCTATGTGTCCTATCTTATTGCAAGAAAAACATTTTAGAGGAAGCTTACCTCTATATTTTCCGGTGCCTTTTGGAAGTCTCTTGGAAAGAAGAGTTTCAAACTCCATCAGAATCTCCTCATCATCCATGTATCTATTTGGCCTAGATTCATAGCTGGTGCTTACTTCTTTTCCTTTTCTAGTTGGTGCAACAAATGCTCTAAAGGTTGACTCAGTCTTCTGAACACTGCCACCATAGCTATTCAACTCATATGCAGTCAAATTTGCAATGATAGAGTCTAGAGATACCTTTGTCTTGTCGAGAGATCTTAACTCCTAAATAGTAGCAACTCTGATTGCATAGACTAGTAACAATGATCTCAAAACTTTACTGACAATGGTGGCATCATCAATTGTTCCACCACTGCTCTTGATATCTCCAACCATAGTCTTGATCCTTATGCCATATTATTGAATGATCTCTCCTTCAACCATCCTCATGTCTTCAAATTTTCCTCTAAGGCTTTCTTCCTTAGCTTTCTTGACATGCTCATTACTGCTATAAATGGTTTCCAGTGTGTCCCATACATCCTTAGGAGTTTCCTTATCTTGTACATCAATGAACTCAATATCAGACAAACTGTTAATAAGGGCTTCCATGACTTGACCATTTTCTTGAATCTCTCTTTTCTAATCATCAATTAGAGTGCCAGTGGGGATTATATAGGCATTCTCAACATAGCTCCAATGTTGAGCACCCAAACTCTTGATATAAATCTTCATTTTGTCCTTCCATATTTTGAAGTTATCCCTTTTGAACTTAGGACCTTCCCTCTTCATCATTAAAGTAGGATCTTTTGCCTCAAGTAGTTAAGCTTATATCACCGAGGACCTAGAGTCACTCTGATACCAATTGATGAATAATGATGAACAATAATTACCCTAACTATAACTGAGAGGGAGGGGGGTGAATCAGTACAGACAAAAACTTCTCAACAACTTATCAAGTTAAAACAATGATAATTGATTGTCTTCATCACTGAACTTAACCATGGCAATACCGATTCAACACAATAAGACTTTGAACACCTAAACCAGTAAAACCAAATACTTAAAATATCATTCAACACTTGATAACTACTTCACCAATATACATATGATGTATTGTATCAGTAATACCATAACTATTAGTTATGCATGCATAATCACCTAAACAAAGAATACTCAATCATCACATGAAAAGTGCAAAACTCATAACACACAGATTTAAATGCAAAACTCATAACACATAGATTTTTCACGTGGAAACCCAAATGGGAAAAACCACAGTGAGGATGAATACCCACAAGCTTGTTTTTAACTCTTTTGAAGTCCGCTCTGTTAGGAGCCTAGTTCGGTTAAAGAATTTACAATAAGGTTCTGTTAGGAACCAATCATGTTAAAGATCACCTGGTTAAGGGATGGCTATATACCTTGTTAAAGGTTGAAAACCTGTTAAAGGTTACCTCGCTAGAGGATTTAAAGAACTAAATGAACTTGAGTCACTTGGTTAGACGATGTACAACAAGCCTGTTAAAGCTACCCGATCAAGGGATTTTCCTTCTGTTGAAATGGTTAGAAGTCAACAGGTAAACCTTTGATCTGATAACAACACTACCTGCTAAGGTAGATCATTTTTAGCTCCTCTCCTCTGCAATCACACTCTGGTTTGGCAAGTATCTCAACATGTAGACACAAACACAACATTTACCAACAACAACAATATCAAAACTCATCGACCTTATAGACAAAAATTAGGTCGGTAACATAAACCCTCAACCCTAAGTATTTTAGGTTTACAATTTCAAGTGGTCCAAATCTGACCATCCAAACAAATTACATAGAATGAAACGATCTAAACAGATCTCAAGTCACTCTGCATCATCCGATCTTCACTGCATCTGGAAAACGGTAACCCATCATGCGCTCTTCATACACCACTCAAAAAAGTGCGCATTCCCAAGGTAGGCATTCAATGTATTAGATCTCCACGCGTAAAATCCTCAAGGAAATCCTTCACGTGCACAAGCTAACCTGGCATCCTGATCCTTATCCTTAATGTTCACAAAACACCATCGGTTGCACCGCAGAGGCCATACCAGAAACCCTAAAGTTGAATAGAGACTACCAACTGGTAATTACACTTGGTGAACCCCGACACCAGTCCACTCCATCTCGGTTGACCAAAACCGCTTCCAATCTTCATACCAGTGTATTTGCTTGAGCACTTATTGACATCAATGACAACATACTTTGTCATTGCTTCATCATATGCCAACAGGTCCCATCAATGTGTTTTGAATTTACTTGTTTCATGTCTCACATGAATTTTATGTAAGCATTCAATACAACATAAATTTAATCAAACTGTAAATCATTAAGCAAAGTGACTACCTAATGTCATGACCACTTTTTATGCAAGTGGACATAACACAACACTAACATAAGCATGCAATGCAACCTTATTGAAGGTCCAATCATAAACTAGATGACCATATCCTTTGAATCAAACTTAAAATCTCTAAAAGAAACATTGAAACATGAAGTGTCTATGTCCATTTATAGGTGGGGCGTGACAAAACTATTCATCCAATGCACTATTATAACTATTCTATGCACAAAAAGACATCTATGATGCACTATTATGCTAATTAAATGAGCTAAAAGTAAGGAAAGAAAAAGAAAAAAGTTAGATCATGTTGATGTAAAGAAATGTGAAGTGGATGCGCTATACTAGGATATGCGCTAAAACAGAAACCTTATGTGCTATTGTTTGCAGTGTATGCATTGATATTTATGGTGCATGTGCTATTCTATGATTTTGAACTAACATACCAATAAAAACCTGCAAGAAAATGTTAAAAATGGGGTAGGACCCCATGGTGGGCACCACAAAAATGTGTGCAAAATATGTGGATCAGTCAATTTAAAAGTGTTAAAACAACAAACATTCAATGAAATATTGTATCAAGGAAGCAAAATAATAAACAAAAATAGTAATCCACTCCTTGATGTCATCCCATTGTCCTCTATCTTCAAGGACCTTGTGGATCTATGGATTGGCTCTTAGCAACTGCATGATTTACAAGATGACTACTTGAAGAATGAGTAGCTACATGATTCTGGGAGCTATAGGATTGCAATGATATTATGATAAAAAACTATGCTAAATACAAAATACTAAATCACTATGCTAGGGATGTAAGATCTCAAATTATGTAAGCTAAAAAAAATGCAGGTTAGAAGACCATGAATGTAGATGAAGGATATTTATAGCCTTTCCATGATGTGGGATGAGGTGGCAAGATTCAACAGTCTGGATTTAATCTAGAGAAATGAATGGTGGGAGATGAGGAAGTTAGAGAGAATCAAGGAGATATGACACTTGTCATCCTTGGGAGGACAAGTGGCATAGAGGAATTTCTAAGAGGGCCACACATGTCCTATAAGAGGGCAAGTGGCATAGATGAAGAGGACATGTGGCAAGAAAGACAAGTGTCTTTATGAGAGGAAAGATACCATAGGAGGTTAGGATATAATTGGTTAGAGGGGATGAGGTTAGTTCAACCCATAGTTAGACTAGATGTTGAGTTGGAGAGAGGTTAGAAGGTGGTAAGGATTAGGAATCTGTGACAATTTGAATTTAAAAATTTAAATTTAATGAGAGGAAAACATGACAGTTAACTTGAATTAAACATTCAAATTAAATGAGAAGAATAATTGAATAGAGAAAATTAATTAAATTTGTCCATTCAATTAAGAAATGAAGAAAATGATTTTATAGGTAGCAGGAGTTTAAGAAAAGTGAACCATATAAATAAATTATTCAATTTACTTATAGGTAGAAGAATTAAGAATTTATTAATTAAATAACTTGTATTTAATTAATTCTCCAGACCAAATTCCAGTGTATACATTTAGTTTAAACAAGAGAATGGGATTTGTATTGGCCCAAGAAGGGGAAGTTAAAATTGGCTAGAAAACAAAGGAGAGAGTATGTGTGTTGCATGTTTGAAGATATTCTTAGGCAACCAATCTTCATTTGTAGATGCTACATTTGCAACTAGTTCAAGAAGTCAAAACTAAATGGAATTAGTCACAAAAGTTAAGCTAAGTTGGCAAGGAATGATCCTTTTCTTTCTTTTCATTCCACCACAAATAAATCTAGCATAATCAACAATCATTAGGCACGATCTACAACTTTCTATGAACCTACAAGTTCAATATCTAAAATCCACATATTTGAGTGACTCATATGGACATATTGATGATATCATTATAGTCACTTGAAACAATCTCATAATACTTATTAAAGAATTATAAAATTCAATGTAAATTCATGACATGACACATAAAATAAATTCTATAGAATCATAGAATCCAATGCGAAAAAATATATTTTTTATTACCTTTAATGGATGGTTGATCTGTGAATCTATACTTCTATAGTTTTCTTAGGAGGGGTCATTTTGTACCCAAATGACTAGCCTGGAAAGCTAAAGTATATTTAACATATTCCTATACTTTTTTACCATAACCATACTTAATAGAATATGTCTTAATCACAACTTTGTTTTGAAGATATGGTTGAGTCAGCTTTCTAAGGTGGGTAAATTATTCGACCCTGTTTCCATCATCACAAAAGGGGATTACAACAAATTTCTTTGCCTCCTTTTTCCATCTGCCAAACTTATGTTATAATGGTGAAAAATAGTTGTGCTGCAAATCATGACGATTGATGGAAAAATGCTTCCCATGGTCATAAATTATGATGATAAAAGGCCAAACGAGCCCAGTGTTTGAACATTGCAAAGAGCTTTCCAAGCAAAAAAGGAAGAAAAAGGAAGAAAAAGCTGCTTTTACTCACTATAGGAAATTGCAAAGAGCTTTCCAAGCTACCCTTTTTGACCCGCGAAACTTTTGGGCTCTTTCCAACATTATTCAAAACAGCTGTAATGCAATTCCATATCTTTCCATATTAACATTTCCTGGAAAAAACCTTCAACGGATCCAATTTACAACGACAAAAGGAAAAAACCTTCAGTTGATCATCTCCTCTCTGTGTTGTTTCCTCAGTGTTGATGTGGGTAATATTTAGACTTCATGACAGTATGCTTCTGAAAGGAAAAAAATGAAAAGTCCCGACAATAACATAATAACTTCTTCTCGACAATGACAGTAAGCTTCAAATGATAAACAGGGATTAAGGAAGGCATCATACTTAGAACAAAAGTGTGGGGCAATAACATAATAACTTCTTCCACTTTTAGTCTAAGTGGTACACTCAAACAACATTTTACACTAAAATTTTAATTTCTATTATGCAAAGTAAACAGACTATTTTTAAAATATCTTAATTTTAAATAACTTTTTAAAAAAAATTTAATAGCATTCTTGGTTTATCCTTGACTATTTAAATTCATTTCCCTTAAAATTGTTGGTTGTCTTATCACTCTTGATTGCTTCCTATTTTTATTTTCCAAGTTTCTTATTTAACCTTTTTCCCCAAAAAAATGCAAACCAGAATTCTATTAACTTCATTATTATCCTTCACAAAAAACTACAATCTCTAACCACTCCTACGCACAATCCCATATCACTCACTAAGCTTGATCAAAACTTAAGCCCATTGTTAAGTATGCCTTTTTTCCCTTTGCTTAGTCTATTTCCCTCCCCATCTAATCCTCAATCGCCTAATATTTAACGCAATCCATTTTCTTTAGGGCCACTATATTTTATGTAAGGTTGCCTAGGCAATGGATTTAACTTGTTAACACCTACAACCAATACACTTGGGTATAAACTATAGGGAACCATACCTTATAGATTTCATATAGTTGTACACAAATGAGATTTTGTTGAAATTTCTCAAAAATTCTTGTGAGGGTTTGGTGCAAAAATCTTGAATTTCAACAATTTAACAATCAATCTTAGGGATTTTGGCCTTCTAGACATAATGGTAGGGTTTGTTTTAGTTGAAAGTGCTCCAAAGTATTAGCTACATTTTGGATCTCACAACCACCACCCAAACTAAAATCCTCATAGATTAAACCTCATGTGTCCAATTTGGACAAAATAGAAGCCAAAATGATTTTTTAGATACCTTGAGTTCAATGGTGAAGTCCAATTGACACCAAAGTGCACCGAACAAAAAATCAACCTTGATTACCTCCTATATTTGAGAAGGGGCTTGCAAATTTGAAGCTCTAATACCATGTTAGAGTCAACAATGGACTCAAGCCTCAGATATCACTTGAGAAACTAAAAATATGTCTTCCATAAGAGAGCACAAAGGGAAAAATAATGCTTGATTATGGATACAATGGATTTGAATGAATTGGATACCAAATATGTATATGATGGCTTGCTTTTAAGGCAAGGTTTATAAGTAGGTTTATAAATGATTTGGACAAGTTTCTTAATTCAATATAATAAGACAATTAAGAATAAGATAAAATAAGATTATATGACAACCAAGACCTTATATAAATATTTCTAGGTCCCTAAGTAAACACGTTCAACACATGTGAAAATAGCCTAAATACTTTCTAGTTAGATAATGTACCTTGTTCACATTAACAGGGTAAATTAGATAAGAAAAACCCTTGTTAACACCAATATAGCTAGTGTGTATCATCCTAGAGATTCTTTCCCTCATGTCAACAACTATTAAGAGGGAAAAGGGGTTGTAAATTGTCTAGCCCATTTTGGGCAACACTCTATCATTTTGTAGATCTCCATCAGGTCTCTAATCAACTTCACACTTTCTTATGATACAACATAACCATTATTTTGTCAATGTGTAAGGGATAGGCAATGTATAATTAACAATGAGTGTAGCTCCATCAAAGAATTAGTGTCCTAGATCCCCTTGCCCCAAGCTCTATGGTATAACCTCCATCTCTCCAATTTTATTATAATTTTCATTATCAACTTTCAATTCCTCTTCATAAGGGTCAACCAAATTCAAATAATTTTTCACAATTTAGCATAGCTTATATCTTGCAAAACACCATCTTATGGTCCAATTATTCCAATACATTGAAAATTAGTATCACACAATGTAATTACCTCCATAGATAAAAAATGGGTAGATTTTTCTTTAACATCATTTGTAATTATTAACACATCTTCAGCACACGATATTGCCTCTTCATTCAAGATGATGATGTGCAGATCTTGAACCACACTACCTTCTATCATTTTGGTGTCCTCTTATTCTTTCTCTACAACATCTCATGCCTTTGATCTTTATCTTTGTTCTACTATCAAAACTTCTTTCTTGATCTCCCCTTATGATTTTTCTTATGTTGTACTCTTCACCTATTTTAAGCTCCGCCATCTTGGGCTCTCCCTCTTTCAAAAATGATTCCTTTCACTCTAGCTACATGATCACCTCCTTTGCAAATTATAAATATTTTGTATTCTCATGCCATTATTATTACATCATTGAATTCTAAAACCCTTTATATGGGATTTCTCCTCATGCCTTCCCATCATATGCCCATTCCTTGTTTTCAACTTACAATATTCTAAAAAAGACAATTCATGATCAATAACTAGATCAAGCGCATTATATTTAGTGAGTTATGTCTTCATTTCATCCTCTTAATTTGGGTTTACAAGTTGTTCTTTTGACTTCTTTTCTCATCAAAATTTGTCCTAACATTGTTCTACTTTTTTATCGATCCACTTTAAAATACAATCAAATATATCTTCAAGTGAATGTGTAGATCTTCCTATCTAACCTCATATTCTACTGCATTAAAAGTTAAATTTTCATCCTACAAACTAGCAAGATATTGGATCTAATACCAAAGTAATATCCTTTCCTCGAATTATTAATAAAAATTAATAGATTTGCCATTAACCAACAATCTTCACCAAATTTGAAATAGAGATGATACTATTAAACCGACTATTTCCAAACAACAACTATTAATTATACTCAAATATCATAGATCATTTAGCTAGTCAACACAGGAATTTGCATGGAATTAATCAAACATCTAACATCAATTGATATTTATTGTGAGCAAATCTCTACAATTAAGTGGTTGTTATGATAGTCATTATAACCTTAACATACAAAACTTATAAATCTATAACAAATGATGAACTTAAAAAAATTCATAACAATCCTATAAACATGAATCTACGATGCACTCCCTAGGTGAGAATGCCCTTGAGAACACAAGGATTTTGTCCTCTCATTTCAACAATCAATGGTTTTCAACTATAGAAGATTGAACACAAAGTGCCTAAAAAAAGATAACATGACATGATTAGTATATTTTCCTAATTTTATATGTGACCCTTATAGAAGATTAATAGGTTGACCAATATCCAAAATGAGACTAACTCAAAATTACAAACTTTCTTGTCACTTCACATACTATAGATTTTCTCATCATCTACACACTATACTCTTTCTATTGTTCATGTTTCTTTGATACATATTGTCCCTTTCTCATTTTTATTTTGGTCTTGAGATACATTACCTTGCAAGGTTAACCAGTGGATGATTAATCTGTAAAGAGAATGAATCAACTTGTACCCATGATTTCTATGTACATGTTAATCCACAACCATGTCCCCGATGCCTAATCTCAATGGGAACATGATATGGTCCTTTCAAATCCCTATTTTTTTTATATGTGATATTCTCGATATTGAAAAATTCCTTAAGGAGATTTCAAGATTGAAAAGAACATTTTCTCCTATGTCCCCTTTGATTAGATCAGCATTAGGTGGAAGCACAAATTCTTGTTCCACTGGTGGGACACATGTTAATTTAACAACAAATGAAAAATTGTATGCTTGAATATTAATATTAGGACAAAAGTAAAATTAGATTTAAGTTCATTGTAGATGAAATCTTTACATCCCTTATACATGGTGTATAGTATTTTCCGTCCAAGCCAGCATGAAACGGGAGATTTTTTGCAAATTGTAAAAAACTCTTAATGGTTGTAGGCATGTATATATAGTTATTATAATAAATATTTTCAAATTGTTTATGCCTTAATATTGAAATGGTAATTATGAATGGATTATTGTCATGACAGTTAAAAATTACCACATACTTTGAAATGCCTTGTCATGTATTGGATTCACAGAAATGCTAAATTAGGGGTAAAATGAAATGGTGAAAGTAGCATAATAATGTTGTTTCCCATTTAGTTTTATGCCTACCTTGTTGTAATGTATTAATGCAATAATATTTCAACAAGTGGTATCCTCTTATGCTTGGTTTGGCTCACAACTTGATTCCTATGTATCTTCATTTATGCTATTCACATGAGTCCATGTACATTCCCCACTTACTTATCATTGTTACACCATAATTTGCACCTACTTCATACATTCCCTCCCTACTAAAGAATTATCATTCTACCCACAAGGTTCATTTTCAAGTGGCTTAGGAATGATGAGCTTCAATCTTGGGTTGGGGGAAATGAACTTGAAATTCAAATTTTATCATTAAAATCCATATTTCCTACCTCCTTTTACTAGTTGTTATGGGCAGACTTTGACACATGTTTGTGTATCATGTTTGTTATCTCATGGTTTTTAAAGACATTTAGTGTGAAATTAATTGGAATCTAGAAATCAAGTAGGACATGCAATTAGAAGGAGACAAATTAGAAAAATGGTTCAATTTCTAAGGAAAGCAGTTATATAGTTGGTACCATCTAGGCCATCTATATGTCTTTAAAGTATGTATATTTGTATTTCTCATCATTATTGAACCAACCCAACAAAGGGGTTTGACCTAGCAAAACTGGTGGACGTATTGAGTTCCTAGACTCTTAAGTGGTGTCCCTAGACACCACGCATAATCAACTACTGAGATGGCAATGAACCATAACTTTCTAGACAAACATTCTATCAAATAGTTCTCGCATGACACAAATCAATTATGCATAACAAATCAAATCAACAACCCTCAAGATAAAATTCCAAATTTGATTGAAAGAGGTATCAATTGAGAACATTTTTTTTTTTTAAGATAGTAGTAAATTAATTCTAAATAACTTCAAATTATATTTTCATGTTAATTCCAAAGCTAAATACCACCATTCCTTTTATTTTTAAATTTGATATAATTATAAAATGACATGCCCCAACTCTATTATCTAAATTTATAATTAAGTAATAATATTTATTTAAACAAGATAATCTTATAAAAGAAGAAAATTTAGTGAACATATGATTATACTAATCATTTTAATCATAAACTATAATTTAAAATTTCAAAAAGATTATATCCCTCAAAAGGAGATATTTTAGAAAGCTTATTCTATATAATTATTCTTATATATAATTTGGTTGAGAGACACCATCATCGTGAAATTGAGATCTTGAGATTTTTATGTAGAAGTATTTTATCTATATTAAAATAGTGATCATTTCATAGAAGTAAACAGGGATGCAATTGCAGAGCATTTTCCTGTTGTTTCTTTCAACATATAGATCTAATTTACAAAAGACAGATATCTGATATAAATGACAAATCACATTAAATAATTGAATACCCTAACTTCTCTGAGACCACAGATTATATAGGCGTCAAAACCAGATGATTTGCACCCCTTGTTAGCCTTTCCATCGAAGAAGCGACCACTCACATATAAATCGCCTTTATACATGTGGAAGTCATAATCTCTGTCAAAAGCCTCCAAAATGCACTAGCTGTCTTGGGACCCGTGCCTTACACAATTTTATGACTGCTCACCTACTCCCTAAACCTAATGCCCTGTTGATCGATTTAAAACGTACATTCTTTTTTCAGTGCCCTTCATTTTCACTACCAAAATTCAGAAAAGACATTTACTTTAAATAATCTAAATTTTGTCTTTTCTTTTGATTTTTGGGGAGATTCTTTTGTGTTTTATTTATGTAAGCTATTATGTCATGTGTACGCTTCGATATGTGTATAAAAAAAACATCTCATACAAATAACAAATGACACTACATTAGATAAAAACATCTCTAAACCACAGATTTACACATTGGCCCTTCCGTGGAATTAATATGGTTGTCTCCATCGTATATCCAGACTTTATAGGCGTCAAAACAAGAAGCGACGACTAACTAACTTATAAATCGCAATAGCTGTCAAAGTCCTTCAAAATGCAATAGCTGTCATAATCTCTGTCAAAAGTTGTCATAATCTCTGTCAATACCTGTCATAATCTCTGTTAAAAGCCTTCAAAATGCAATAGCTGTCTTGGGACCCAGCAGTCCGTGGCTTACTCATTTTTAAAACGTAAGTTAGTTGGTCCTACCCAACAAGAGTTAAGCGATGACTGATTTTTTTTCAGTGCCCTTCATTTTCACTGTGCCAAAATTCAGGAAAGACATTTACTTTAAATAATTTAAATTTTGTCTTTTCTTTTGATTTTTGGGGAGATTTTTTTGTGTTTTATTTATGTAAGCTATTATGTCATGTGTACGCTTCGATATGTGTACAAAAGTGTGGGCCGATAACATAATAACTTGTTTCACTTTTTAGTCTAAGTGGTACACTCAAAACAACATTTTAAACTAAAATTTTAATTTCTATTGTGCAAAGTAAACAAACTATTTAAAGAATATCTTAATTTTAAATAATTTTAAATAACTTATTTTTTAAAATTTGATAGCATTCTTGGTTTATCTTTGACTATTTAGATTCATTTCCCTTAAAATTGTTGGTTGTCTTATCACTCTTGATTGCTTCTTGTTTTTATTTTCCAAGTTTCTTATTTAACCATTTTCCCCAAGAAAATGCAAACCAAAAATCTATTAACTTTATTATCCTCCACAAAAAACTACAATCTCTAACCACTCCTACACACAATCCCATATCACTCACTAATCTTGATCAAAACTTAAGCCCATTCTTAAGTATGCCTTTTTTTCCTTCCCTTAGTCTATTTCCCTCCCCATCTAATTCTCAATCGCCTAATATTTCGCACAATCCCTTTTCTTTAGGGTCACTATATTTTATGTAAGGTTGTCGAGGCAATGGATTTAACTTGTTAACACCTACAACCAATACATTTGGGTATAGACTATAGGGAACCATAGCATATAGATTTCATATAACTGTACAAATGAGATTTTGTTGAAATTCCTCAGAAATTCTTGTGAGGGCTTGGTGCAAAAATCTCGAATTTGAACAATTTAACAATCGAACTTAGGGATTTTTGGCCTTCTAGACAAAATGGTAGGGTTTGTTTTAGTCAAAAGTGCTCCAAAATATCAGCTACCTTTTGGATCTAACAACCACCACCCTAACTAAAAACCTCATAGATTAAACCTCATGTGTCCAATTTGGACAAAATAAAAGCCAAAATGACTTTTTAGATACCTTGAGTTCAATGGTGAAGTCCAATTGACACCAAAGTTCACCCAACAAAATATCAACCTTGATTACCTCCTATATTTGAGAAGGGGCTTGCAAATTTGAAGCTCTAATACCATGTCAGAGTCAACACTAGACTCAAGCCTCAGAGGTCACTTGCGAAACTAAAAATATGTCTTCCAAAATAGAGAAGAAAGGGAGCTTGATTAAGGATACAATGGATTTGATTGAATTGGATACCAAACATGTATATGATGGCTTGCTTTTAAGGCAACGTTTATAAGTAGTTTTATAAATGATTTGGACAAGTTTCTTAATCCTATATAATAAGACAACTAAGAATAAGATAAAATAAGATTAGATGACAACTAAGACCTTATATAAATATTTCTAGGTCCCTAAGTAAACACGTTCAACACATGTGAAAATGGCCTAATTATTTCTAGTTAGATAATGTACCTTGTTCACATTAACAGGGTAAATTAGATAGGAAAAACCCTTGTTAACACCATTATAGCTGGGGTGTATCATCCTAGAGTTTCTTTCCCACATGTCAACAACTATTAAGAGGGAAAAGGGGTTGTAAATTGTCTAGCCCATTTTGGGCAACACTCTATCATTTTGTAGATCTCCATCAAGCCTCTAATCAACTTCACACTTTCTTATGATCCAACTTAACCACTATTTTGTCAATGTGTAAGGGATAGGCAATGTATAATTAGCAATGAGTGTAGCTCCATCAAAGAATTAGTGCCCTAGACCCCACTCCATTGCATGTAAATTTCCTTTATCCTTTATCCAAAAAAAAGATATCCCCTTGCCCCAAGCTCTATGGTATAACCTCCATCTCTCCAATTTTATTATAATTTTCATTATCAACTTTCAAATCCTATTCATAAGGGTCAACCAAATTCAAATAATTTTTCAAAATTTAGCATAGCTTATATCTTGCAAAACACCATCTTATGGTCCAATTATTCCAATACATTGAAAATCATTATTACACAATGTAATTACCTCCATACATGAAAAATGGGTAGATTTTTCTTTAACATCATTTGTAATTATTAACACATCTTCAACACACAATATTGCCTCTTCATTCAAGGATGATGATGTGCAGATCTTGAGCCACACTACCTTCTATCATTTTGGTTTCTTCTTATTCTTTCTCTACAACATCTCATGCCTTTGATCTTTGTCTTTGTTCTACTATCAAAAATTCTTTCTTGATCTCCCCTTATGATTTTGGCTATGGTTTACTCTTCACCTATTTTAAGCTCCACCATCTTGGGCTCTCCCTCTTTCAAAAATGATTCCTTTCACTCTAGCTAAATGATCACCTCCTTGGTAAATTGTAAATATTTTTAATCCGCATGTCTTCATTATTACATCATTGAATTCTAAAACCCTTCATATGGGATTTCTCCTCATGCCTTCTCATCATATGCAAATTCCTTGTTTTCAACTTACAATATTCTAAGAAAGAC
This sequence comes from Cryptomeria japonica, assembly GCF_030272615.1. Classification (NCBI taxonomy): domain Eukaryota; kingdom Viridiplantae; phylum Streptophyta; class Pinopsida; order Cupressales; family Cupressaceae; genus Cryptomeria; species Cryptomeria japonica. The sequence continues at coordinate 3,410,129 of NC_081408.1, read as the reverse complement.
AAGCCATGATCAATAACTAGATCAAGGGCATTATATTTAGTGAGATATGTCTTCATTTCATCCTCTTAATTTGGGTTTACAAGTTGTTCTTTTTACTTCTTTTCTCATCAAAATTTGTCCTAACATTGTTCTTCTTTTTTATCCATCCATTTTAAAATACAATCAAAGATATCTTCAAGTGAATGCGTAGATCTTCCTATCTAATTTCCTATTCTACTGTATTAAAATTTAAGTTTTCATCCTACAAACTAGCAAGATATTGGATCTAATACCAAAGTAATATCTTTTCCTACAATTCTTAATAAAAATTAATAGATTTACCATTAAACAACAATCTTCACCAAATTTGAAATAGAGATGATACTATTAAACTGACTATTTCCAAACAACAACTATTAATTATACTCAAATATCGTAGATCAATTAGCTATTCAGCACATGAATTTGAATGGAATTAATCAAACATATAACATCAATTGATATTTATTGTGAGCAAATCTCTACAACTAAGTGGTTATTATGATAGTCATTATAACCTTAACATACAACACTTATAAATCTATAACAAATGATGAACTTAAAGAAATACATAGCAATACTATAAACTTGAAGCTATGATGCACTCCCTAAGTGAGAATGCCCTTGAGAGCAAAAGGATTTTGTCCTCTAATTTCAACAATCAATGGTTTTCATCTATAGAAGATTGAACACAAAGTGCCTAAAACAAGATAACATGACATGATTAGTATATTTTCCTAATTTTATATGTGACCCTTGTAGAAGATTAATAGGTTGACCAATAATCAAAATGGGACTAACTCAGAATTACAAACTTTCTTGTCACTTTACATACTACAAAATTTTTCATCATCTACGCACTATACTCTTTCTATTGTTCCTCTTTCATTGATACATATTGGCCCTTTCTCATTTTTATTTTGGTCTTGAGATGTACATTACCTTGAAAGGTTAACCAATGGATCATTTAATCTGTAAAGAGAATGAATCAACTTGTACCCATGATTTCTAGGTACATGTTAATCCACAACCCTATACCCAGTGCCTAATCTCAATGGGAACATGATATGGTCCATTCAAATCCCTAATTTTTTTTTATGTGATATTCAATATTGAAAAATGCCTTAAGGATATTTCAAGATTAAAAAGATCATTTTCTCCTATGTCCCCTTCGATTCGATCAACATTGGGTGGAAGCACAAATTCTTGTTCCACTTGTGGGACACATGTTAATTTAACAACAAATGAAAAATTGTATGCTTGAATATTAATATTATGACACAAATAAAATTAGATTTAAGTTCATTATAGATGAAATCTTTACATACATATATATGTCCCTTATACACGGTGTATAGTATTTTCCATCCAAGCCAGCATGAAACGGGAGATTTTTTGCAAATTGTAAAAACTCTTAATGGTTGTAGGCATGTATATATAGTTATTATAATAAATATTTTCAAATTATTTATGCCTTAATATTGAAATGGTAATTATGAATGGATTATTGTCATGATAGCTAGAAATTCACATTTTAGCATTTAAATATGTATTTACTACCTCCTTTTACTAGTCATTATGGCTAGACTTTGATAGATGTTTGTGTATCACGTTTGTTATGTCATGGTATTTTAAGACATTTAGTGTGAAATTAATTGGAATCTAGAAATCAAGTAGGACATGCAATTAGAAGGAGATTAATTAGAAAACTGATTCAATTTCTAAGGAAACCAATTATATAGTCGATACCATCTAGGCCATTTATATGTCTTTAAAGTATGTATATTTATATTTCTCATCACTATTGAACCAACCCAACAAAGGGGTTTGACCTAGCAAAACCCGTGGACCTATGGAGTTCCTAGACTCTTAAGTGGTATCCCTAGGCACCACCTTTGCATAATCAACTACTGAGATGGATAGCACTCCAAATTTGATTGAAAGAGATATCAAATTGAGAATTTTTTTTTTTTTTAAGATAGTATTAAATTAATTCTAAATAACTTTAAATTATATATTCATGTTAATTCCAAAGCTAAATACCACCATTCCTTTTATTTAAATTAGATACAATTATAAAATGGCATGCCCCAACTCTATTATCTAAATTTATAATTAAGTAATAATATTTATCTAAACAAGATAATCTTATACAAGAATAAAATTTAGTGACCATATAATTACACTAATCATTTTAATCATAAACTATAATTTAAAACTTCAAAAAGATTATATCCCTAAAAAGGAGAGATTTTAGAAAGCTTATTGGAATCTCTATATAATTATTCTTATATATAATTTGGTTGAGAGACACCATCATCGTGAAATTGAGATCTTGAGATTTTTATGTAGAAGTATTTTATTTATATTAAAATATTAATCATTTCATAGAAGTAAACATATAATTGCAGAGCATTTTCCTGCTGTTTCTTTCAACATATAAATCACATTATATAGGCGTCAAAACCAGATGATTTGCACCCCTTGGTAGCCTTTCCATTGAAGAAGCGACCACTCACATATAAATCACCTTTATACATGTGGAAGTCATAATCTCTGTCAAAAGCCTCCAAAATGCAATAGCTGTCTTGGGACCCGTTCCTTACACAATTTTATGACTGCTCACCTACTCCCTAGACTTAATGACCTGTTGATCGATTTAAAACGTACGTTAATTGGTCCTACCCAACACGAGTTAAGCGATGACTCATTCTTTTTTCAGTGCCCATCATTTTCACTACCAAAATTCAGAAAAGACATTTACTTTAAATGATTTAAATTTTGTCTTTTCTTTTGATTTTTGGGGAGATTCTTTTGTGTTTTATTTATGTAAGCTATTATGTCATGTGTACTGTTCGATATGTGTATAAAACATTTTTTTTTAGAAGTATATTTGAGGAATACAATGGTAAAAGAGATTTTACGATGTTTTATAGTTATAGGATGGAAATATATTATTGACTTTATCAAATATGATGCGTGTTATTTTATATCATAATACATTTTTGTCAAAATGGAGCATTCAAATTCAATGAGTTAATTTATTTTTGCTTTGATTCAATATTAAAAAGATAGAGTTAAATTTTGTAACAATTGTAAGAACATATTCTATTTTGAGTCCAAAATATCATTACTAACTTGCAAGTTGGAATGTGGGCCAAGTACACAAACACTAAAGATAGACCCATAAGCATTATTGCCCAACTCAATCTATCTATGTGATTGAAAATTATATAATGAGCTATGATCAAGTTGATTACCTAAACATGTGAGTGTTTGACTCAAAGAATTACTTATAAATACAGGATCAAGATCAATTATTATGAATTTTGGAGTCCCATGTAGCTACTCAATGGCATCCACAAATGTTCTTGCCATAGTAACTAATACAAATAGACGAAATAAAGAACAAAAATGTGCATATTTGGTGAGTTGATCCACAACAACCATGGTGATATTTTTTCTTTCAACTTGACTAAACATGTGATCGAATCCATGAATACCTCTTCCCACCTTTAACTTTGAATATATAAGGGTTGCAAAAGTCTTGGAGCCTTAATTCTCTCCACTTTATTTTGATAACATATCTTTTATTCTACTATAAATTTCTAGGCATCCCCTTAGAGCACACCCAAAACTAATCTTGCTAAATTCTATGGTAATTCTTCAAATATATTGAATGAACCTCAACTAAAGAAGCATGGAGGTCATGTGGAATAATTTGTTCGAGGGTAGAGTTATCAAGCATAAGTACAATGTCTCTTTATATCAGAGGGAATCTCCTTCACAACAAAATCTATCTAATCTTCTTGAACTATTGTATTAATATTTAATGAGATCCCATATCTAGTGATCTATTTTGCTACAACTCTAATTTTACTTCTTCGACCCAATCTATGTGTAATATTGGAATGACAAATGATATACATACCTCCTGGGTAAAAGCACAAAACTGTGTCAATGAGCACAAGTGAATTTAAGTAATTCTAACTAAAAATTAATTTTAGTCAAACATATGGTCTACAAAGATTCATTATAGCTATATTATATATGGGCCACAACTTTTCTATTTGTAATTGTCTACTAAATGCATATTTTATACCATTTTGGGTCTTTTTACCAATTTTTTTTATTATTTTTCATTTTTTTTTAAAAACTTGATCTTTCAACAATTCTTACTCTTATAAATAATTTATGTTTTTGAAATGAAAAAATACCCTTTTATAGATCTATGAGTGAATTATATATATTTTAATCAGTTTTTATATTTTATATTTTATTTTTATTGACAGTATGCCATCAACACTAAAATATAAGGTTGATTATCATGTAAAGGAACAATACTAAAATTTATCTATAAATTTTGAAAAAAATAAATGCACTAGAGAAAAGAGTCTATGTCAAGATGATATAATTATTTTTTAATTTGGATAAATAATTAAGATAAAAGGTGACGCCAAATGAAAAGTGTTATATTTCAGTATATACAACTTTTCAAATTTCTTGAAATATATATATATATATATATAAAATAGTTAAAAATATATTTTTGCACTAAAGTTTCAAGTTATCAATATACACAAAAAAATTGAAAAAAAAGGTAAAATTTGCTATATATAAAGTGTGTTGCCTCATGTAACTTCAATTTCAACATTTTATCAGCAATTAAATTATAGAGTTTACTTTTTAAAAAAGTATATTCAAATAATTTTTAAATTTTTTAAACAATTACAAACATAAAATACACAAAAAAAAAATACATTTTATTAGTTTATCATTTCAAAATTATAAACATATATTCCACTTTCTTATAAAATATACATTTAGTAGACAATTACAATTCTTTACAATACTACCCGAGTTGGATTAGTGGTGGAGAGCATGTGCTCTTGAAAGAGAGGTCACAAGTTCAAATCCCACAAGGGGGTAGGGTATGTACACCTCTCCTGGTGCAGGACAGGCTAAAAATCCATGCTATTAAACTATCAAAAAAAATTACAATTCTTTACAAATATTTTATAGTATCTAATATGTCATAGTTACCCCTCAATTTCTTAATGGTTTTAGGAGTTGCCCACTCCAACATAGCCTCGATTTTAAATGTTTCAACTTTGATGCCTTTGTTATTAGGAATGTGTTGTACGCTTTGCATAACTTGAATTTTGTTTAAATTATATATAATAAAAAAAAATGGTGGTGCATCTAGATAATGGGTTTAGACACACAATTTGAAAGTATAATCTTTGACAACATCTTGCACCAAATGCGTTAGTAGTTTTAATGTGATTCTTCTCCCAATGAGTGCCAAGTTGCTACATAGATCATCAATAACACGAAAGACATATGCTCTAATAATGAACTTGATGTAGGAGCATCCAATGCTGTATGGGCAATCCTGCATCGCCCAAAAAACAATCTGTTTATTTAGTTTTCTTTTAATGTTTTTGCAGTTCTGGATACCCATTTGGGCGAATAAGTGATTCCAACTTTCAAAATTGACAAGCTACTTTTTCTAGTTGTCTGCCTAAAATAGCACCTTTTTTTTATTTCAAGGTGGACAAAGCCCAAAATTTGCATGAAGATTGAGGATGGGAAAATAAGAACATTGGTGAAATAATCAGATTAGAAGCATTAATGATTTGAAAGTTATTAAAGTTTTAGTTTCCCAAAAAAATGAAAAAAGATCTTCCAAGTCAGATTTGTGTCATTAAACGATGTCAAACGGGCTCGAAAATAGCAGGAATTGGTAGGGAGGATTCTTATCATATTCTTCACTCAAAGAGATTTCCTATGCTTCAAACGGTTCGTCAATTCGATTCCCAAATCAAAAGTTATGTCTGCCAAAAGTTGGGCAATTTTTGAAAAGTTTCAATTTTTGAATCTGATTATATTTCCATATTTCCAATTTCATGTTTTGGCATTTATCTGTCAATTGGTAATTTCTAAGATTGTAATTTCAGCTCCAAAATGGAAAAAATTCTATTTAAGACATGTAGTTTCTTGGAGTAGAGTTGTTGTATGTGATTTTTTGGAGTTGAGTTTGTGGGAGTTTGGTTTTGGGTTTGGAAATTGTTTTGTAAGGGTTTTCCAGAAAAATATGTAAGCTATGTATTGTAACCTGTGAGGATTATTTCCTCTTATATGTAGTTGCATGTTTGCATGTTTGTAATCGCATATTTATAGATAATAATAATAATATAATCTTTTTGTCTTTAATTCCAATTGTTGTGTTTTTTAGTCTCTCGGGTTTTTCCCTCATCAAGTGGTATCAAAGCCGCTTGTTCCTAAGCATGTGAATAGATTGTCGAATGTGAGGCAGTTCATACCAGGACTTGTGATTGTGGGATCGTGATCAAGATGCCTCCAAGAGTGATGCATGGTGGCAGAAATGTTGGTGCCAGAAATATTGGCAAAAGAAATTCTTTGGCAAGTGAGGGTTTGAGAGCCCTCCAAAGACAGATTGATGCACTGCAAGAAGAGCTGAGAAGAGGGTTTAATCCGAGGAGAGAAGAAAGTGATGATGAAGGAGAGGTTTAATATTAATCCTCAAGTGAATCAAAAGAAGCAATAGATCAAAATCAGGCTTGATTGTTGAGGGCCATTCCTCATATTAGGAAGAGACCCAAAATTGAAGTTTCAAATTATTCTGGGAATCTAAACCTAGAAGAGATGATTAATTTGATCAATAAATTGGAAGAATATTTTGAGCATGAGGAGATAGAAGAACCAAATCAGGTCAAGTTTGCAAAAATGAAGTTGAAAGGTCATGCAAACATCTGGTGGAAAGAGGTCTAGCTAGATAGAAATTGAAGAGGAAATGGAAACATCACCAGATGGGATTGCATGATTGATAAACTAAAGAAATAGTTCATTCCTATGGACTATGAGCTAGATCTGCTCAAAACATTGCAAGGGTTGAAGCAAGGATAAAAATGTGTGGAGTATACAGAGGAATTTTACAAGATAATTATCAGAACGGGCCATGTAGAGGCCAACAAGGAAAACATCGCCTATTATTTGAATGGGTTAAGACCGAGTATTTTCCATTATAGATGAAATCTTTACATACATATATATGTCCCTTATACACGGTGTATAGTATTTTCCATCCAAGCCAGCATGAAACGGGAGATTTTTTGCAAATTGTAAAAAACTCTTAATGGTTGTAGGCATGTATATATAGTTATTATAATAAATATTTTCAAATTATTTATGCCTTAATATTGAAATGGTAATTATGAATGGATTATTGTCATGATAGCTAGAAATTCACATTTTAGCATTTAAATATGTATTTACTACCTCCTTTTACTAGTCATTATGGCTAGAATTTGGTAGATGTTTGTGTATCATGTTTGTTATGTCATGGTATTTTAAGACATTTAGTGTGAAATTAATTGGAATCTAGAAATCAAGTAGGACATGCAATTAGAAGGAGATTAATTAGAAAACTGATTCAATTTCTAAGGAAACCAATTATATAGTCGGTACCATCTAGGCCATTTATATGTCTTTAAAGTATGTATATTTATATTTCTCATCACTATTGAACCAACCCAACAAAGGGGTTTGACCTAGCAAAACCCGTGGACCTATGGAGTTCCTAGACTCTTAAGTGGTATCCCTAGGCACCACCTTTGCATAATCAACTACTGAGATGGATAGCACTCCAAATTTGATTGAAAGGGATATCAAATTGAGAATATTGTTTTTTTTTTAAGATAGTAGTAAATTAATTCTAAATAACTTAAAATTATATATTCATGTTAATTCCAAAGCTAAATACCACCATTCCTTTTATTTAAATTAGATACAATTATAAAATGACATGCCCCAACTCTATTATCTAAATTTATAATTAAGTAATAATATTTATCTAAACAAGATAATCTTATACAAGAATAAAATTTAGTTACCATATAATTACACTAATCATTTTAATCATAAACTATAATTTAAAACTTCAAAAAGATTATATCCCTAAAAAGGAGAGATTTTAGAAAGCTTATTGGAATCTCTATATAATTATTCTTATATATAATTTGGTTGAGAGACACCATTATCGTGAAATTGAAATCTTGAGATTTTTATGTAGAAGTATTTTATTTATATTAAAATATTGATCATTTCATAGAAGTAAACATGGATGCAATTGCAGAGCATTTTCCTGGTGTTTCTTTCAACACATAGATCTAATTTACAAAAGACATATATCTGATATAAATGACAAATCACATTAAATAATTGAACACACTAACTTCTCCGAGACCACAGATTTTATAGGCATCAAAACCAGATGATTTGCACCCCTTGGTAGCCTTTCTATCGAAGAAGCGACCACTGACATATAAATCACCTTTTTCCATGTGAAAGTAATAATCTCTATCAAAAGCCTTCAAAATGCAATAGCTGTCTTGGGACCCATGCCTTACACAATTTTATGACTGCTCACCTACTCCCTAAACTTAATGACTACTCACCTACCCAACACGAGTTAAGCGATAACTCATTCTTTTTTCAGTGCCCTTCATTTTCACTACCAAAATTCAGAAAAGACATTTACTTTAAATAATCTAAATTTTGTCTTTTCTTTTGATTTTTGGGGAGATTCTTTTGTGTTTTATTTATGTAAGTTATTATGTCATGTGTACGCTTTGATATGTGTATAAAACATTTTTTTTTTTTGAAGTATATTTGATGAATACAATGGTAAAAGAGAATTTACGATGTTTTATAGTTATAGGATGGAAATATATTATTGACTTCATCAAATATGATGCGTGTTATTTTATATCATAACACATTTTTGTCAAAATGGAGCATTCAAATTCAATTAGTTAATTTCTTTTTGTTTTGATTCAATATTAAAAAGATAGAGTTAAATTTTGTAACAATTGTAAGAACATATTCTATTTTTAGTCCAAAATATCATTACTAACTTGCAAGTTGGAATGTGGGCCAAGTACACAAACACTAAAGATAGACCCATAAGTAGTATTGCCCAACTCAATCTATCTATGTGATTGAGAATTATATAACGAGCTATGATCAAGTTGATTACCTAAACATGTGAGTGTTTGACTCAAAGAATTACTTATAAATATAGGATCAAGATCAATTATTATGAATTTTGGAGTCCCATGTAGCTACTTAATGGCATCCACAAAGGTTCTTGCCATAGTAACTACTACAAATAGATGAAATAAAGAACAAAAATGTGCATATTTGGTGAGTTGATCCACAACAACCATGGTGATATTTTTTCTTTCAACTTGACTAAACATGCGATCGAATCCATGAATACCTCTTCCCACCTTTAACTTTGAATATATAAGGGTTGCAAAAGTCTTGGAGCCTTAATTCTCTCCACTTTATTTTGATAACATACCATTTATTCTACTATAAATTTCTAGGCATCCCCTTCGAGCACACCCAAAACAAATCTTGCTTAATTCTATGATAATTCTTCAAATATATTGAATGAACCTCAACTAAAGAAGCATGGAGCTCATGTGGAATATTTTGTTCGAGGGTAGAGTTCTCAAGCATAAGTACAATGTCTCTTTATATAAGAGGGAATCTCCTTCACAACAAAATTTATCTAAGCTTCTTGAACTATTGTATTAATATTTAATGAGATCCCACATCTAGTGATCTATTTTGCTACAACTCTAATTTTACTTCTTCAACCCAATCTATGTGTAATATTGGAATGACAAATGATATACATACCTCCTAGGTAAAAGCACAAAACTGTGTCAATCAACACAAGTGAATTTAAGTAATTCTAACTAAAAATTAATTTTAGTAAAACATATGGTCTATAGAGATTCATTATACCTATCTTATATATGGGCCACAAGTTTTCCATTTGTAATTGTTATACCACTTTGGGTCTAATTACCAATTTTTTAATTTTTTAATTTTTTTTTATTTGTATTTTTTTTTAAAAACGTGATGTTTCAACAACTCTTGTACTCTTATAAATAATTTTTTATTTTTTGAAATGTAAAAATACCTTTTTATAGATCTATGAGTGAATTTTCCAAATATATATCTTTTCATATTTTAATTAGTTTTTTGTACTTTATATTATATTTTTATTGAAAGTAGGTCATCAACACTGAAATATAAGGTTGATTATCTTGTAAAGGAAAAATACTAAAATTTATCTAAGAATTTTGAAACAAATTAATGCACTAGAGAAAAGAGTCTATGTCAAGATGATATAATTCTTTTTTAATTTGGATAAATAATTAAGATAAAAGGTGATGCCAAATGGAAAGTGTTATATTTCAGTACACACAACTTTTCAAATTTCTTGAAAAATATATATACATAAAAAATAGTTAAAAATATATTTTTGCACTAAAGTTTCAAGTTATCAATATACACAAAAAAAAATTGAAAAAAAGGTAAAATATACTATATATAAAGTGTGATGCCTCATGTAACTTCAATTTCAGCATTTTATCAGCAATTAAATTATAGAGTTTACTTTAAAAAAAAGTATATTCAAATAATTTTTAATTTTTTTTAAACAATTACAAACATAAAATGCATAAAAAAATATACACTTTATTAGTTTACATCGTTTCAAAATTCTAAACATATATTTCACTTTCTTATAAAATATACATTTAGTAGACAATTACAATTCTTTACAGTACAACCTGAGTTGGCCTAGTGGTGGAGAGCTTGTGCTCTTGAAAGAGAGGTCACATGTTCAAATCCCACAAGGGGGTAGGGTATGTACACCTCTCCTGGTGCAGGCCAGGCTAAAAATCCATGCTATTAAACTATAAAAAAAAAATTACAATTCTTTACAAATATTTTATAGTATCTAATATGTCATAGTTGCCCCTCAAGTTCTTGATGGTTTTAGTAGTTGCCCACTCCAACATAGCCTCGATTTTAACTATTTCAAATTTTATGCCTTTGTTATTAGGAATGTGTTGTATGCTTTGCATAACTTGAATTTTATTTAAATTATGTATAATAAAAAAAAAATTGTGGTGCATCTAGATAATGTGTCTAGACCCTCAATATGAAAGTATAGTCTTTGACAACATCCTGCACCAATTGCGTTAGTAGTTTTAATGTGATTCTTCTCCCAACGAGTGCCAAGTTGCTACATAGATCATCAGTAACGAAAGACCTATGCTCTAATAATGAACTTGATGTAGGAGCATTTGGTGCTATATGGGCAATCCTGCATCACCCAAAAATATTTATTTTTGTTTAGTTTCTTTTAATATTTTTGCAATTCTGGATACCCATTTGAGCGAATAAGTGATTCCAACTTTAAGAATTGACAAATTACTTTTTCTAGCAGTCTACCCAAAATAGCAGGTTTTTATTTGAAGGCGGATGGAGCTCAAAATTTGCAGGAAGATTAAGGATGGGAAAATAAGCACATTGGCGAAAGAATTAGATTAGAAGCACTAACGGTTTGAAAGTTATTAAAGTTTCAGTTTCTCAAAAAATTGAAAAAAAATCTTCCAAGTCAGATTTGTGGCATTAAACGATGTCAAACATGCCCGAAAATGGCAAGAATTAGTAGGGAGGACTCTTTGCATATTCTTGACTCAAAGAAATTTCTTATACTTCAAACGGTTCGTCAATCTAATTCCCATATCAAAAGTTATGGTTGTTGAAAGTTGGGCAATTTTTGAAAAGTTTCAATTTTCGAATTTGATTATATTTTCATATTTCCAATTTCATGTTTTGGCATTTATCTGCCAATTGGTAATTTCTAAAATTGTAATTTTAGCTCCAAAATGGAAAAAATTATCTTTAAGACTCATATGTAGTTTTTTGGAGTAGAGTTGTTGTATGTGAGTTTTTGGAGTTGAGTTTATGGGAGTTTGGTTCTGGGTTTGGAAATTGTTTTGTAAGGGATTTTCTAGAAAACTCTGTAAGTTGTGTATTGTAGCCTGTGAGGATTATTTCCTCTTATATGTAGTTGCATGTGTTGCATGTTTGTAATTGCATATTTGTAGATAATAATAATAATATAATCTTTTTGTCTTTTATTCCAATTGTTGCATTTTTCAGTCTCTCGGGTTTTGCCCTCATCAAGTGGTATAAAAGCCGGTTGTTCATGAGCATGTGAATAGATCGCTAAACGTGAGATATTTCATACCAGGACTTGTGATTGTGGGCTTGTGATCAAAATGCATCCAAGAGTGATGCATGGTGGTAGAAATGTTGGTGCCAGAAATATTTGCGAAAGAAATGCTTTGGCAAGAGAGGGTTTGAGAGCCCTCTAGAGACAGATTGATGCATTGCAAGAAGAGATGAGAAGAGGGTTTAATCTGAGGAGAGGAGAAAGTGATGATGAAGGAGAGGTTTAATATTCATCCTCAAGTAAATCAGAAGAAGCAATAGATCAAAATTAGGCTTGATTGTTGAGGGCCATTTCTCAGATTGGGAAGAGACCCAAAATTGAAGTTTCAAATTATTATAGGAATCTGAACCCAGAAGAGCTGATTGATTGGATCAATAAATTGGAAGAATATTTTGAGTATGAGGAGATAGAAGACCCAGATCAGGTCAAGTTTGCAAAAATGAAACTGAAAGGTCATGCAAACATCTAGTGGAAAGAGGTCCAGCTAGATAGAAATTGAAGAGGAAATGAAAACATCACTAGATGGGATTGCATGGTTGAAAAACTGAAGAAATAGTTCATTCCTATGGACTATGAGCTAGATCTGCTAATAAAATTGCAAGGGTTGAAGCAAGGAAGAAAATATGTGAAGGAGTATATGGAGGAATTTTACAAGATAATTATCAGAACAGGCCATGCAGAGGCCAATAAGGAAAAGGTCACTTGTTATTTGAATGGGTTAAGACCGAGTATTCAAAAGGAGTTGAATCTAGTCAGAATGGCTAGTATTAAAGAAGTGTATCAATTTGCTTTGAAGGTGGAGGAGAAACTAAATAATAGATATGAAGGCAAGCAAAAAGGGAAAGCCCTAGGCAGCAGAAGTGGTGGAAGATCCCTTGGGGATCGAAATGAGGATCAAGAGGAAAATGATGATGTGGGTCGTAGCCAAAATCAGAAGGGTGATAATTCCTATCACCCCTGTGATCAAAATAATGGTGAACAAAGAGGAAGAGGAAGAGGAAGACTTGGACAAGGGTCTGGGAAAGGATGTTTTAGAGTAACTTATTTCTAGTGTGGTGAAGAAGGGCATAAAGCCTTTGAATGTCCACAACGTGAAGGAAGGACAGGCAGAAGAAATGAAGTCCATGCACGTATGGAACATGCAGATAAAGAAGCTCAGTCTGAAAATTCTGATGATGCTAAAAGGGGAGAAACCCTAGTTATCAGAAGAGACCTAATGAAAGAGATAAAAGAACCATACCAAAGGCATAATTTATTTTGCACCAAATGCAAATGTGAAGATAAATGTTGTAATGTGATTATTGATAGTGGAACCACTGATAATCTGGTGTCTGAAGAGATGGTTAGGAAGTTGAAACTGAAGAGGGAAAGACATCCTCAGCCATATCGGATTGCTTGGTTGCAAAATGACCACAAATTTATGGTCAATGAAGAATGTCTGGTAAAATTTAAGATTGGCACTTACAATGATGAGGTACTCGGTGATATCATGCCCATGGATGCATGTCACATGTTGTTATGACGGTCATGACAGTTTGATAGGAGTGTTGTACATGATGGCCATGCTAATAATTAAACCCTAACAAAGGATGGAGTTTTCCATAAGTTTAAGCCCTTGAAGGAGGTGGAAGAAAAGGTACGTAGTAATGATAGAATATGTTTTGTTGGTGGAAAAGAATTTTTGGAAGCCTTGAAACATGAATGTATGTGTTATACTTTAAGTCCTAAACTGGATAGAGAAGATCGTAGAGAGGTGCCTGTAGAAATTTTAGGTAACCTATTGAATGAGTTTCCGAGCATTGTGTCTGGTAATGTGCCTGAGGGTTTACCAAGTGGAAGGTGCAATGAAGTTGCAGATGTCTTAAATAGGAGGCAAACTATGTTGACAAAGATGCAGTCTAAACTGGTTGGGTTCAATGAACTCAAGACATTGTATCTGAAGGACCCTAATTTTGCAAAGGCTTGGAAAGCTTGCAAGATGCCTGTTACTTTAGACTAGACGAAGTGGATGGATTTCATAATCCAGGATGACATGTTGTTTAAAGGAAGCTAGTTGTGCATTTTGAGGAGCTACATGAGGGAGGATTTGATCAAAGAGAAGCACAGTGGGAAGATGGCAGAACATTTTGGTCAAGAGAAGACCATTGCCATTATCAGTGAGCATTACTATTAGCCTCAGTTATCACAGGACATGAATAAATTTGTGTAGAGTTGTAGAGTGTGCCAAACGGATGAAGAAGTAAGTCAGAATACAAGGTTGTATTAGCCATTACCTATACCAAAGAGGCCATGGGAGGTGAAGAAGCAAATCAATGAGATAAATTTGCAATATAAGGTGAAGGCAGATCAGAAAGGGAGAAACAAGGAGTTCCAGGTTGGTGATAAGGTGATGGTCCATTTGAGGAAGGACAGGATTTTAGTAAGGACATACAATAGGCTGAAGGTGAAGGAGTTTGATTCCTCCAAGATTTTGAAGAAGCTCAGTTCAAGGAGTGCATATGAGGTAGAGTTGTCGGAAGGAATTAACCTTTCCCTTGTGTTCAACATTGCAGATTTAAAAAAATATCTTGAAGATTGCACAAAGGAGGAACAAGTGACAAGACAATGTATAATCCTTTCACCTACTTTAGAGGAGGAGATCGAGGCAAATCTAGATAGCCACACGTGGGCAGGACTACCAGAAACAGGCTGTATAAGCAATATTTGGTGAAATGGAAGGGAAGACCTCTTGAATATTCTTCATGGCCATCCCAGAAAAAGGTTGACCATTTGGGTTTTCCTCAACCAGCTCAGACATGATGGGGTCACTTCTCAATCTACCCTGGGTGTTTGATGTAGGAGCATCTGGTGGTGTATGGGCAATCCTCCATCACCTAAAAATATTTATTTTTGTTTAGTTTTTTTAAAAAAATTTTGCAGTTCTGGATACCCATTTGAGTGAATAAGTGATTCCAACTTTCAGAATTGACAAGCTACTTTTTCTAGCCGACTGCCCAAAATAGTAGGTTTTTATTTGAAGGTGGATGGAGCCCAAAATTTGTAGGAAGATTAAGGATGGGAAAATAAGCACATTGGAAAAAGAATTAGATTAGAAGCATTAACTATTAGAAAGTTATTAAAGTTTTAGTTTCCCAAAAAATAAAAAATAAAATCTTCTAAGTCAGATTTGTGGGATTAAACAATGTCAAATGGGCCCAAAAATGTTGGGAATCGACAGAGCGGATTCTTAGCATATTCTTCACTCAAAGAGATTTCTGACACTTCAAATAGTTCATCAATCTGAATCCCAGATCAAAAGTTATGGCTACCAAAAGTTGGGCAATTTTCAGAAAGTTTCAATTTTTGAATCTAACTATATTTTCATATTTCCAATTTCATGTTTTGGCATTTGTCATTGGTAATTTCTAAAATTGTAATTTCAGCTCCAAAATGGAAGAAAGTCTATTTAAGACTCATATGTAGTTTTTTGGAGTAGAGTTGTTGTATTAGAGTTTTTGGAGTTGAGTGTTTGGGAGTTTGGTTCTGGGTTTAGAAATTGCTTTGTAAGGGTTTTTCCAGAAAACTCTTTAAGATGTGTATTGTAGCTTGTGAGGATGATTTCCTCTTATATGTAGTTGCATGTTTGCATGTTTGTAATCACATATTTGCAGATAATAATAATATAATATTTGTGTCTTTTATTGCAATTATTGTGTTTTTCTATCTCTAGAATTTTGCCCTCATGAGAACTAAAATTGACATAATTCAAAGCTAAATTCAACAATTATACTTGATATTATGCCTCTGCAAGGGTGTAGAACAGAGCTACACAAGTGTAGTTTCAAGCTACATAGGCACAATTCTAGGCTACATAGGCACAATTCTAGGCTACACAGGCACAAGTTATCAGTGCACCTACAAAACAGTGAAATTCAATCAAATAGAGACCAATCTTGATGAGCATAACAACTATGATTATGGTGGAATTGGCCCTATTTGAACTCAAAATTCACTATGACATCAATGTTTGACTCAAATTCAAGTTCCACATGATAGATCCATGCCTAAGAAAGATAATGCAACACATTAAATAGGAAATGGAAAAGTTCTAAGCCTATTCAAGTGAAATGTAGAACTTTACTCATGTAGGAACCCTAATGACCCTAATGTGAGAGATTGTTGTTCATTTCCATCCTAATTAGTCTATGTGAGTTGATTAAACCTTATTGCACACTAATTAGACTAATTGCAACTAGCTTGAAGCAGAATTGAAAAATTTGTGTTCAATTTTAAAGCCCCAAACTGAGAATTTATCATTCTTTTTAGGCCAATTTGCATGAAAAGTAAATGCAAAAGCTTGTTTTTCATTCACCAAAGTAATTAGGACTATATGATTTTACTTGAGGGTAAAAGCACAAACCTGTGTCAACTTTTATAAAGGAACCAGGCAACACAACTAAAATTGTTTAACTTCAACCGCATGAAAGTGGTATTTCTAAATTGAATTTTGAAATGATGTAAACTAATCAAATGTATAAATATTAATGAAATTTAGGTCTAATATTTTTTTTATTTTTTTTGGAAAGATATTTTTTTATATATTCAAAGACAGATTTTTCATTGCTGAAAAATGTTGAAAATCAGGGGTTCTAGTCGGCATCACCAAAAAAAATAAAAACGGACTTAATTTTTTTTTTTCTAAATAGAGAACATATATATGCAGTGTTAAAAAAAATAAAAAAAATTTTGATGTATATTTTTCTCATTATAGTATTTTGAAGTCCAACATAGCTAAAATTGACAGCTTTCATTCGGCATCACCTTTTGACAACTAAATTTATCATTAACCAAAAAAAAATTCCCTTTTTGAGAAGATTCTTTCATCTAGTGAAATTTTTTTTTTTTAATTTTTTAATATCATTTAATACTTTTTTTAATTTCTAACTAGCCTCTTTTTAAACTTTAAAAATCTATCGCAATGTTTAATTAATAAAAATATTTAAATTAATCAAAATAATTAAAAAATTATGTCTAGATTTATGACTTCGAGCTCTACAAAAGGGTATTTTTTTATTTTTGTAAAAAAATATTCTGCTCGAAGAAAAATTGAGCACAAGTGAAAAGTTTCAAAAATACAGAGTTTTTCACCTTTTTTGTGTCACATCACACGACACATAGGTTAGTCTGGCCAGACTAAGTTCTCAGTCTGGCCGAACTAAGTTCTCATTCTGGTCGAACTCAGTCCGACTGGACTAACCTTAGTTCTAAAAATAAAAAAAATTAATTTTTTTAAATGAAAGCATTTGAACTAAGGGAGTCCGACCAAACTTCTGATGCCATTTCGATGCCACACAGATGTCATGTGGAACCACGCGGCCTGGGGGTAGTTCGGTCAGACTGAGTCTAGCCAGACTACCCTCAGTTGGCCCAAAGTGTGACACAGCTACATTCTTTTTCCCTTGAACCTTATTGATCACTTTTAAGAATTATTCTAACCCTGCAACCACCAAGAAAGTGAGTAATTTTGTAAATTGAAGCAATCATGACAAAGTGCCACAAAAAACTACATAGGCGTAGGTCTAGGCTACACAAGTGTATGTCTGGGCTACACATGCACGGATCTCACCTACACAAGCACAAAAGGAGCCTGCACAAGCATAGGACTAGCCTGCACAGGTACAAAAACTCTAGGTCATCATTGAAAAGCCTTTTTCTGTAAAATATTAGATTGACCCATGAAGTGGGTCCCACCAGGCATGCTAGAAAATGTATGGATGAAAATGTGTTCAATTATGAATGATTTAAAACCTAAATTAAATAATTCAAGCTAACAAAATTCATTCAAATACCTCAAGATTGAGAACACTGTTAGACAGGAAATTGGAAACATTAAATAACAAGTAAACACAAACCAATGTCCATTTGATTTGATTGTTCTTCGATCAGATTTGTTCTTTATGACGTTGTGAATGCTTGATTTTGCTCCATGATGTGTGGATTATGTAAGTTGGATTCAAGATATGAGTGTGGGATGATGGGATGTGAGTATGAAAATCAACGTGATTGTGCAACGAAGTTTGTTGGTCATTTTTGGAAGATAATGTGGGAGAAATTGAAAATAGATTTGAAATTTTGCCTAGCTTACCATCCGCAGACTAATGGACAAATGAAAGTAGTGAATAGGAATTTGCACAATTTTATGAGATTCTTGGTTGGGAACAATCCAAAAGGTTGGGATTTAGTGTTGCCCTAGGTAGAATTTGCATACAACAATTTGGTGAATGGAAGTACGGGCAAGACACCATTTCAAGTTACTTATGGTAGCAGCCCAAGGAATGTTTCAAAACTAAGGAAGATGGAAGGTGAAGACAAGAAGAGTGTCAAAGCTAAGGATTTTGTTGAGCACCTAAAGAACTTACATGATGAGGTGAGAAAACACATTGAAGGGTGAATTCTCAGTACAAATCCAAGGCTGACCAAACGAGGAGTTATAAAGAGTTCCAGGTTGGGGATCAAGTTATGGTGCACCTGCAGGAGGAGAGATTTTTTATTGAAAATTACAATAAATAGAAGATGAGAATATTTGGACATTCTAAGATTATTCACAACCATGAATATAGGAATGCATATGAGATTGACTTGCCAGGTGATTTCAATATCTCACCAATATTTAACATTGTTGATTTAATAGAGTACCAATAGAATGTGAATTAGGAAGGGCCTATGGGAGCACAATTGAATATTCCTGTCTATGTTATTGAGAAGGAGAAAATTGAGTGAATCTTGGACAACAGAGTGAGAAAAAGCACCCGGAACAAGCAATATTATGAGTATCTAGTTAAATGGTGTATTAGGCCGATGGAAGACTCAACATGGTTGTTGGAAGCTGAGGTTAGTCACCATGGCTTTCACCACCCAAAGTGATAGAGTACTTTCTTTCTCTACCTTGGGTGTCTAATACGAGAGCATCCATGGGAGTAAATAGAAATCTTGCACCTTTACTTGGTAGATTGGTGGCTTGCATCTCTTCATTGATGTGACATGTTACATTGGTGGGATAATTTATGTGTCTCACCAATGGAGTATGATCTTTCTAGTGACATCCCCAAGCATCATCGACTCTTGTCAACATTTGCGTCAAGGTGACCAAGGTGTATTGGAGAGACAACTTTCTTGTCTCCCTGTTGACATGATTTCTCTTTGATGAACTCTATGTCATAGTTTTGTGGCACTAAGAAGGCATGATAGTATGTTTGGTTCCTTCAGCGAGACTATGGGGTTGTGTCTCAACAATGATAGGATCTATGGGAGGTTTTGAACATAAATGTACCATCTCTATTGCAGGACGTAGTGGCGTCAGTAAGATTGAGTGAGAAGTCTCACTAATCGTTTGTGCATTCTTGATTTGGAGTTGTGTTGTAACAAAGGGTGGCTAGCTAAACATGGGACATACAAAGCATTAATGGGACTAGTGAGGTAGTTGGAAGAAGGGTCAATAATAAAGGGAGGATAGAGAGGATTGAAGAGAGGAGGAGAGAGAATGGAGGGAACAACTTTTTGTGCAGAGGAGATCGTGGGAAAAGAAATACATAACAAGTGTGAGGAATGAGATGAAATGATCGTGAAGCCTTGGTTATGATTGTAAGTTGGCAAGGCACACTTCTTTGTGAAATAAACTAGTATTCCATAGGAACAAGGAGCTCAAAGTTGTAAATGTAATCCATTGAATGATAGAAAGGACTGTTGTTTTGGTATTCTCTCTCTCTTTGAGTATCTATTTTGGTCTATTGTGCGTATGTTTTGTAGCTTCTTGAAACACATGCAAATAAGCTACAAATGGTATCAGAGTAGGTGAGAGGTCTTGGGTAGGAGAAAGTTTATGGAAAGAGCCCAAGTGAATAGAGATTGGTAGATCCCGGTGTTCTTTTTGAAGTTGTTGAATGTCATTGCAAAAGGAAGAAGATTGTGTAAAGAGTTTGCAACCATCCAAGATTCGAGTCACCTATTTTGATGGTATGCATGCTGCTAAAACATAGATTATTGAATGAGAGGGAGCTGTAGTTTTTTATTTCCACCCACACGTTTGATGCTTTCAAAATTTTAGTTTGTTGTGTCTTATCTATCAAAACAAAAGGTGAGTGTTGTATTAAAAAAGAACATTACATAAGCCAAAAACAATTTATTGTTCAAAGTCTGCTTTGTTGAAAAGACATTAGAGGAATGAGAGAAATTTGCCGAGATAAGAGGTTGCAATTAATATGTGAAGGTGGTAGAAAAGGGGAAGTTGTAGTTGAGAGTGAGAAGATAGTTGCCAGAGATAGGTTTTCATTTCGGCAATAGTAAAGGAAGTGTTCAGAATTGTTGAAGAAGCTGCCAAACAGAAAGATCTGCAAGCAGTCTTAGGTACAATTATTTTTGTCAATGGGAAAGATTGGTTAAAAAATAAAGAAAGAAAATTTTATTTTAATGTGTGAGAAGGATATTTTGAAGGATGAATTGATGAAAACAAAGAAGTGTAATTCAGATTTCATAGAAAAGATAAGGTACTTAGGAAAAGATATTTATGAAAGTTCATGTGACAATGATATTCTTCAAAAAGAATTGGAGAAGCTTAAACAAGAAAATGGAGAATTAAAAGAAAAGTTAAAGTTTTTTGATCAAGTCAAGAAAGAGAATGAAGATTTTGAAAAACAATTAGCAATGTTGAAAAAAGAAAATGAGTGTTTGAAAGAAAAACCATTAGTTTGTGATGTATCATGTGACATAGAAGATTTGTTTCGTCCCCTTGATCAATCAGCTGATATGCATCATGTACCAAAAGTTTCTTCAAGTGAAGATGGTGAAGTTGAAAGTAAGGATGAGTTTGCATGAATAGGTGCAAGTTGTGATATTAAAAACAAAAGTTGTTCTGAAAATAATATTGGTTGAAAGATAATGCAAAAAATGGGTTATAAAAGAAAAAGGTTTGGGAAAGCATGGGCAAGGAATTCAAGAGCCCATTCAACCAATTATGAGGCCCAAGAATGTAGGTCTTGGATATGGTAAGAAAGAGCGATTTCATGTTGCTAGTGTTACAAGCTCATCCAAATCACCTGAAAGAATTTAGTGTTTGCATTGTCACAAAGAAGGGCATAAAGAAGAGAAGTGTTGGGATCTTCACCCTTTTTCAATTTTTGGGTTGAAGAATCATTGTGAAAATTCATACTAGAATAGAGAGATGAATAACAAGCTAAGAAAGGTTGTATGCAAATTGATTATGGTTGGATCAATGGATCCTCTTGGCAAAAGTTAGCAAATATGTTTAGAAGGTTGTATAAGCCTAAATGTTTGCATGTGAATAGAAGAAACCATTGGACACGGTTTGGATGTTCGAGCCAAGTAGAAAATGACTACCTGGGGTGAACTCACAATAATGGTTCCCACTTTTTTGCCACTTTTGACACTAAGATGAACAATTTTAAAATAATCTTCAACTTCCGACAACTATAACTTTTAAACTATTAACAGTTTGAAGATGATGTAAATTAGTGATTTGTAGAATTTTGTCTGTAGATTCTGTATATATTTTTTTCAAATTTTTTTGAAGGATTTTTTTTTAATTTTTCCATCTCCCTCGAAAAGTAGTTTTTTACAACAAACTACATTTTTTAAGAGTGATGTGTCTCTCGAAACTCATAACTTTTTTTTCTATAAATGATAAAAACTCAATTCTTTCGAATTTTGGTTTGTAACATCAATATCTAGGGCTTGTAGTTGGTTTGATAGTGATATGTTCAATATTTTTCATTTTATTAAGTTTTGAAGTCTGACTAGTCATAATTCATACATAGGTTTACTTTTGAACACATAACTTATTCTATATATATCAAAATTCAATTTTATTTTTTTTGTTAGAAAGAAGACACCAATACCCAGGGCTTAGATATTTTTTAGATTTTTTTAAAATTAGTTTCCTATTTTTCCCAATGAGTTGAACAGAGAAGTTCATGTTTGGTGAAAAACCTATATTTGGTAAAATTAAAAAAACAAGTTCATAATAAACTCAATATGTAATAAAATTATATTCATTGGAAAGCTTGCTTCGAGGACTATAATACTACATTTTGGGTTGTCAAGATCATTCCATTTGAGCCTTCAACTAGAGGTTTCAAGGCCAAAAATCTGCAAAAAAATGTAGAAATTTTCAGAGAAGTGTTAAAAAAGGTGTTCGAACGAAGGGGGGTTCAAGCAAACCCCCTATTTTTAGGGGGGTTCGAATGAAGGGGGGTTCGATCAAACCCCCGCGCTATAATTGAAAAATGACATAAAAGAGCATTAAAGGTGCTTCACTCGAAAGATGGGGTTCGAGCGAAGTGGGGTCTTCGCTCAAACCCCAAAGGGTATTCCGTTCGAACACCCCCACTTTGCTCAAACCCCTCATAAACAATTTTTTTCACTTTCACCAATTTCCTTCATTGGCAAAAGTGGGAACCAGCTTTGTGAGTTCACCCTCTGCTATGATTGATGTTGCATAGTGAGTTGCAAGGGTTTGGACTTTGCCCCATCGAGTTATCTTGTAAGGTCACATCGAGTTGCAAAGATCCAGTTTGTCAAAGCTTTGAGATCAAATTGTGAATATCTGCGTCAAGGGGAAGTATGTTGGCATGTGATGCATGAGCCTCACCGCAATGCACCTAGCCTTTCCATCATGCACTGTAATACTTAGCCATTCACTGCATGTTGCAGTTCATTGAAGACAATGCTTAGTTATATTTTTAGTGAGTTAATTTAGGATTTAATCTGCATTGATTTATTTTTAGATCTTCTAGTTACAAAATCTAGTGCATGCAATGCATGTTTATTATGAATGGTTCTAGAGGAAACATCCTCTATAAAAGACTCCTAATTGTAATGGTTGATGCATGGTCTGAAAGATGTAATGCTCCTTCTTGAATTTCAATAAATATTTTGTGTTAGTGTGTTATAAAATCTTTTTGTGGTTGCAATCTACTTCTTTGCATGTGTTTCAAGAAGCTACATGTTTAAGAGTTGGAATCAAATCATGTGGTTTTCTTTCCCATCTTCTCATATCACAAAGTGTAGGAAGTTGTTTTGCTATCCTAACTTCCTTTCACACACTTCTATCTAAAACTAGTTATCAAACAAAATAGAAAATTTAATCATTTTTATTTTCTATAATTCCATTGACATACACAATTCCCCCTCTTAATAATCAAATATGTCTAGTCTAGGCATTAATTTTTTCCATTTGTAGTAATCATATTTTTCTCTAATTTTTTACTAAGGATGTGGGTGAAAGCAAGACTTCTTTGGTTCACTTTTAATGGAAGTATTGGGATTAAAAATGTCATGATAGGAACAGGTCCTTATTTCATAGAAAATGGGTACCCGTTTAGGAATGAATCTTCAACCTTTAACACACACTCAATATGAATGCAGGGTCTTATCTAAATAGGTACTCATTATGAATGCATACCTATTTGCAAATAGGTGCCCATTTTGAAAAGGTATTTTATAACTATTGAATGAGAATTTGGATCTAGTGATCTATCTTGCTACAACCCTAGTTCCACTTCTTCAACCCAATCTACATTTAATATTGAAATGAAAAATGTTATTCATTAAAAAAAAATAACAATTCTTTGATTTCGTTTAAATTCAAAATTTAATATATTTATATGCTTAAATTTATATAATTTATCCATTATTTTTGAAATTATATATTTTGGAGGAATTGTCAAAGCCTAAATTTAAAGAACAATCAACCAATTTTTTTATTAAAACCATCTATTTATAATTTCTCGTCAAATATTATATAATATTATTTAATAATAAAATATAATAAGTTATATTAATACAATTAAGCTTATTAAAATTTATCTTGGGTTGAAGCATTTGAGGCATGCTTTTCAAATTAGCCACCTCATGACTATTTGACACTTAAGTAAAGTCATCTCACTAACTATCTAGTTGTTCACATCATCAAGAGACAAGTGGCAACCTCCTATTAGTTGAATAGTGAAGGTTCCAACAATGATTCAGTAAGATATAAGCATGTCTCAATATATCTTGATCTAGTGAATCCTAATTAATAGATGCTCTATTTTTGTAACTAATTAAAAAGGTTGAAATTACATAGAACTAGTCACAAAAGGTAAATTACCTTGAGAAATAAAGATCCTTTTTTCTTTTTAACTCATTATAGATCCACTTGGTATAGTCAATGATCATTATATGCACCATCTACATTTTTCTATAGAGCCACAAATTCAATATGTAAAATCCGTGCAAAAAAATTACTAATATAGGCATATTGATGATATCATATCATCAAAGCCATATGACACAATCTCATAAACTTATATAAGAACAATATTTCAAAATTCTATGTAAATTTACTTTTTAACTTAAAAAATATGAAAATAAATTATTTTTTTTTATTAAGTTTGTAGACCATTTATTCACACAAACAAATTTTCTTCTCTAACATTTAATACTTTTATTTAAAATATTTTTTATAAAATCATACGAACCCAATACCAAATTGAAAGGAATACATTTGATTACTTAATTAATGGTTGAACAATGGAGGTCATTTTCTACCCAAATTCCTAATACTTTATACAATGTCTCGTAATAAAAGCTTTGCTTTTGAAGATAATTTAAATTCGTTCAATCAGCCTTCTAAGTTGTGTGAATTATAATTAGTCGACCCTGTTTCCATTATCACAAAGGGTGGGCCAGTGAACGTGGGCAGCACTTATCGACGTACAGCCCTACATTATTGGATGTTTGGGGTCCACAGTAAGTGTCCTAACCTCCTTTACCCGCTCGCAAACTTCTGTTCTCATGTCCACTATGGTGCAAATCCATCTTTTCAACCCTGGCCCACATTGATTTTTCCGTATAGACGAAGCAACTCCGATGAAAAATTTGTGTAATTTTTTAGGATAAAAATAATTGTCCGACAAACCGAGCTTGATTTGTGTTGATTATGAAACCTAAGTTAGGGATTTCTAATACATTACACATTTCTTATAGCTAAAATTGGTCCCACCTTAGATCCCTTCTTGGCCACTTAACAAAGGTCCAAAGGTCTATTTGAGCACAAAGAAACCATGAGTAAAAATTTTCATAGTTATTAATAGGTGAATAATAATGAAAGAAAATGATTGGAAAATTAATTTAGTTCACATTCTTAGACAACTAATGGCTTAAAATAGAATTTTATATAAATTTTCAATTGAAACCCCTAAGGAAGGGGGCACTCTCACTTGTTAGGAGTTGATTAATGATAATTTTATCCCACTAATGTTTTTTGGAAACTTGATGATAAAGATCTACCTTCTATCAATGTTAAATTAGCTACATAGTTTTTTATATTTGAATTTGGTCCTTTGTTAAAAAATTATTTTTGTTTTACATGTCCTCCCATATAAAATTTGAGGGTGTTCCTCTCTATCACCCATATTTTTTTGTGTGAGTATTGTACTATTATTATGTATAGTTAGTTAAAAACTTAAATACGACTTTATCATTAAAATTCAAATTCATTGATTTGTTTTAAATTTAAAAAATAATATATAGTTTAAAGTATGAATAATGTATCTATTATTTTAAGAATTATATATCTATAGGAATTATCGAAGCTTAAAGTTAATGATCAATCAAGAAAAAAATCAATAATACATATTGATTCATTATTCTCATTAAACATTAAATAATAAAATATTAAATGTTGTGTTAGTGCAATTGACCTTATTAAACTTTGGCTTGGGCAAAAGCATTGGTGTCATGATTTTCAAATTAGTCATCTCATAGCTCTTTCATACTCAACGTAACTTCCTAATCCTCCATGTCATCAAAACAAAAGTGGTAAGGTCCTATTAATTTGAATACTAGAAAATATAGCAAAGAATTAATAAGATATAAATATGTTCATCTCAAGACATCCTTAGCTAGTGAACTCTAATTTATAGATAGTTTATTTTTTAACTATTTAAATAGGTTGAAACTACATAGAACCAGTCACAAAAGATAAATTAACATGGGTAGGAAAGATCTTTTCCCCTTTCAACTCACTACAAATCCACTTGGTATAATCAATGATCATTAGCTCCATCTATAATTTTCTACAAACCCACATATTCAACATATAAATTTCATCCATTTAAATGATTGATATGGACATATTGATGCTATCATTATTGCCACTTGACACATCTCATTATACTTATAAAAAACAATGTTATACATTTTAATTTAAGAAATATAAAATTAATCATTTATTCACACAAACAAATTTTAATAAAGATATTCCATGTTTGAATGAAAATAAGAATCCCATGGCTCTTATCCCTTGGGAAATGTCAAATTTTATAAAACCATAAGAATCCAATGCCACAATTTGAAAAGAAATACATTCAATCAGATGGTTGAACTGTGAATCTATACTTTTCCTAGAGCGATCATTTTCTAACCAAGTGGCCAGCCTGGAAAGCTAAAGTATATTTAAAGAGCATCTTCCATATTTTTTTTACCAGGGCCATGCTTTATAGAGCGTGTCATAATCAAATTTTGCTTTGAAGATATTTAAAATTCGTTCAGTATGCTTTAGTTATTCGGTCTTTGTTTCCACCATCACGAAGGGCGGGCCAGTGAACAGGGGCAGCATTTCTTTTCTTTTCTTCTTGTTGATTTAAAGCCCAACATTATTCCATGTTTGGGGCTCACGCCAAGTTTCCTAGGCCTCTTTTTAACATGGGAAACTTCTGTGCTCATGGTGGAAATGGCTATGTTGAGAATCCGTTTTTTGAACCATGGTCCACATTGACGGTTGATGGAAAAAATGCCTTCCATGATCATAAATTACAATTATAAAAGGCCAAACGAGCTCAGTGAGTGATCATCTTGTTTCTTTCTCAGTTATATTTCCTCTCTGTATTGTTTTCACAGTGTTAGTAATGGGAAAGTTCTCTTTTCTTTCATGTTGCTTCTCCTGCACTTGCTTCTCATCCTCTTCACTTCCTCAGGAAGAAACCATTGCTGGACCTTCTACCCTTCCACCATCTTCTCCACAATCAGTAAATGCTGGGCCTTCTACTACTCCATTATCTTCTCAACCTTCTCAACAACCAGCTAACGCTGGACCTTCTACGTCTACCACTCCAAAGGATTTGGAGACATTTCTACATAAATTCAATGATGTAAGCCAGCTTCACGATCTGATTAAGTTCGTTGAACATCTATTGAAGATCGCGGTAAGTTCTCTACTCAGATTGTTTGTATAATCAGAATTTCTGTTATATATACTTTCCTTCCCTAAGAATAATTAGGCTATATTGAGTGTAAATGTATTATTGTCCAACGCAGTCGGGAGAGAAGAAGGAAGAAGGATCTAGTTCCGAAGTAAATTCTTATATCCAGGATGGCCAAACACTACTGGAGTTTGTAGATAAACACATTGGCAAACTTCCTCAAGAGTTAAAGTTTCAATTTCGGAAATCTAAAATCAACTTGTGCTGAAATTTCAAAATGATTTAAACTCTAGCCAGTTATACATTAATGGGTGGCTAAAACTCTACACTTTTGGGAAATAAATTATATTAAATGAATATTTATTGTCATAGCTTTCTTACATATCATGGATTTCTCCGTACAGAAGGATTCCATAGATAGGTTAGGTGCAGAGGCACAGAAAGTTCTCACAGATTTGCTCAAATGCTTTGGGAAAATTCACTGGGTGGGGGCAGCACTTTCTATGGTGGGATTTGCATTGGCCAGATATAATGAGATGTCTAGCAACCAAAGAGAGTGCCTTGAAATTTTGAAAGCTATGGTTAATCTTGGGAAGCAAATAGTGGAGTTGAATGAGCAAATGCCAGAGCAGAAGAAGCATTTAAATGAGGCAGTGGAATGCATCGTTGTAGGATGCAGCATCTGCACCTCCCAACTTACAGCAGCCAAAACATTCAGGTGAGTTCAATTATTTGAGCACTTTTATTTGAGAGGATGCACGTATAATTACGAAAAATCAAAAAGTCAATTCTATTTGAGTTGAAATAGAAAGAAGCAGGCCTGAAATTTGACAATGATATCTACTTTTTAGTTTGTTTATTTACGTTTCATCAAATTTTTACCGTCTTTAAATATTTCAGTGGTTTATAAGTTCAACTAGAATAAGAATTTAATTAAGAAAACTCATTTAAAAATATTGTCCTAAAAATTAAAATGAATTTAATTAAGCATCTATATTTTAGTTTGTTTATTGACATTTCATCAAATTTTTACCCTCTTTAAATATTTCATTGGTTTATAAGTTCAACAAGAATAAGAATTTAATAAAAAAAATTCATTTAAAAATATTATCTTAAATATTAAATATATAAATTCTATCATAAATATTGTAACTAATCATATATGTAACTGAGTTTCTTTGAGGGAGTTGTATTTTACAGATAATGAATTAAATATATAAATCAAAATAAATGTTGTAATGGAAAGTCAAAGTCTTAAATACAATTGTATGTATGTATACTATGTGCATTTCCATGTGTATGTAGTCTTTGAACAAAGATATCAACTTTTGTATTGTATATTATAGCGAACTCTTTTTTTAAACATTGAATGCATGTGAATATATATAGCAATGTATATATAATCTTTGAATAGAGATATCAACTTTTCTATCATATACATTGCTACTAATGAAATCTTATTTTAAGCACTAAATATATATGTATGTGTATATATAAAGAGAAAGTCTAAAGAAATTTCAGGCCCCAATGAATGTTATAGAAACATTCAAAAACCTTTTCCTCCATGACATTAATCGGAAATGGTAACCATTGATCATAGTGATGGGGATAAATATTATGCAAAACTCCAAATGCTTGTAGGAAGCGAAACCCAAAAACCACTTTGTGCCCACCCACCATTTTGGTTCAATTGGCAGTTCTACAATGTGGTTGATATTGTCTTTTGATTCATCCAAATCAAGCACTATTTCCACGAACATTGACATTACAATAGTGTTAACCCAAAACCTATTCATATAATTCATGAATGTAGAGCCCAAAACCATTTTCACCATAGATTTGTTGTTAAATATTTTATTTTTGAGATATTTACCTCTTCTTTGATTTCAAGTGCATTGTTGTCTTCATTGTTCAAATGTCAAAAAATATATAAAAATTTAAGAAATATCTTAATGTTAAATAATATTATATTTTCAACAAAAACTTGTAAAGCTCTGAATGATTGTCATTTTTTTTAAATACATTAGAATTTTAAGATTGATCTTTTATATCATAAAAACATTTAACAAATAATTAATGAAACATGTAACTTGAATCTTACATTCTAATTTCAACAATTTTTCTATCAGAAATTATAATAGTAAATAAGTTGTTAGGCTTATCTTTATTTATTAGTGAAATAGTTTAGAAACTAATGAAACCAAAAATAATTTTCATTTTTTCTTTATTTTTTAAATTGTAATATTACACTATAATATTTCAAAAAAAATTCTAAAATATAAAATAGATAAAGATAAGAAAGAAATAGAATTGTAAGACATAAAGAATAATACTGAAATTTAAAATTTATTCACAAAATAAACAAATTAAATTAATTTTTATAATTAATAAAAAATTATTTTTTAAATATTAAAAAAAAATTAATTTAATAAATTAAAATTGTTTAACAAAACAAGAAAATTATAATTTAATAATAAATTTATATTCTATTTTTAAAATATTTTAAATTAATATATATTTAATATTGAAAATTATATTTCAATATAACAATTATATATATTTTATCTATAATTTAAATTTTCACAAATCTAAATATATAAAAATAATAACAGATAAACTAATATAATCTAATAATATTTTAAATTATAAAATATAATTTAAAAATAAATAAACAATCTACATATTATCAAATTTCAAATTAAATTAGAAACGACTCAATACTTTAAAAAATTGTACTATATAAATGAACAAATTTAAAAATTGTAGCTATGTTAAAGAATTGTCCAATAAAAATGAACAAATTTAAACATTTTTGCTTTCTGTCTTTTATTTCGGTTGAAATTGGTTAGCTGTCTGTCTTACGTGGCTGAATATGCAGCTGGCAGATAGCGCTATGCCCACCGCCTTCTAAGATTCTGCGGACATAAAACTTTAATTCAATCCAATTAATGGTCCTTCATAAATCACTGAAGACTCGGGTCTGTGTCAATACTGTTGCGAATTCAATAGAAAGTATTTGTTGGAAATCGTTATGAAAAACGTCGGTTTGTAGATCCCTGTAATTTGAACGGTTTAAATCTGTTATTTATCGACATTTTATTCGGCAAAAGAAAAGGTAGTTTTAAATATATAATAAAATTGTGTCCAAGTTTTGATTATTTTTGGTTTATCTGTTTATGTTTCATGGAGGCAGGCTTTCTTCAGTTGAGTTTTTTTTTTAAATTTTAAGCGGCTGATCTTATGAATTTTGTAGTGTATTTTAATTTAAAAATTTAGGAAAATTGAAATCATCTCTTCTTAAAAAAAAATACAACTTAAACCCCTCTCCTAAGACTCCTGCCTCTATTATATTTAAATAGAGATCTAAGTAAAGTGGAAAGCTGCCTGAGATGATATTTTTTAATTTTTAAATTAATCTGAGATGATATTTTTAAATTATGGAGCCGAAGATTAAAGAAAACTGTCTTTCACCCCTTGAAATTCACCGTTTGATTAGCTAGATGCGCTTGCTTACAAGAATTTTCATCAAACTGAAAATTGCTAACATCTTTGCATAGTTTTAGTTATCACAAAATCTGATCTGGATATCCGTTTAGAACTTTTTAACAAACTACAATATCACTAGTACTTGCTTTGTGTTAAAAAAGTAAATATAAATGGAAGGAATGCCGAAATGTATCTGAATAAAATATTTGAATTGTGTGAAGATTTCTTACTGCTTCAGTCAACGCCGAGAGTTTAAAGGCATTCCAAGCGAGAATAGACCGCCTGTACAACGATCTTCAATTGTGGGGTATCATTCAAATAAACAAAGAGCAGCATGAAATAAAGAAAGAGCAGCTTGAAATAAAGGAAGAACAACATGAAATAAAGAAAGAACAGCCAAAGTTCGCTCCCCCATCACAGGACCACATTGAATACAAACCAGCAGGTAGGATGTTTTTAATTTTAATGATATTTTCCTGTTCTCTCATACTTTGACTTTTGCCACGAAACTTGAATTCATTTTTTTGCATAAATTTTACAGTTGGAATCGACAGTGCACGAGAAGAAGTAATCCGACTTCTAGATTTGAGTGCACAGCATACATCACCGCAAGCTGTGGTTGTGGTTGTCCATGGTTTCGGAGGAATCGGCAAGACAACTCTGGCCGATAATGTTTATAAAAAAATCGACCTCCAAAGTTATAAGCAGTGCAGAATTCACATGCTTCAACATTGTACAGAGAATTATCTGAAATCCCTCCAAGAACAGATTTTGAATGATTTGTTCAAGCAGAAGCTGATGTTGAGAGACTGTGACGAAGGACGGCGAATGATCTGGTCTCATTTCAGAAACAATTCTAATCAGCCTCTATTTCTGTATATCGACAATGGACTCCAAAGAGAAGATCTGAAGAAACTTCTACCTGCAAACTTGGGCAGCTGCCTTCCACCCAAGAGCAGATTACTTCTCACTACCCGAAATCTCCGGGAGACGGACATCTTTGTCTCCTGGAAAATTGAACGCCAAGCATATGCGGTGAGCCCTCTTCCATCGCCAGAGGCAAGAAACCTTTTGCTGACGAATGCTTCCGAGTACAATGATGAAAGGAACATAGAGAAGCTGCTTAAGCTTTGTGGTGGTGTTCCGCTTCTGCTTGATTTAATTGGTTCGCAACTGGCTATAAGTACTAAAAATGCAAATAATATAGAAATATTAGAGATGATTAGAGAAGGAGAGAAGGTGGAAGACGAAGATATCAGCGACCGTATGGTTGATTTTGTCTACCATAGATTGTCGCCACGTGTCAAAGAGGCCTTTCTGGACATCGCATCCTTCTTTTCAACAGGAAGCTTTTCTAGTAAATATGTGGCATACAGAGTTGGAGAAGAGGAATTGAGAGCTCTAGAAGAGGCGTCATTCGTCAAGACAGGTGAATATGGTGACACGATAGTTCATGACATAGTTCGAGCAAGAGGGAGAAAGATGTCAGAGAGAAACAGAATCACAGACCGTGAGAGTTTATTGGAATGTTTGAAAGATGAAGAGGTATGTCATACTTACAATGTCCCTTGTCAATATTAACAAAATATAGTTTTTATTCACAATCATAGTAATGTCTTTGTTTATTTTTGTGCAGAAACTCAAAAACTTAAAAGGCATCTTTTTTAATGAACCATCTGAGCAGCCAGCTCCGATAGAAATTAATGAATATCACCTGAACTGTATGAGTAATTCGTTAAGAATATTACGTTATGAAGAAGCATCTCAAATAACCTTCAGGGGTAAATGTCTTAAAGCATTCAAACAACTCAGATACCTCACACTTCCGAGTGACATTCCTGATTTACCAATGGAGTTTGAGAAACTAGAGCATCTTTTCTTCTACGATGGCCCATTGACGCAAGGCATGAGTTTGTACGAGGTAAGATCTGCAAATATTTATCATTTCAATTTAGCTTTGATTAGATTTTAGAATGACACTTGACATCCTTTTCATAATTGTTGTGCAAATATATGTAGCTTCCTCCAACTCTGCGTTACATGTGCATTACAAATATAATTTCTTCTGAGAATGGAGTTGCAAATTCTAAAATTCCTTCCAAGGACACTCCACCTTTCTCGCTTGTAGAATTGATCTTTTTCAATATTCCAACTATGGAAAGGTTATCTGATGGAGTGGAGACGCTAACAAAGTTAGAGGAATTACAGATATATTATTGCCCTAAGTTGAGGGAACTTCCTTCCAAAATCGGAGACCTCAGCAATTTGGAAAAAATAGCATTGTCCGACTGTCCTGGCTTAGAAGAATGGCCATCAAGTTTTGAAAATCTCTCAAAATTGAAAACATTAGACTTGATAGGCTGTTCTCCAAAATTAAAAGAATCATTGCCCCACAATATAAAAGAAAAATGTAATATATAATATGATTAAATATTTTTTTCAACAACTCACATCTTAATTGTTGTTTTAAGACTTCTTTCTAATTTTTAATTTGCAATAGCACAAATAAAATTTAAACTTTTCAATAGCTATTCATTTTTTAAATAAAATGTTATATTTCATTACATTTAATTTATTTTAAAAATTCTTTTGTTTTTATTAAAATTTACTTTTAATTATTTAAATTTTAATATTTTAAAATAATGATTTTCTATAATAAAGAAAAATGTATATATTTTTTATATTGTAAATAAAATAGTCTAAATTAGTAAAATGATTGTAAAGGTTTAATATGGAGTGGATGTTATTTTTTGAAATTAAATATGAAAGAAGGTGTGCAAAATTGATTTGAGGATAGAAAGTGCAAAATTGATGATTCATAGAATCAATTCATGTCACATTTTTATAAATGAAATAATACAAATTAATTTCATGTAGAAGTATTAATGTGGCTCATTTTTCATAATTTTATAAAATTTAAAAATTAGTTAAATATAACTCATTTAATAGTAATGTGTATTTGAATTTTTTTAAAAGAAACCAATTAATGTCATGTAGAAGTATTAATGTGGTTCATTTTAATAATTTTATAAAATTTAAAAATTAGTTAAATATAACTCATTTAATAGTAATGTGTATTTGAATATTAAAAATGTTATAAATTAATAACATGTAGAAGTTTATATGTAATTTATGTTTATGAATTTCAAACTTTAAAATTATTTAAATATAACTTTTTATAAATTAAGAGAATATTTTTAATTGTTGAATTTTTTGACTATATATATTCGCTTACATAACTTGAAAATTTGAAGCATTGAGTAAGAGTAGTTTTCAATGAATATTAATTTTTCATAGTTTTATAGAGTTAAATTTACTTAAAACATCATAGTTTTGAAGGGATGTCAAAATATATTTAAATTTAATATTTTTTAAATAATATCTTTTTAGAAAGGATTTTTTCATGTAGTGTTGATATTTAATTTTTTAAATAAATTTGTTATTTTTTAATTTCTAATGATCTTATGTTTAATGACAATAACCTATTTATAATAAAAAAATTTTAAAAATCATAAATTTTTTTATTAAAATATTAAAAATAATTTAAAAATTTTAGATATGAGCTATGTAAAACAGTATTTTTTAGATTTTAATGAGAATAATCTTGGTTGAAAAAATAAATTTCGTATAGTGCTCATTTGTTATTCACAAAGAAATGTCACAAATAACATTTGTGGACAAATGTCTAATCTATTTAAACAAATCAAATATCCCCAAGCTTTGATGAAAGTTCCTAATTTACCAATGAAGTTTGAAAACTAGACCATGCAAGATCAAAAAAAAAAATTCCTAATTATTGTAAAAAAATCAAGCTTATTCTATGATAATGTAGAATGAACAATGCAGATTTTTTATTAAAATAAGTAGGGAAGAATCCCAACCTATTACAAGTCAAAAACATGAACCATCAAAACCTGATTGGAACACTATAAGTTACTCTATATATGGATTTGCATATTCTAAAATTTCTCCCATGATCCGTCTACCTTTCTCTCTTGTAGAGTTTATCATTTATAATATTAAAGAACATGGAAAGATTATTAGATGGAGAAAAAAGGCTAACAAAGTTTGAGAGATTGTATGTATATAATTTGCCTCTATTGAGTTAACGTCCTCCTTAATTTAGGGAAATTAGCAATTTGAAAAATTAGTGTTGATTTAATATCTTGGGTTAGGAGAATTTCTATTAAGTTTAGGAGATCTCTCAAAATTCAAGATATTAATTTATAAGGCCAGTCTTCAAAATTAAAAATGCAATTACCTCATAATATTAAATCAAAATGTATGAAACGTGATTAAATAAAATTTTCAACATTATATTTCTTAATTTATTATTTTGATATCATTTTCTAATTTAAAAAAATGTAATTTAAAAAATTAAATTTTCAAATATTGTAATCTACAGAAAAAATTTAGTGAAAAATTTGACTAAGATTTCCCCACTAAATGAAAGAACCTATTTTATTTTTTATGGTACATTACAAAGAAATAACCTTATATGTTTTGATTTTTTTTTCAAAAATGTAATTTTTTAAAACAATTCAAAAAATAGTAAAAATTAATGAGAAAACATAAAATATTAGGAAATATTTTTAAAAGCATTGTCAAAGTCTAAATTTTATTTTTAAATCTTATCTAATTCATACCTAAGAAAATCAAAACCAAATTCACACTTGTTTAGAAGACAACATGGAAACAAAAATATTATCTCAAATTATTGTTATAATATTTCTTGGAAATGTTTGTAAAAATCAATAATATAGAACAACACTTCGAGACAATGACTTTCAATAATCAAATAATAATGAATGAAGTTAATATTTTATAGACGATATCGAAGAGAGTTATCTTCCTTATAAATAGGCTTAACTATCTAGAGATACACCCCTTCGTTTTCCTTAAAAAGAAATAATGTCTTAACTAATATTTATGTTACAATTAAGCATGCAAAAAGCGTTCAACTTATTAAACTTGGGAGTACATAATATACACCTAGCTCAATATATGATATTAGGATCATTACAATTAAGATCAAGGAGGGTGCGGAAGATGGATGGAAATGTCATGCATTGGATGGATGACAATGGAAATGTCATCATAAAATTTATGAAAAATGAGATATCTTGCCCACAAGTGTAATGATCATCAAAGATAGTTGATCTTACAATATGATTCTTTTATTCAAGCTTTCATCATGGTACTTATCTTTAAAGCACCACAATCATGGCTTTCACTATTAGAAAAATAAAATACTTTTTCTTTTTTTTAATTGTCAAACATGACATGCTTGACAGCTTTTTATCATGGTTACTAGCCCAAAGAACCATAGAAATGGTTTTCATCATAGGGAAAATTTTCTCTTTACTATTTTTTTGGATTGTTTAAATTTTTAGAAAAAAAATTAAATATTTTTCCAAATGGCATTGATCTTCAACCAAACACTAACTTCTCTAGTCCATTTAATGATTTCAACGTAGATATCGGAGCCAAGATATGTTAATAGTGATCTATATGGAGGATGTACCTTGTCGGGATCAATGACACTTATTAATAACTCATGAATGTTATCATCATCCTTGTTGATACTAGACCTTTACTTTTTAATAATTTTTTGATGCCATAGAATCCAATGAAACCAATAGTTGTCTCTAAAAATCCAAAATAGATAGGGGAACCTAAAACAATGTAAGTTTGAAAATTTATTTCATCATATCTTAGGAATCCATATTATAAAACCTAAGTTAGGGTTTTCTAGTACATTACACATTTCTTATAGCTAATATTGGTCTCACCTTAGATTCCTTCTTGGCCACTTAACAAAGGTCCAAAGGTCTATTTGGGCACCAAAAAAAATGAGCGAAAATTTTCATAGTTATTAATGGGTGAATAGTAATGAAAGAAAACATTTGAAAAATTAATGTAGCTCACATTCTTAGACAACTAATGGCATCAAATAGAATTTTATATAAATTTTCAACTTTGTTTAAACAAAAACCTATTCAATAGGTCAAGATGAATGATCATCAAGTTCACGATAGATAAGATGGCTAAAATTTTCATAGTTTGCTTGAGAAAGGCTCTTGTAGAGATAGGAAAATTAGGTAACTACAGACAAAAGAATATGTTAATATATGATCATTTATAAAACACGAAATTATAGGTCTACTATGAGAGGACCACTAATAATAGTATGACTTGGCTAGAAGCATTAGATGATATAAAAAGTAAAACAAAAGGTCTTTTAAACATGTGATGCAATTCACTAAGATTAATGACATACAAATCTAGGCATACTCAACAAAAATGCTAGGAGGTTACTCTAAGGGTACTTAACCAACATAATCAATAACTAGATTACTATTTTCATAATAATTTAAAAAACATTGTTATAATTAGCAATGAGAAAATTTATCATTAACTAAGAAGGAATTTGAAATTTAGATAGAAAACTAAGACATTATCATAAAATAATTTATTAGATAAATTGACAAAGTTCATCCATAATACTAAATATTTAAATTTACCCCAGTATTATTTTATACTTACCATACTACCATTTACAAGTAATAACTAATCCTCTATCCTATCTAATTTACACATCAAAAATATAACCAATATTATGGCATATTAGTTTCATACATACCAAGCCAGTATTTAAACCTTTTTAAGATTATACTTTATTAAAACTAGATGATCCAATGTATCTAGCATGAAAGGGTGGGTAAATTATATAGCCCCTCCCCACTCCATTTGCACTTTGAATTTTTGCAACCTTTCTCATGGATTGGATGTAATGTTCCAAAGAAAATATATTATTGATTTACTCAACAACATACAATAAATCTTAAATAAATTGTTTATTTTGATCTCATGTAAATTTATTTTTCAAAATAATTAGAAGTACCCATAAAGATTTAATAATTATTCTTTGAAAGTACATACTAAATTACAACAAATCAAAATGAAACTTAGACAACTTTGAGGCAAGAACTCTAACAACCCATTTATTGTAAAATGGTCAATTTCTACAACAAAATAGATTGATATAACATGTAATGTCTCTTTATATAATTATTAATAAAAATAATAGACTTGAAACAACACCAACAATTAGCACCAAACTATATTCAAACAACCACATTTAATCATAGTCAAGTAGCATAGATCAACTAGTCAATCAACATATGATCTTGCACAAAATGAATCAAAGTCAAACAAAAATTGATATTGATTATTGATTAAATATCTACCGAAGATATAATAGTAGGCTTCTATGAATTGACAAGAAACTAAGTAACAACAAAAGGGATAAAATTAAATGTTGACATTCTAAACTCAACAATATCACCTAATGTTAAAAATGTTTTGAATTTTCTGAATTCGTAATCAAAATTGAACACCACATCCTAAACATTACTTGGAATGTAGCCAACAAAAATTGTAGATTTTTTTTTTTTTTTTTTGAAAAACATCAAAAATTTTATATCTCTTAAAAGATAATTGAATATTGTAAGCCCTTTTATTGTGTCTTAAAATTCATAACACATGTTTCAAATACCACTTGGAGTTTTCTCTATATCATGCGCTGGTATTGTGTAATATTTGTTTTATTGCACGAATACAATTGAAATGCTATAGAAGTGTGGTGCAACCCAACAATCAAAGTCATCCAAATGCTTATTAGATATATTTTTATGTGTTATGGATAATGGTTGCATTTTCTATAAAAAATTATTGTCTTAATGCGAAGTGTTTATAATGTGCTCAATGATTAAATCTTATATCATTTATTCATAATGGCAACAAGGATGAGTTTGGAAAGAAAATTGTTGACAAAAGAGAGTGAAATATAATTTGAAGAGTGGAAATGAAGGTTCTAGTTGTGTGTTTGCTACGAGTGAAGTAAGTGTTGTTGATTTTATTTTTTATTTTATTAAAATTATTTTTTATAAGTATGCAAGACATAGTCATATGTCTTGATAGTTAGATTAATAGTTTAAGGTATGTAAATATTTTTTCCTAATTGGAACTATTATCTTTGTAATCAATTTTGTAGAAAATTACATGTTGCAACAATAAAATGAAGTCCAATTACATTATTCTATTCAAATCAAGTTATTTTTGTGTAATAATATTTTTTATATTTGTATAGTTATTAAAAATATATATATATTAAATAGTTTAACAAATCATTTGGTTAGATAATTGTATCATTCAATTCAAGAATACTCAAATGTTCTATTAATTGAGAAAATTGCATGTAGAGAAGGGTATACCTCATATTTTTAATGCTTTTAAAAAAAAAAATAGGCATCGAAAAGATGAGCATGATAGAGTGATAACATGTATAAAGAGATATCTAGTTAAATAACAGCTAATGATTAGAGATGGTGGTACATTCAGTGATGTAAATTTTACTGTTAAGTGGCTTAGCATGCATAGTATGGCACTTGATTAAAAAATGCATCGGTTCTTTTGGTTAGTTGATCCGAGAAAAGTGGGATTTTGTTTATGTTGATTTGTATGTAGAGAATGATTTATATGATGTTAGTGCATATGCATATTGGTGTAGGTTGTTGGAATATGATGGATTGGATCCCATAGGATTAGAGAAGACTGTGAGTTACAATTGGTGTAGTCAAATCATGGTGGAGTTGATTCCACGTTGAGAAAGAGGAGTGTGAAGCAAAGTTGTTGGAAGAGGAGAAAAAAAACTAATCAAGATACCTATTATAGTGATATAATTTGTTGAAGGATTGTTCACAATCTAAAAGCATGGTTCAACCATTCAACTTTATTTGTGATCTATGCTCACAAACTACTTGCCTAGTGTGTTTGATGCTTGTAAGCCTAGATGTTTCAGCATCAAACACGTGCTTGTAAAGAAGCAAGAAGCAATAAAGCAAGTTTTGGTTAGGCCTATATCAATTAAATAGGTCCTTATTGGATGAAAAAGAAAAAGCCAAAAAAGGGATTAATCGATTTTGAAGAAATAGGCAACTTAGGCAGTTGAAGCAATCTTCCTCACATAATTTTGAGCCTCAAGTTAAATTCTATTACTAAAGAATTAATGTGTGGGCATATCAACAATCAAGCAATCTTGCATCACACCAAAATATTTTTATAATTCTTGTTTAACTTTTTCAAGTTCTTTTGTCACGTGTTTAGCTCTAGTTGTTGATTCATTTTTTGCCCATAATTCTCTGACCATACATATAAAGTTGTGGACAAAGATCATCACAAGTGGTACCACATATTAGCCATGATGCCTCCAAATGTAACATGTCAAAACTTCAATTATTGTAAGTTGTCACATGTTCTTCTGACAAAAGTGACCTAATAAAGATTGTGTGCCAATATTTTAGAATCTCAGGTCAATTGTAAGGTAGCATAATTAAGCATTCATCCTAAGGACGTTTGAGATTGCATCAAATTCCACAACTTGTATCTTACAGTACCCTATTGAAGAAGGGAAGTAGTGCATAAGGCATTATACTAAGTTCTTATTCAATGATGTATTACATGAAAGCATCACTATGAAAAGGTGTCAATTCAACTAAAGAAAGCAGCAAAGAGGAGGTGAGATAGAATAAATTGAAGACCAAAGAAAGATTTGAAAGATTGAATAGATTATAATCCATATTTTCATGGATTTTTTGTTGCTTTCGTCAAATGTATAAACACATTTAATTATTTTACACCATCATATTGTTTATTCTTTCTAAATTAAGTTTATGTTGTGCAATCTTGTATTGAGTTATCATATTCTTCATTTGTGCTCCATGAATGAACAACATTTCCTTAAACACTCTTTCCATGATCATATCGTACGAATAGAGACAAGTACATACTTCAAACTTCACATTTTGCGCTCAATTTAGTAATCTTGTTTATAAATAGGACTTTTGATTGTTTCTAACCATTTGCAGCCCCCAATTTCTCTTCAAACCCATGCCATGCACCCGAATCTGAACTAGCTTCACTTCTTGATTATCCCAAGCCTCTTTTTTACAAATGTCCATCTTGAACATGACACGCCACATTCTATTACTCCCAAATAGGGCCATGCATGATAATGTTCACCACATTCAAATTATGCTTTCCTACTCAAATGCTTGCTCTTTCATAACTCTTGACTATAACTCACCTCCAATGACTCAAAAACATCTAGAATGTCTATAAAAGAGATTTCTTAACAGGAAGGTGATCTTCAACAAGGTTTTGGGAAAGGCACATAAACACATGCAAGTGCACACAGATCAACAAAACACTTATGATACCTAAATTCAACAAAACCTCCACTAAAGCTCCAAATGCGACCTCCATTGTTGCACACTGCTCTTCCCACAAGTACCCAGATTACCCAAAACTTAATCTATAGATTCAACCCTGGGATTTGACCAAGGCAAGTCTCAAAAACAACCTTTGAGCAACCACCTTTCTCTTATAGGTGTAGCTTAAACTTTGACTCAACATTTGTCAAGGACACTAGATCATGTAAAGGTCACTATCACACCCACCTAAACATAATCATGTATGCTCTTGTCATCAAATAGACTATTGCAATAATAGAGTTCTAGAATCAAAATCCAATGACATAAAAAGACTCCTCCCATCTTCTCCTCAATCATTTGCAACTTAAACAACCTTTGAATATAAAATGCCTGCTTCCTCCCTCCTCTCATCTTCATTTCTAACATAAAATGGAAATTAAAAAATCAACTTTCTTTATTTATATAGAATATATTTCTGATGCTTTGTTTAATGTTTTACACTAAATTTTAGATGAATAAAACTGTTAGTAATTAAAAGTAAATCTCTTATGATTAAAGAAGTTATTATGTCGAGAGGCATCTACAATGACATCAAAATGTCTGTAAACAAAAATTCAATTTTGAAACAATTTGGCATGCAAATGACAAGTAAATGCATGAAATATGCCATCTTTTTGTTTTTGTGGTGTTATTTTATTACTCCAAATAAAATAGAAACCTTGTCACTTGTCTCCAACTAAATGAAACCATTACATTCAAATAATAATAAAGGAAGAGTGCCATAATATTTAAAAGGGAATGTCGTCTTAGATAATATTTTTTGAAACTCTTGTAAGCTACTAATATTGTTGCAATCATTAGATCCCTTCTATTATAAGATATCTCTCGACATAATTTACCTATATTTTTTAAATATAAATATACTAGTAT
Organism: Cryptomeria japonica; assembly: GCF_030272615.1. Lineage (NCBI taxonomy): Eukaryota > Viridiplantae > Streptophyta > Pinopsida > Cupressales > Cupressaceae > Cryptomeria > Cryptomeria japonica. The sequence continues at coordinate 3,368,055 of NC_081408.1, read as the reverse complement.
TATTTTAAATAAAATAGAATCATTGCCACTTGTCTCTAAGTATATGAAACTGTTACATCTTTAATGAGAGTGAAAGAGTGCAGCATTATTCAGCTCAATGTCCTTGACAACTAATAAACATGCAAGATAATTATTTTACGTATATTTTTTTAAGAATTTAGTGATTAAAAGTAAATCTCTTATGATTAAAGAAGTTATATTTTTAGTTACAATGGCATTTACGCTTGGAACATGGTTTGTTTTGAGATAAGGACTATTAATGACCGCTTCTATACATTGGTCCATGCCTTACAAGCATGACACTTCATCAATCTTAAACAAAAGAACTACAGATATCAACCCAGTACATTACAGTATATGATGTAATGCCTGAGCATTTTTCTTTACACTTGAAATGAGTTTTATCCCTTGGAAAGTTTACATAGAATACTTCAACACATTGTTACTATTGATTTGAAGTAAAATAAATTCAAGCTACACGCAAAATGACTCGTCCACTTTACGTTAGGCCACGAAAACAATAAATATCACTATGAAAATGATAATAACAAAAAATATCTTAACAATAAGCCACCTATTCGAAGATATCCGACTCAAGTGTTTTAAAAGAGCACCTTGTGCTCCTTCCACATTGGACAGTGTATCATCCATATTATCATCTATCCTGCACTTTACCATCCAAAGAACTCCCTTTAGAATTCATACATGTAAGCAAATGGCTATTGCTCCTGTATTATGACAATCATAAAGACGACAGCAAGAAGAAGTCTATTTTTTCAACTTTACGTGTGCATATATAAGTAACAAACAACAGAAATCCCATTTGCTTGAAAGAGAGTTGCGATAAAATTAATATTACAATGAAATGCATATACATATGGTTTGGTAAAAACTGAAGGCAATGGATTTAAAATACCTGATCGCCAACTCTCCTTGTTGAGCAACCATTGTGGCTAGCTGAGTAAAAATATTTCCAAGTTCTGAAATTGTGGATTCAACATTTTGGAGAGCTGTTGCCCTAGAATGCATCTGTGTATCCTGCGGTTGAATTAAGTGTTGTTGCATTTGTCTGTCCATCTGAATTGATGCAGTACCATCCACACCAATCCGACGCCTGCTTTGCAAAATACATGTTATGTTAAACGTCCCATGCTAACAAAATAACACATGCACACAACCAAACTCACCATGAGCTGGTACAGCTTGCAGTTGGAATTTGACTAATTTGGATGCATCAATCAATTACAAGCCACAAAGTATGCTTCTAGGTTATTGTAATGGGTTTTAGAGCCATATATCTAAAAGCACGAAACTCTAGGAGAACTATATTAATGCCTACAAGTGATCAAAATAGATCAATGGAACTTTGACATACAGTAATTCAAAAGAACATAAAGGAAAAACAAGGATATCCAAAACGAGGCTAAGGGATAAAACAATGCTAAAAGCATAGAAGATGATTAGGGATGAGAGATGGTGAAAAAGAAAAACATTTGTCTGAAATTTATCAGAAAGAAAGAAAGAAATTATTGCCGACTCAAAAATGCATCCAGTTAAAATAGAGAGGAACTAGGGTAAACATACCCTGGCAAATAAAAGAAGTTAAACTCTACTCCAGAAGACAAATCAATTAGCCCACAACATGCTTCAACAGGTGCACTTCAGCAACAAAGTGCCACTGTGTCTGAATCTGATTTTCTTGCTGAACTAATATTGGTTGCCCATGCAGAAAGACTTTAATTCTATTTAATCATCTAAAATGGTTAGAGATGCACACTGCTATTAGATTAATTGAGAATAAATACTACTTACTAGAAAATGGCACCCATACAAAAGGCAATACAGGCAACATTAGTTACAAATTCAAGTCTGTGGGGTCTATGTTAACTAATCTAATCTGGAGGACAAAACATTATAGAGGGTTATCAGAGAAAAAAGCTTTTTCTTGGAAAAACAAGCATTTAGTTTATGAAGGCAATGCATAGGAATTTTCTTTGTGGTCACCACAATGAATGAAATAAATTCTAGATTCTAGCATCATATCATAACTGAATGTACCTTTTGAATCCCATTGACCTATTTTTGAAATCCATGGGCATTAAAAATAATTTCTTGATTTCTAATGTTTCCCTTCAAATAGAATTCCTTCATTCAACATATTCTGATTCACTATTTCTCAGTCCAATAACTATAGCTTATGAGTATACAAATACTATCTTTGGAGGTATACTCATTGATGGTGACTGTATGTTACATCCCATTCTGACAGATATAATGCTATTTGTTCATATCATGTCTCCTCTATGGTGTATATAGAGATAATTTGATGCCCTCAATTTTGAAAGGCTCACAAGGTTGAGGTTAGCTTTAGTAAACCTACGGTCACCATCTTCGATAACTCCAGGAGAGCTTGTGGAGATCATGACAGCTTATACTTAGATTGGAGTTCATTAGCTCATTGTTAGTGTTGAAACAATGTAGCTTCGGTAAGATAAATGATTGAATGAGAGATAAATGAAGTCTCTCATTCAATCATCTATCCTATCGATAAATCTACATGCTAATGGTAGACATCATAATCATCTTTATAAACATTTCTATCATCGATCGAGATATGATCGTATTTGCTATGCAGTGATTTTATTTATATGCTGTGATTGTAATCGGTTCTGCATATCTATTCTAGTTGTCATATGACAACACTGAGATATGATCGTATTTGCTATGCAGTGATTTTATTTATATGCTGTGATTGTAATCGGTTCTGCATATCTATTCTAGTTGTCATATGACAACACTAATTAGTGTTGTCATATGATAACTACAATAGTTATCGTATTAACATATTTTTGCTCTTATACCAATCCATAATCGGGTTGCATTTACCATCGATGACCATGAAATAGCATTAAGAATAAACCAATTAGTGATCGGTTAATGATAACTAAAACTAACAGATACATTATCGGTTACCATGATAATCAAACCGCATTAAATCACAAACCGATTGGCATCGATTATCATTTGTTATGTATCAGCATTTATATTAACCGATAGTTATCGGTTTGCATTATGAAGAGGCACCACCCTTGATCAAGACATGTCTTGATTGGACATGTCCGGTCAAGGCATGTCCGGTCAAGGCATGCCTTGATTTTACAAAGCAATGCCTATATATATGTGCCGTGAAAAATGCTGGAGAAATATCGAAATCAATAAATATTATCTACAGCCACCTGCAAACAAAGAAGTTTCAGTTCATAATCAGAAATAACTAGAGAGCATACATTAATAGCATTGAATATTGTCTGAGGAATTAAAAGAAAGACAAAATCCTTAACATTCCACTTTTGAGCATAAATTTGAATACTTTAACAGTTAGGCTGAAGATTGCTTCTCAATCGTTCCTTTGCAAGGGATATGCCTCACTTTCTACCTTTTGAGATGCACCTCATTGACACATTTATTAAACCCATAATGAGTTAAGCACCCATATTTTCACATGGTAACTGGTTTTCTTGTCTCTGCTCTATCAAAGAAGTGCAGAATGAGCGTTTTACTTTTAGATGTTTTGGCACCTATTAGATCTTAAAGAGGTATTGTTTTCAAAAGCGATTCAGAACATCTCCATCCACTTTATTTTTCCATCTAATCAGATTTTTTTTCTCAAGAGGTTGAATTTCATATATAGGAATTTCCAGGGCACATATAAGGCTACCATGCTTATTGCCTCCTCAGATGTAATGGGCTGTTCAGCACCAATTAAATATGGTCAATTACACAAAGTTGGGACATATAAATGAGATGATGTTTGTCATCGTAGAGTTTTTGAGGGAAGTATATCTCTTCTCCTCGGATAGTCTAGCACCTGGCCCCTTGGCCATGCATATTCTCCTACAAGGATCATCGGATCTTATATTGGCCCTCTTTTGGTAGTGGATGATGATGCAATTGATTCTTCTATCTTGGTATTTGCTTCAGACATGTGAATGCCAGTTGCTAGCCTCGGTCTCTAAATTTTTTCTCCATTACCACTTTGTTTCATTAAGGGAAGTTCCCCATATACATATTGTAATTTGCTCTTCACTCAGTTGTGATTGTTAGATTTCATCATTGATGTCAAAGGTAAGATTCTATGGGTGTAAGAGTGATTAAAAGGTTGTCATCATTATCATTGATGACAAATATGATCTTTGTCAAAAGTGAGAAGATAAATGAGATTGCTACATATTATCGTGATGCAAATGAAGGACAAAACAATGAATCTGCAAACAGGTGGTGGCATGGCTGACTAAACTAACCAATGACATAACGAAATTACTAACTGATTTGTCAGAAAAAATATAATTATTATGCTGATCAATTCATTAAAGAGATGATTACTATACAGCAATATGACTAATAAACCAATGCTTGTGGAGGAGAGACGACTGAGCAGCAAGAAACGTGATCAAAATGTCAATAGACATTAAGATATGATGGCTGACACAGTTATGTTTATATTAATAAACATTAATATATGATTGACATGTTTATGGATATTAAACACATACAAGATGACATCAACGTAGCAGCAATTACAATAAAGAAAGGACAGTGATTTAGTGGGGAAAAGATTATTCAAGACAAGTCAAATGCCGACCAACTAATTTAGAGAATAAAAAGATAAATAATTATAAAAATAGTGAATGGTATTAACAGCAACATTTAGCTTATATAAAATAGCATTTTTAAAAGTATTAATCAAAAGACAACAGATAAGACAAGAAAGCAAAAAATGACAAAAAACAGAAAAAGACGAACGAGAAGGCAGTGTTATGAAAGGTAGCAAATAACAGCGATATTATAAAAGTAACTCTTATGTTCATTAGAAAAAAAACAATGGTAAACTAAAGGGCAGCAATGATATATTATGCAGCGAATAGAAATGAGAAGTGTGTAAACAAAGAATAAAAAGTGATGATTAATATTTGCCAAGAAAGGATGTGATTTTATTAAAAAGAATTAAAATGTTGTTACTAAGAGGCTACGACTCTATTGAAGAGTCACCTCCATTCTAAAAGACATATGATGGGATTAAAAAAAAAGATAAGTTTTTGTTTTATAAAAAAGGGAGTGTGCATATGAAATATATGTATCAGATATACACCAAGGCATTATATAAGAAGGTTGTCTCAAGACTTGATAAGAAGAAAATGTGGAGACAATAAATAAATTTTGAAGAGGAAATTAAGATCATTTGTAAGAGATTTACAATCAGACTTAAACAGAAATGAGAGGGAAACTATAGTAGTTTGTAGAAAAGGCTATAGCAAATTTGAGGAAGGAAATTATAGAAAATTTGAGGAAGGAAATTATAGCAAATTTGAAGAGTATATTATAGCAGAATTTAGAGAAGAGTTTATCGCAGCTTTGGAAGATATAAAGAATTTTATGCGGAAATTAAGGAAAATTATGAGCAAAATTAAGAAGATAAACGATGTCATCATGAAGTAAATAATTGAAGAAGTTTGCAATTGTCCATCATCCATTGAAGAAGCAACAATAAAGGTGGAACCTAGTTCTGATTTGGCGGTTGGTGCCTTTAGTGAGTTGATGCTCATGAAATGAATGAGGAGTTGGTGCCTCTAGTGAGTAGGTGCTCATGAATTGAATTAGGGGTTGGTGCCTACAAACTTTGTAAAAGAAAAATTATATAAAAGCATTAATTTGCCATCGTTTTCTCCCATTAGGGTTTCCACATAAACATTTGTGTTTGTAACGGAGGAAATTTGCTACCTCAAGGATGATGAATCCAAGAGAACAAACCAACCCTCCAACACCTCACTCGAACTGGCGCTAAGGTGAGCCAGGGGATAAAAATGACAAACTAGAGCAACTACCTGTTGTGACCATTTCACACATCGCCCCATTAGAATGGGGACCCCCTCTTTTTTGCTTTTGTTCTGCTTATTCTTCTCTCTGCTTTTTAAGGTTTTGAGTGAGTGAGTGGTTTGTCTGGGCTAGGGCTAAACCTTAGGGGTTTCTTTTTGGCGTCATTCAAGCTAAGTCCGGTCAAATTTTGAGAATTGTTAAGTGTCCTCCCGAAGAATTGAGATTGTTGAGATAAGGTAAGCCTTTCAGGGGAGTCAAATAGGTCTCAGGTTAGGTCTAATAAAGGTTTTTGGGGTAAAATCCAATTTTGACTAAGTATTAGCATTTTTGAAGGAGAAATTGTGTGTTCTTGCTTAGGTAAGTTTTGATCAATTTTTGCAAAGTGAGATGATGCCTGAAACACAGAAATCGCTCCTGACCCTCAGAGAGGGCCCAGGGCAAATTTTATCCTGAGTGCAATTTCTTGTTTTTGATGGACTTGCTAACTGGTTCCTGGCCTTGAAAATGACCTGACTTTGCCTTGTGAAGTGGTTTGAGACTTAAATTTGAAACAGTTTGGCCTGAAAGGGTAAAATTGCTCCTGACCCTTGTAGAGGGTCCAGGGCGAAAATATTGTTTAAGTCCTATTTGTCACTGACTTTTCTAATGTGTTTTGTGCAGGGTCTCCCGGAAGGATGATTGAACGTCACTAAAGGCGATTGAAGTTTTGAAGACAAGAAAAGTGATGATTTTTGGAGGCTAAAGGAAAAATCGCTCCCGACTCTCAGAGAGGGTACAGGGCGAAATTTTGATTCCCTTCATTTTGCAGTGGAAAGAGACCAAGCTTTGAGCATGAAAGGGAAATGAATGACTTTCTCCACCCACCTAAAGGAGTTTGGACTTGAAATGATGGAGGACCTTGTTGAAAATAGGAAAATCGCTCATGACCCTCAGAGAGGGCCCAGGGCGAAAAATCTTATAGAGGTCATTGCTAGCCTTATTTGGTCGATTTGAGATGTCAAAGACATGGTGGAGGATGAAGTGAGCATGATAAAGTATCCAGACTTGATTGAAGATGATGAATTGAAGGAGTTTTGCCCAGGAAAGGTAAAATCGCTCCTGACCCTTGCTGAGGGTCCAGAGCGAAATTCTTTGTATACACATTTTTTGACCTTTTTTGGACATGAGAACTTATTCATAGCATGAAACAAGGCGACATCTTCCTTAGCAAAGAAATTTTGAGATGAAAAGTGAAGCATTTTGGTCCAGGTAGCAAAAATCGCTCCTGCCCCTCAGTGAGGGTCCAGAGCGAAATTTTCAAATGTGCATTATTCTTGCAAGGTCAAAGTGATTTTTATAATTGGAATGGATGAAGGAAAGCATGTTTTACCTGTTGAATATAATTTGGATGATCAACAAAAGAGGAAATCAACTCAAAATCAAAAAATCGCTCCTGACCCTCAGAGAGGGCCCAGGGCGAAAAACCTAATATAGGATCCTTTCATCCAAGTTTGAGGAAAGCCAAGGCTAGGCATGTGTTTGAAATAATGTTTAAGTTGCCTTGAAGTGAAAAGGGATCGTTGGGAATGAAGATTTAGAAGGCAATTACAAAAATCGCTCCTGACCCTCAGAGAGGGCCTAGAGCGAATTTCCAAGATTCTCTCCCTTATTTGAAGAATTGAGGCAAAATATTGCTTGGATAAGAAGAGGAGATGATGTTTTATGCATTAGACGCAATTTGGAGTCCAAAGGAGGGAGAAATATGCCTAAAACCAAAAAGTCGCTCCTGACCCTTGCTGAGGGTCCAAGGCGAAAATCACAAGAACTGCATGTTTTCTTCAAAATGGTGCTAAGGCAAGGTTAGGCTAAGGTGAAGAGACCTCCAAAAGCTTGATGAATAATGTTTTGCCTTTGAAACTTGACGATTTTGGTCACAAAATGAAAAATCGCTCCTGACCCTTAGAGGGCCCAGAGCGAAAACATTGAAAATCCTCATTTTACCTTACAACAACGAAACGAATTTGGATGGAGTGGTCTAAGCAAGAACATTGCCAAGTGATGAATAAAATTTCAATGAAAAATGATGAAGAATTAAGCCCAATTTGCAAAAATCGCCCCTGACCCTTACTGAGGGTCCAGGGCGAAAAAACTTGAAAAAGGATTTTATTGCTTATTTTGGAGGCATTAACGTGATCTAGCTTGGTGAGAAAGTGTCTTGATGAGGAAATGAAGATTTTTGTCAAAAATGAAAAAATCCCTCCTGACCCTTGCTGAGGGTCCAGGGCGAAAAACACCAAAAGTGCACTTTTTCTCCAAAATTTGATAGAGCTAAGTTTGCAATTCAGTGAAAGGATCTATTTGAAGTGTCTGGAAGAGATTTTTGAACGTTGAAAATGCTAATTTTGAGCAAAAAATGGAAAATCGCTCCTGACCCTTGCTAAGGGTCCAGGGCGAAATTGCCTTTAAGGACATTATTTCCTTCAAAATTATTGATGAATTAACCCTATAGTGCAAGGAAATGGATCTTAGAAGTAATATTGAAGGGTCAACAATCGAGCCAAGGTGGATTATAACTTAAAATTGAAAAATCGCTCTTGACCCTCACAGAGGGCCCAGGGCGAAATTGACATTTCCACCTATTTTCCTCACACAAAATGTCAAATTTGAGGTGCAACACCAACACTGGATATCAATTTACCCTCCAGGAGATTTTCAAGTCAAAATGTGAAGTATTCAAGGCTAAAATTGCAAAATCGCTCCTGACCCTCAGAGAGGGTCGAGGGCAAAATCATCATGGAGTTTCATCAAGCCTTGTTTTAAAATTCATATTCTCCGAATTGCATTAGATCGCCAAAATTGCTAATTTTGAGGAATTTGGAAAGTTAAAATTAAATTCGCATTAAATTAAAAGCATTTTGGCATTTAATAAATTGATTTTAAGCCTTAGAAAATCGAAATTTGTTTTGGAGGCATTTAAAATTAATTTTTATTAAATTAAAATTCAATTAATAAGCGCTCAAAGCCTTATTTTGCTTTTATTAACCAAGTCGGCCCCCTTTTTTTTGAGATTTTATTTATTTTTTACCTCCTTTTTGCCAATTCGGCCTAGAGGAAGCAAAGGGGTGAGCGCTCTATATATTGGAGGAGTTTTTTCACATTTCAAATCATTCAATCATTGCCTTAAATGCGAAATTGGAGAGCTAATTGGAGGTGCAAAATCTGGCTTGCTTGGAGCGAATTTCTTTCAAGTGTTGAAGGCTAGAAGGAAGTGGAGTTTATTCTTTTCCAAGCTAGAGGAGGCGTAATTCATTCAAGAGAAGACTTTGATCTACACTTTGCCTAGCGAAATCTTTTTTCTTTACATCATTTCTTAGAGTTTAATTCTCAAGGGGAGGTATGGCAACATTGTCTTAATATCCTTATTCAAGACTCGATTTTTGAACATTTGTTTTGGAAAAATCTAAGTATTGCATGATTAATTAGGAAATGATAACTCAAGATTTATCATAAAGTTTCCTAATTAAAATCTTAAATCTTCCTTTTAAGTTTAATTTCTACACTACGAGATATATTGCTAATTGTGAAATGTTGTGTAGGTGTCAAGATGGCGACTCCAAAGGCAGGAGCATCTACTAGTCGCCCGGCTCTCATCAAGGAAGATCAGAAGAATGAAGAATTGGAGACCAAGATCGTGTCCAAATGGAGTAATATTGGAGATACCAACTTGGGAAACTTCAATGTGAAGAAGTTTCGAGAGGTTCCCTACATTGGCAAGCCATCACCTGTTGCGAAGAAGATAATTGAAAGTGGCATCATCAAGGCGGCAGGTTTCCCTCCAGCAGTCAAGTGTCATGAGCTGATGATCGAATGTGCCCGCCACTATGACTCACAATCAAGGTCGATCGTATCCAAGGAAGGGAACACCTTAGCTTACCTTTCAGAAGAGGCTATAAGTGAAGCTCTTCATCTTCCAAAACATAAAGATATGATTTACAAAAGCCTAGAAGGAGCCAGATCAATGTATGAAGATGATCCCGACACTTGCCTGAATCTCATCAATAAGAATTGGTTGCTCAAAAGTCGTCCTCGCCTGAACAAGATTCCCAACACACCGCATAGGATTGATTTCCAGGAGGAGTACAGAGATTTGATAACTTTTCTCAATCAAGTTACAGGGGCTCCTCAAGCCTTCTACTTCGAGAAGTGGATGTTCTTCTTCATTCAAGTGATAGTCCAAGGAAAAGGAACGATTCATTGTGCTAGAATTATTAGCCATTGTCTGGATGTGCAGTTGAGAAGGCTAAGACCTACCAAATCATTCCACATGAGCTCATATGTTATATATGCCTTGATCAGGAGTTTCGAGTATGCAGGGCTACCTCACAGAGGAGTGATCGGAAAAGGACCCGGAGAAGTGAGAGTTTGTGACTCTTATGTTCATTTGCATCATCCTCCTAGAAGTGACTACAAGTTAGTCAATGATACCTTCACGATGAACATCACTAGGATATTGCAAGGTGGGATTCATAATCGACTATCTCTGGATGCACAAGAACTTGTGAAGAAGTATGGTGCATGGTTCATCCAGTTTCAAAAGTTTACATATATCAGAGTTCATGGGTGTCCTTCACCTCCCTACATGTTGCCGAGGTATCCGACAGACAGGATAGTGCTACTTGAGGTAACTCAACAGTTAGCAGCTTATGCAAAGGTGTCCAGACACAAGCATGGAAATGGAGTTCCCGTACCTATCATATTGGGGAATTCAGTTGAGGTATGTCCTAATACTCAAGCTTCCGAGGATGCAGAGAAGGAATTAGCCTTGTATTCATTCACCTTCTTTGCCCCGCGGGAGAATTTTGATCCTTATGGTTATATGGAGGAGACAGTTGCTAGGAAGTATGGACATGAGTTTCAAGTGGAAGACTTTTGGATGAATCTCTCAAGTGATTTAGAAGTTAAAAGGAAGATGCATTCCAGATTGCCTTTAGATTTCATCAGGAAATGCAAAGTTTACAGAGTAGCCAATCAGGCCCAGGACAATGGTAGATACCTCCAGTCATCTTATGACAAAGAGGACAAAGCAGTGAAGATAGATTGGAATGAGCCCGAAGTCTTGGACTTGAGAGCTTTGATAGCTCCTGTTTTATCATGTACTCGCAGATGGGTGGATGTACAACATCAGAAGTTGAGAGAGCAGAACGTACCAATGACTTTTACTTTGGAGGCAAAACCCGAAGAAGGAGAAGCTAGCGTGAGTGAGAACACTTCTCATCCTAGAGGTGCAAAGAGGAAAGAAAGACCTGAGAAAAGGGAGTCTTCCAAGAAGAAGCAAGAGGCCAATCGAGATCGCCCATCAAGCACATCTTCTCGACATGGAAAGAAGGCAAGTCAAGCTGAAGGTCAAGAGAAGATGGTACCTGAGGTTGATGAATCTATGGAATCCATGGTGCAAATTGACAAACCAGAGAAGGGACAGACACCTCAGCATTCATCGAGTCAATCTCCCCAAATTGATGAGCTACAGGATGATCAGAGAAATGATGATGAAGCGACATCTCCTCTCCGAGAAGATGAACCACTACCTAAAGAAATACAAGTGAGAGAGACAAGATCTGCCATTCCAGATTGGTTGAAGGAGAGACTGACAAGGGTGATTGTGATTGAAGAAGAAGAAGATGTAATTGACTTAGACAGCCTTATAGGAAATTCTCAGGAGGTAATGGAGAAGAAGAAGGCCACCAAGATGTCCAAGGTGATAAGGGATGAAACAGGATCAAGGAAATTGCAAATTGCTACACCAGTAGTGGACAAGTATGAAGGTGAGATTCTTGCAAATGAGTATGACGTAGAAACGTTTGAGCTTGGTCCACTCACTACTGAACAGGCAATGGATGAGGCAACTGATTCATTTGAAGCACTTAAAGACAAACTTAAGGAAGAAATGGAAAAGAATAGGAAGCTTGAGAGAGAGAGAGGTGCTTGGAGAGGCTACTTTAGTCATCTCAATCAGCCCTTGAGACGTCAAGATCCAGCAGCATCTCCTTTACAAGCACTTCCTCTTGAATCAGTTGGCGAAGCAGAAAGAGTCAAAAGTTTGGTTCAACTTATGAGCTCTTGGATTGATAAATCCCACACGGTAGCCATTGAATTTGCAACAAGAATGATGAAGACAATCCATCGAGCTATCCAGGTCCTTGAGATTATCCACAATCTAATGATAATTGTAGCCGCTTTTGCTCACACTAGAGATGTTATCATTCTTGTCCTGCAAGTAATCAGGCAAACACCAAGGAGGATCCTAGCACAAGAAAAGATAATGGATGGAGGAACTCATAACCTACTTCAGTGGTCAACTCTACTCCAGATGAAAGAAGTTCTTTTCGAAGACATCAACACCAAATGCAGTTAAGTTGAAGGTGTCATCCATCCAATTCAGGATAAGGTGTTTGAAGTGTTGCGTACCATTCTTGGCAAGCGGATTGAAATTGAGACAGATGTGGACCTCCAAGAGTTGGAAGAGAGAGTCAAGGTCATCTTTTGCAAAGATGAGAATGTCATTACAGATGAGCAATGAGACCCAATGTTCACTACGATGCTCCTGATTGGGAAGATCAAAGAACTTGAACTTGGATGGGAGACGGCTCTTCTCTCTGCCTTTGATCAGGTCATTCACTTGGAGGAACGAATGAAGAATCTTCCCGAGATTCTTATTGCTGAGATTGAAGGAATTGTGTCCAGATTCGTTGGATATGCTAAGAAAGAGCATAGGAAAGGGAACAAGGTTCTAGAAGAAAGGTTGTTATAGGATGATGTGGCATCTTAATTCTCATTGGTCTATGTTTCCTCGACTTTTGTGCCAATTAAATATTTGGCTATGCATTTAATAATGTTCATCTAAAAAGGGAACTTTTTGTAACAAACCCTAATTAGGGTTTAGGTGTCAGAACCTCAGCCATTGATCTTCTTTCGATCTGGGTCATTCATTGTAATTGAGGATGCTATATATACCCTCACTCATTTTCATTTTGTCATTAGATATTAGAGAGATAGATAATAGTTAGAGCTTGGAGAGAAGAAAGTTATTGTGTAGCAAGATTGAGTAGTGAAGAAAGAATTTTGAACAATTGTTGTCCATTTGCCTTTGAGATCAATAAAATATTGAAGTTATGGTGTTTTATTGCAATACGTGTGGCTATCTTCATGGTTGTTTATCTTCTTGAATCATTCTCAGTCGAAGTAGCATTTAAGTTTGAAGGACTAAGTGTTGTGCTTGATCTTTGGTGAGATTCACATTCCAAACCACTAGCTTCTTACTGATTGTAAGGACGCCTTGTGTGGCCAACTAGAGATATTGAGATTGCTTGAACCTTCAATCATAATTGAAATATTGATATGTATCTTTATGGTAGTATCTATAATTCTTGATGATTTGAAAACCACTAATCACCCTAGAAGATTGCATCAATTCCAGTAGAGTTGTAATTCCTTGGCAATACTGAAATTGGTAGAATCTTACCAAGTCTAGCCTACATTGAGTCATTCTTAGGATTAGATTAGAATTCATCTCTTGAAAACCCTATCTTTTAGTATTTTTTGAGAACCTGTTAGTATTAGGAAAATCTTGTTCCTGCAGATCAAAAGTACGTAAGGCCCCTTGAAGAAACAGCGTTCACAACGACCACTGGTGCTTATCCACATGTAGAGATCCTACAACGAAGAACCTTGAAGTCACCCTGATTGATCCTTTTCGCGATATCTTCAGCATTCAAAGGCTTGACTCAAGAGAGGATAAGGTACCCTTGGGTATTTTATTATGTGTTTGGTTGTGTACAAAATGCACGTCAACACTACCCACAACCCGAAACTCTCGGACGGCTCTATCAAGCTTATGTCACATGTACGAGCACGCAAAGCTAGGACACCAGCACGACGCACTGTCATCATGTGCGGATGAAGTACAGAACGCGTACAAAAAGCTCCAAACACAAGGATAACACGATAAATCACGGAAAAAAGAAGTAAACTAAACTAACTGGTGCGGAATATGAAATAACTAAAACGAAATGAAAGGAAGAGAGGGATGAAAGAAATTACAACCGGTCCACAATTGAACCCTCCCGCAAGACAATAATTCTCTCACCACTGTCAACCTACACACAAGCAAGAAGTTGACCACACAAGGCAAATTTGCAATCAGCAAATCGCTAGTGGTATGGATATATGAATTCCACCATGAATCATGCACAAAGTTCTTTCATTCATCTAATTATCGTTATCTAACATGACGATCCACCATAACTTCAATGAAAAGGATGTTAATTTACAAGCTTGGCAACAATTTTTGCCTTCTCCTATTCTACCCTAGCTATCTAGCTATTATCTATTGGTCAACTACTAGCTATTAACCTTTTCAAATAAGAGTTTTGAGCCTTATATAAAGAGCTCATTACAATTCAAAGGCTCAGACTGATTTGAGATCAACGGTTGAGATTTTACAATAAAACCCTAATTAGGGTTTGTTACAACAAACTTCCTCTTGGCCAATGAGATCATTACACTGAATTGGACACATGTCCATCTTGATTTCTAACCAATGAGAGAATAGGTTAGGTACATAAAATAGTATTTGATGAGGTGCCATGTGCCACTTGCTCCACCATGAGATGAATCAAGTTTATTGAACTTGGTCTTGCTGATGTGAAAGTAACTTGATTGGCTTGAATGCGAATAGGATGCCACATCAACCTCTTCTGAAACTATCTCCATTCCTTGATCACGTTCACTCTTCTTTACTCTAACTTAGAAATTTTCCTCCTTGTTAAGCATTCATAATTTCAAACTTTGAATCATGAAGTATTCCTTCCTTAACCTTCTTTGATCTTGAAATTTCCTGCCTTGATATGTTGTTGTCTAGAAAAGTAGATTTTGATCCTTTGGAAACCTTGCAACGTATATCTTTCTTCATGCATCTTTGAGGTATCTTCTATCATGTTGATGACCTTGATGTTGAAATGTGAAGCATGTTCTTCCCTTGAAACATTGAGCTACACTTCATTATTCACTTTATCAATCTGGAAATGACTTGAAATCTAATATTCTTCACCGTCCATCAGATCGGATTTTGAAAGATGACACTTGGTGAGATTCACATCAACATGATTGAGATTATCTTCAAAATAGGTCTAATACACTGCCCCTCTATGCTGATAGTTAAATACCTTTATCTCTACCTTATTCGAATTGAGAGTTTTATGCTCTTCTGCTGTAGGTCACGTTCAGGCTTGCCCTGCTCTTTTATGATTTGATTTTGGATTTGCCTTTATTTTGCTTTCTTTGAATTTAAAACCTCATTCAAGTGACATGTCTTTACTTAAAGCCAGCTTCCTTATTCCTTTAGTGCAACACCGTGCCTTTGTTTGATCGTGCCATGTGCTTGGGATATTAGGGGTCAAAAAGAAATGGTGAGGTGGATGCTCCTTTTTTCTTTAAAATGCCTTTAAAAACACTATCTTCCATCTTAGAATTTGGTGGGCCCCAAGAAATGATGTGGGAAGGAGGGATAAAGAAATGTTGTCGGTTGAAAGTGAAGAGTGGTAAGGAAAGGTGCCACGGGGGAAAGGGAAGTAGAGGATATTGGGGGAAAGGGAGACATAAGGGATACAAATATGGGGGATGTAGAGAAGGGTAGTATATACCGTGGAGTAAGGTAGATAAAGGATGTGGGAGGTTAAGGGTGTTGATGTTGGAAATAAGCCACACCCGGACCGACGAAGGACTGGTCCAAGAGGGGCCAATAGCTCAATGGTAGAGCACTCCAGCAGCGTATGGAAGGTCCTAGGTTCGAGTCCTAGCTGGTCCATGTCTCAACATGGTATCAGAGCCAGGTCCAGGCTAGGAGCCCCAAGCACACAAAAGGTGTGGCTTAAGGGGGGGTGTTGGTGTTGGAAATAAGCCACATCCGGACCGACGAAGGACTGGTCCAAGAGGGGCCGACGAAGGACTGGTCCAAGAGGGGCCAGTAGCTCAGTGGTAGAGCGCTCCAGTAGCGTATGGAAGGTCCTAGGTTCGAGTCCTAGCTGGTCCATGTCTCAACAAAGGGGTGATGAACGGAGTTAAGATATGTTGGGAGTAAAGTGGAACGAGAGGGGGTATAAGGGGTAGTGGATGTTGGACATTGCTGCTGCGAGGATATGTTGTTGTCATTGATGTCAACATATTCCTGTGA
The DNA here is from genome assembly GCF_030272615.1 of Cryptomeria japonica. Lineage (NCBI taxonomy): Eukaryota > Viridiplantae > Streptophyta > Pinopsida > Cupressales > Cupressaceae > Cryptomeria > Cryptomeria japonica. The sequence goes on along the minus strand of NC_081408.1, from coordinate 3,351,974 downwards.
TTTATTGCTCCGGTGGTTTCAGATTGGTTTATTGGGATCATGGTTCAGTATATGGAGTATTTCTAGTATCATTATATCTTCTGTATCGGTTTCAGTGATTCGGAAGCTTAATTGATCATATCATCAAATCTTGTGCTGCAATTTTGGGAGAATGTTTTGGATGTTCATGTGTGTCTACATTTCAGATTGTTCGTGATTTGGTGCTCTGCAAGCTATCTTTCTAGTATGAGTTGTTGCTGTTTGAGTGTTCTTGAGTTTCAGATGTTGATCGATGAAGATTTGATAAGTGGTGTTGGTGCAGCTATTGCGGATGGTTCTAATGTGGTTGTTGGTGTTTCCTGATCGTGTTCTATTTGTTTTGGTGGTCTGCATTGATTCTTGTGTGCATTCTTGGTGATTTAGTTGATCCGGTGATATTCTTCGTGTTATGCAGTATTCTTGGTGGTGTAGCGTGTTGCAGTTGATCTTGGAAATTTCCAATGGTGATGCGTGTTAGGAGATTTGGTTTAGGTCCATGTTATGTCATGTATATCATTATGTTGGTCTGGTGGTTGATCTTTGTATCGTATGATATGATTTTGTAATTGTGAGATGAGAGTTTAGCCAACCTTTTTGCCAAGGTTGATGATCGGTATATATAGATGATTTAGTCATGTAATTTGAGTGTCGATGTAGTGTCTGCATTATCAGAGAGTGGTGTATGTGTGCATAAGCAAATTTACCCTTCGGTGTGGTGTATTGAGCAGAGATTGTTGCAGGGCAAACAAATGTGTTTAATTGGAACTGTCATCAGGCATTAGAAGATGCTATATTTGCAGTTCATATATTCTGGATTTTAGTCTGATCTTATTGTAAGGTAGTGAACCTTCCCTGAGGGTTGGAGCCTTCTGGGTCATCTTATTTTGAGCAGTGAGCTCTAGGCAGTGTGCCTGAATGCATGTGCATTCTCCATTGCAATATTTACACATACTACTGCAGGATATTATCTCATTATGGGTAGGTTTTGACCGTGGTTTTACCCTTAACCAAGTTTCCCACGTCAAAATCTTGGTGTTGTGTGTTGTGCTATCAATTTGCTTTTGTTGTTACTACAGTTAATCAGATTTGCATTTGAGGTTAAGTTTGATAATCCTGTGAAAACTGATTCACCCCTTCCCCTCTCAATTTTTCTTCATTGTTGTTGCCAACAATTGGTATCAGAGCTAGATCCTTCGGAAAAAGTCTAACCACTTGAGGAGATCCGGAATGGCAACTGGAGTTGTTTTCTTTAAGGAGAGTCTGAGATTTGATGGAAGTAACTATGCTATATGGAAGAACCAAATGGAGGTGCACTTGAAATGTAGTGGAGAGGATTATTGGAAGATTACAAGGGATGCCTATTATGTTCCTCAGAATGGACCGGTTACTGCTACTGAGATCAAGGATGCTGAAAATAACATTAGAGCTACGGAAGCATTGATGAGTGCCCTGACTGATTCTGAGATGACTAATGTGATGGGACTTCAGACTGCAAATAAGATTTGGGAGAAGCTTAAGACCTTGTATGAAGGAGATAAACAAGTCAAAGTTGCTAAGTTGCAAAGTTTGAAAGGGAAGTATGAGATGCTGAAGATGGGAGAAGATGAGAACATATCAACCTTCATGGCTAAGGTGAATGACCTTGTCCTAGGTATCAAATGTGCCAGTGGAACCCTTGAAGAAGATGAAATTGTTGCTGAGGGGCTAAAATCATTGCCTCCTTAAAAACATAAGGTAGCTGCTATTTATGAGATCTAGAGTGTGACTACTGTGACGAGATATGTTGGTTGGAAAGATTGTTGCATTTGAACTGAGCAAATTTGCTAAATCACATGGAAAGTCGGAGACAGCATTTAGAGCATCTGTATCCGTAAAGTAGAAGTATGATCCTAAAGAATGCAAAATATCCATATATGAAAGAGAAAGAAGAGAGATGTAAGAGCAAGAAAGAGAATTGGATGAGCTTGAAGGATTGATTGCCCGGAGATTGCCTAAAGGAGCTAGTAAGTATGATAGAAAATTGTCTTTAAAATGTTTCTCTTGCAATAAGATAGGACATTTTGCTTCTAGGTGCCCGGAGAGAATGTCTAAATATGATAGGCATAATAAATATGATAAGCATGATGGGAATGATAGATATGAGAAGCATGAGAAGTATGATAAGCCTTACAAGCCCAACCGAAAGTTTAAACATTAGAAAACTGTTATTATGTTGTCGATGAAGGTGTTACAGATGAAGAGTCTGAAGGAGATGAAATAGTGTTTATTGCTATTAAAGAAGATGGATTGATAACTATTGATTCCACAAGCTGCACTATTCAGTGTTGGTGTTGGAAATAAGCCACACCCGAACCAAAAATGGACTGGTCCAAGAGGGGCCAGTAGCTCAATGGTAGAGCACTCCAACAGCGATGGAAGGTCCTAGGTTCGAGTCCTAGCTGCTCCATGTCTCAACATGGTATCAAAGCCAGGTCCAGGCTAGGAGCCCCAAGCACACGAGAGGTGTGGCTTAAGGGGGGGTGTTGGTGTTGGAAATAAGCCACACCCGGACCAACAATGGACTGGTCCAAGAGGGGCCAGTAGCTCAGTGGTAGAGCACTCCAGCAGCGATGGAAGGTCCTAGGTTCGAGTTCTAACTGGTCCATGTCTCAAATCGAGGACAAAGCTTTAGCTGCTAAAGTTGAAGAGAAAGATGAATGGGTGATTGACAACGGTTGTTCACATCATATGACCGGTGATAAAAGCAAATTTGTGAGTATGGAAAAGTATGATGGTAGAATAGTAAGATTCGGAGATGACAAAGCCTGTGTGATCCGTGGTAGAGGTTCTATTTCCTTTGATGGTAAGCATAACATTGATGATGTCTTGTATGTTGAAGGTTTGAAGCATAATCTTTTAAGTGTTGGACAGATGGTTGACAAAGGTTATGATTTGCAATTCACGAATGGAAAATGAAAGATTCTAAATGCCTCCGGTATAGAGATTGCATCAAGAACTAAGACTGAAGGTAATATCTCTCATTTGAATGTTGGTGAGAAAAGTTGCTTGATTGCTCAGATTGATGAAAGTTGGCTATGGCATAGAAGAATGTGTCATGTTAACTTTGACTCAATGATTAAGAATAGTTCTACTAGAGCTGTTAAAGATTTTCCTAAAATTGTTAAACCTGCTAATCGGGTCTATAAGGAATGTCAAATGGGAAAGCAAACAAAAATTTCTTTCAAGAGTAAGCAATATACATCTAATGGATTGCTAGATCTTGTGCATACTAACCTATGTGGACCTATTGCAATAAGAATTGTGTAGGGTGACTGATATTTCATGTTACCGATTGATGATTATTCCAAGATGATGTGGGTTGCCTTTTTGAGGGAGAAATCATAAGCATTCGACAAATTCAAGATATTCAAAGCAAAGGTGGAGACTGAGACAGGATTGAAGATGAAGTGTCTGAGATCTAATAGAGGAGGAGAATTTTGTTCTGGTGAGTTTGACTTATTCTGTGAGAAGCATGTAATTAAAGACAATTATCTGCTCCTAGAACTCCACAGCAAAATGGAGTTGTTGAAAGGAAGAATAGAACTATCTTGGATGTTGCAAGGACTATGTTGATTGAAGGGAATGTTGCAAAGATCTATTGGAGAGAAGTTGTTAGCACCGTTGTTTACACATTCAACCGAGTACATATAAAAGGTGATTCCGGTAAGACTCCTTATGAGCTATGGTTTGGTCATGTTCCTACTGTGAAATATTTTAGAATCTTTGGAAACAAGTGTTATATCAAGAGAGATAAGGATATAAGAAAGTTTGATGCAAGAAGTGATGAAAGAATTTTCTTGGGATATTCAACAAAGAGCAAAACCTACATGTACTACAATACAAGACTAAGAAAGATAGTGGAAAGTGCAAATGTGAAAGTTGATGAGAACTATGGAAAAGAAATCAGAGCATGCAGATATGATGATGATTAGAATGTTGTCTTAAAGCAAATTCAGACAGAAAAAAAATGAAGCAAAATGATCTAGTAGAGATAGTTAATCCGGATATTGCTGCTGCTGATAGAGAGGTGCAGGAACCTGAAAATCAGAATAAACAGAAGACTCTGAGGTATATAAAATTGAATCATTCTGAAAATCAGATCATTGGTGATAAAAATAAAGGTGTGATGACTAGAAAAAGACTAGTTGTTGAAGAAGTATGTTTGATTTCTAAAATTGAACCTAAAGATGTTGAAGCTTCCAAAGATGAAAATTGAATAAAAGCTATGTAAGAAGAATTGAATCAGATTGAAAAGAATAACACATAGGAACTTGTGCCTAGACCTAAAGACAAGAATGTGATTCGTACTAAATGGGTGTTCAAGAACAAATTGAATGAAGTCGATGAAGTTGTCAGAAATAAAGCAAGACTAGTATGCAAAGGATATTCACAGAAAGAAGGAATTGATTATGAGGAGACTTTTGCTCCAGTATCTAGACTTAAAGTTGTTAGACTATTGCTTGCATATGCTACTTATAAAGATTTCAAGATATATAAGATGGATGTCAAATCAGCCTTCCTGAATGGTGAAATTGAGGAAGAAGTCTACATTGAGCAACCTGATGGATTTTCATTATCAGATGATGGAGAGCTCTTTATGGACTGAAACAAGCCCCTAGAGCCTGGTATGCTAGATTGGATAAGTATTTACTGAAATTGGGATTTAATAAAGGTACTACTGATAGTAATCTATATTTCAAGATTGAGAATGATAACATTTTGATTGTTGAAGTTTTTGTTGATGACATTATCTTTGGAGGAGATGATAACTTAAGTATAAAGTTTGTCAGTGATATGCAGAAAGAATTTGAGATGTCTATGATAGGAGAAATGAAATTTTTCTTAGGATTGCAGATTTCATAGACTAAAAAAGGTATTTTTATATCTCAAACTAAATATGTAAAGAAATTGCTGAAGAAGTTTGGGTTAGAAGATTGTAAACTAGTTGGAACTCTTATGGTGACTGGCTGCAAATTGTCTAAGAATGATGAATTTTTGAAAGCTAATCAAACCTTGTACAGATCTATGGTTGGTGGACTGTTATACCTGACTCGGACTAGACTTGACATTATGCATGATGTGTGCATGGCTGCTAGATATCAAGCTGATCCGAAAGAGTCATGTCACTGCTGTAAAGAGGATATTCAGATATCTAAAAGGAACCATGGATTATGGTTTATGGTATCCGAGGAATGATGATTTCATGTTATGTGCTTACACTGATGTCGATTGGGATGGTGATGTTGATGACCGGAAGAGTACCTCCAGTGGTGCAATCTTTTTGGGTAAGAAATTGGTTTCATGGGCAAGTAAGAAATAAGATTCAATTTCCCTATCTACTACTGAAGATGAGTACATTGCTGCTGCCAGTAATTGCACTCAAGTAGTTTGGATGAAACAAATGTTGAAGGATATCAGAGTTATCTATGATGAGCCTACTGTCATATATTGTGACAATTTCAGTGCTATTAATATGTCAAAGAACCTAGTGCAACATTCAAAGACTAAACATGTATCAATCAAGTATCATTTCTAGAGAGAGAAAGTCAGTAAAGAGAAAGTGAAGCTAGAGTATGTGTCTACAAAGGAACAAATTGCTGAAATTTTCACCAAGCCTTTTCACAAAGATACATTTGTCTATTTGAGAGACAAGATAGGGGTATCTACCCCTTCTGATGGGAACTAGATGCATTGAGTTGCATCAATCCGATGGGCTTCACAGTCTTATCTTTTTGTCTGGATTGATGAGTTTTTGCTGCTCCTCAGATGGAGTAGCCTATTTGTGGTTCAATTGAGCTGGTTGTAATCATGATTTGTTTATTCTGAGGAGAGTAAGCATAGTTTTCTGTTTTGAGAAGCTTTGTCATTGATGTCAAAGGGGGAGAGAAAACATGTGGAAAACTGTCTTATCTGTTGTTGGTAAGCCTGATCTTAGGGGGAGCTTGTTGGAGATGTTTTTTTTCTTTGCATTGACTGTTTTTCACATCCATATGTTGCCATCAATGCCAAAGGGGGGGATTGTTGGACATTTCTGCTGCTAGGATATGTTGTTGTCATTGATGTCAACATATTCCTATGATTTATTGCTTCAGTGGTTGCAGATTGGTTTATTGGGATCATGGTTCGGTATATGGAGTATTTCTAGTATCATTATTGTTGAGACATGGACCAGCTAGGACTCGAACCTAGGACCTTCCACACGCTACTGGAGTGCTCTACCATTGAGCTACTAGCCCCTCTTGGACCAGTCCATTGTCGGTCCAGGCGTGGCTTATTTCCAACACCAACACCCCCCCTTAAGCCACACCTCTCGTGTGCTTGGGGCTCCTAGCCTGGACCTGGCTTTGATACCATGTTGAGACATGGACCAACTAGGACTCGAACCTAGGACCTTCCATACGCTGCTGGAGTGCTCTACCACTGAGCTACTGGCCCCTCTTGGACCAGTCCATCGTCGGTCCAAGTGTGGCTTATTTCCAACATCAACAATTATATCTTTCTGTATTGGTTTCAGTGATCCAAAAGCTTAATTGATGATATCATATGATCCGGTTTGCAGTTTGGTTTTTCTAATCAGTACTTTGCAAAGTTCGGTATTTCCTCTAGTATATTCCGATGTGATTAGATCTTGTGCTGCAATTTTGGGAGAATGTTTTGGATGTTCATGTGTAACTACATTTCAGATGGTTCGTGATTTGGTGTTCCGCAAACTATCTTTCTAGTCCAAGTTGTTGTTGTTTGAGTGTTGTTGAGTTTCAGGTGTTGATCGATGAAGATTTGATAAGTGGGGTTGGTGCAGCTATTGTGGATGGTTCTAATGTGTTTGTTGGTGTTTCCTAGTCGTGTTTTATTTGTTTTGGTGGTCCGCATTGATTCTTGTTCGCATTCTTGGTGATTTTGTTGATCTGATGATATTCTTCGTGTTATGCGGTATTCTTGGTGGTGTAGCATGTTGCGGGTGATCTTGGCGAGATTTTTGGTGGTGATGTGTGTTTGGAGATTTAGTTTAGGTCATGTTATGTCATGTATATCATTATATTGGTCCCGTGCTCAATCTTTGTATCGTGTGATATAATTTTGTAATTGTGAGATGAGAGTTTAGCCGACCTTGTTGCCAAGGTTGATGATTGGTATATATAGATGATTTAGTCATGTAATTTGAGTGTCGATGTACTATCTGCATTGTCAGAGAGTGGTGTATGTGTGCATAAATGAATTTATCCTTCGATGTAGTGTATTGAGCAGAGATTGTTGCAGGGCAGACAAATGTGCTTAACCGAAACTGTCGTCGGGCATTAGTAGATGCTATATTTGCAATTCATATTTTCCGGATTGTAATCTGATCCTATTGTAAGGTAGTGAACCCTCCCAAAAAGGTTGGAGCCTTCTGGGTCATCTTATTTTGAGCAGTGAGCTCTAGGCAGTGTGCCTGAATGCATGTGCATTCCCCATTGTAATATTTACACATAATACTGCAGGGTATTATCTCATTGTGGATAGGTTCGCACCGAGGTTTTTCCCTTAACCAGGTTTTCCACGTAAAAATCTCGGTGTCGTGTGTTGTGCTATCAATTTGCTTTTCTTTTTTGTTGCTACAGTTTATCAAATTTACATGAGGTTAAATTTGATAATCCGGTGAAAACTGATTCAGCCCCCCACCCCCTCCCTCAGTTTTCCTTCATTGTTGTTGCCAACAGTGGAAGGGTAGGCTAGGATGGGATAGGGATAGGGGTTAGGGTGTAAGGGAGTGTGTAGTGTAGGAGATGGGATGAAATGGGATGGGATAGAAGATAAGCTTAGGGAAACAAGGGAGGTAAAGGCTATGAGGTGTGAGTTAAGATAAGTTTAAGGGTGTGAGGTATAGGTTAGAAAATGTAGGGAATGGAGGGTATGAGAGGTAGAAGGTAGGAAGTGGGGGTGAAGGTTAGAGGAAGGTAGGGTGAATGGAAGGAGAGGCTTAGGAAAGGGAGGTTAGGAGATGGAAGATATGGGAGTGAAAGGTTGGTAATAGAAGGTGTAGGTGAGGAAATGGAGGTGGAAATGTAGATGGAGAGGTAGTGAAAGGGGATGGGAGGGAAGCGATCAGGCTTGGGCATTCATTGGTAGTGTTGGGAAAGGCAGATCAGAAGCTTTGGAGGGCAAAGGAAGTGTTGTACCTCACTTCATCCTAAAGGGAGAGACTTGATCAGCTCCTGAGCAACTAGAAATAAAAGGCTAATAGCAAAGACCCGAAAACAACCAGCAGCTAAGATAAGACAAGACAACTAACCTAGAAAGCAAAAAAAGTGCAGGTCCCCATTTGAAATGGGGCGATATGTGAAAACCTCACAACAACTAGGAAGTGATCAAGTTCTCTCTCTAGAGTGTGGTTGAGTCAGCTCTCAAAACTTCAACAATGAATGATTTGTGATGATCATTCCATTTGATCATCATCGTTGGCTTGCAAAATCAAAGAATTGCGGAGTTAGAATATGGAGAATCATCAAAGGAGAATGGAATGCTTGAAAGGAAGATTGGTTAAGGCCTAAACAATGATGAATTAGCTTAAAACAGGGCAATTGAAGGAGCAAAATTGAACATTTGATGTCACTTCCTTTAACCCCTTCAAAGTCCAATCAGGCTTAGGGTCATTGACATCACTCCCATCCCCCCTAAATGCCTGATCAAGGAAGGATACCCTTGAATTTTGATTGAGGTTGACTGTTTGATATTTTTTGCAGCGATTTGGGAAGACCTTGAGCTTAAGCAAGCAAAGCTGACATATTATGAGTATTTCCTTTGCCCATCCTAAATCCCTGGCCTACATGATGGCACTTCCTTTGGGGCATCAAAACCACGATCTTCATTTGACCTCTAAAACCCCTGACCTACCTCATGAGCATTTCCTTTGCCCTCCTAAATCCCCGACCTACCTCATGAGAATTTCCTTTGCCCTCGTAAATCCGCAACCTACCTCATGACCACTTCCTTTGCCTAATGAAAACCCCACATTTCTTTGGAGACTTCCAGTGAACACTTAAAGGCTCTTTCATGCTGTTGGGAGGTGAATGATTTTGTAGATCAAGCATATCATGAAAGTGATCAATGATGAAAAGGATGTAAAGGAGAAAGGAAGGAAGAGGTCACTTCCTTTGACCCATGAAATCCACGAACTTCCTTTGCCACCTGAAAATCTGACCTGCTCATGCTGATTGTCAATGGGTGTTGAAAAGCCTAAACTTCCTGAGAGATCACTTCCCAAATCCATGAGTAGTAGCAGGTAGACCTGAAACCAATGCAAATCAGGCACGTGTCAAACCTGAAACCTATCAAATCAGACATGAAAGCAGTAAAATCAGATGTGGATCAAAACTAAGAATATCATTTACCTAGTAAAATCAGGCATTTCTTGATCTAAGTAATGGTTTGAAGACTAGATTTAGGACAGTGAAGTATTTTATCTGTATTGTTCTTGACTTGTATCCATGCTCTTTTTAGGTTGAAGCTGGTAGAGCATATGAAAAGGAAAGAAGAAGGCTCATCAGCTCTCCTACAACATCAAGATCACACCATTCGAGACTTCAGCATATGAGGGAGGGTCCAAGACATTGCAACACTCTAAGTCTCAAGCTCATACAAGGCAGTAGATAGGATCACTTCCATCACAAAGAAAGACACTATAAAGCAAGTATAGGGCATGGTATCAAAGGAAGTCAACATATATATTTCACTTTTTCAACATTACACTTCAAGCTAAGGAGGTATAAGCAACTTGAGGATGTCAGCTTGCTTCGTAAGAGAGAAATTTCATCACATAAAAGTGTTCCAAGTCCAAGGAAGCATAAGATTCAAAAGAGCAAGCATGAGAGCGCATGTGCTAAAGGAAGAAAATCTTCAACTATCTTAAATTTCCTCCAGAAATCCAAGAATTACTGCCAGCACATCAAGGAGATAGTTCTAGGGCGAAGGGGATCAAGTAAGGAAGATGATGCAATTTGGGTGTATCTCCCACCATCATCCCATTCTTCATTGTAGGCGCTTGGATAATGTTGAGTATCAAGAGATATGCCCCATTCATTTACAACTTGCGATGAGTTACAATGAGCTAGCTAAGGTGGCACCCAGTCATCTTCAATCCTATTACTTTATTTCAAGTTGAGGCATCCAGGTTCAATGCACCTAACTCATCCAACGAGGCACATAACTACCATATGTGGGCACAAAGTCCAATGCACCCACCCTCATCATCTATTGATGAATAATTCAATCGATGTGTCCTATTCAATGTAATTTTATCATTGGTCAAGCATTAAATGCTTTGTAATGGGTGTAACAAACCCTAATTAGGGTTTCCATCTTGTACTGTTGGCCATTGATTGTGAATCAATCTAAGCCACTCATTGTAATGAGAGCACTCTATAAGGCTCCACTTATTCACTTGTAAAGGTTAATGGTGAATAGATTAGTAGCAGATAATAATTCGATAGAAGCTAGAGTAGAGGAGGATAAGGCATTAATTGTTACCAAGTTTGTAAATAAACATCTTTTTCATTTTAGTTATGGTGGAATGTGTTGTTTCTTCTACATAATTGCATGGTTTCTTGTTGGATCCTCATGTTAGATAATGATAACTAAATGGAAGGAAGATCTTTATGCATGATTAATGGTGAAGCTCCTATGCTCATACTACTAATATTCAAGGTTACCAGGAGATGAAGATACTTGAAGCTCCTATGCTCAAACCCTAAGGTCTAGACAACCTCCTCTAAGGAGACAAGAACAAGATAAAAAATCACACAACATACCAAATGATTTCCAAATAGCCTTTTTAATAGTCTCCAAGTCATGCACCCTAATTAGGGTTTCTTCCCAACACCCACTTTATGTTTTTAAATTGAGTTTAACTTTTCCCTTTAATACTCCTTTTAATTTGAGATTATTTAAAACTTTTAATATCTCACTCAATTCCTTTTTCTCTCTCCTCAAGGGTGTCCAAGATAAGTCACTTATTTCACCCTTTTATCATTTTCAATGACTTTATTATAACTTAATGATTTGGCTTTCCAAGATACCTTTAATATCTTTTATAATATTACAAATAAACATAAAATGAGTGAACTCCATTTTCTCCTTCCTAGGACGTCTAGCAAGGAAGCACATCACTCTCTCTCTAGACTCATGTATACCTTTGAAGGATATATTCTAGGATTTTAATAGAAATGTGCAGAGAAATGGAAGTAGAATAATTTACAAAAGATAATGTCATGCTTCTACTTGTATTATTCCAATCAAATACATTACATATATATAGGAGTTTAATATCCTAAATTATAGGAAACTCCCAAAACAAATTACCTAAATATGTTGAGTTGTTTTAACTTTTAATAACTCAATATATTCGTACCACTAATAAAACAACCTATTAAACAAACTATCTGACTAATAATAATATTAAGTTGTTTCTATACAACTTAATATTAATATCAAATTAATCAACACCCCCCTAAATATTTTATGCATCCTATGATGCAATATTACCACCTATGTGAACCCTAAATCCCAACACCCACCCTAGTGTGAACATGGGGTGAAAGTACATCATAATACTTCATGACCACACATTGTAGTTCATCCTCAAGTATGAGTAGGGACGTATACATCTACTCATGTGAAGCAATAATGGAACTAGGAACTAGCCTCACTATGCTCACTATACTTTCATCCAAGGATAGGGACAAACACATGGAACCATGGAACCATGGATAGGGACTAACACGTCTATCCAAGGTCTTACATCAATTTTGGATAGGGACAAACACATCTACCCAAAAACAAGGTCATGAACAGGGACATACACTTCTACTCACAACAATTATAAATTCGGGACAAACACATCCAATCATAACCACCAACTCTTGTAAGTGGAGACAAACACATCGAGTCAACTTGTGAATGGGGAAAAACACATCCATTCACAAACAACCAACAATAGTGATTGGGGACAAACACATCCAACGACTTACATTATAATAGACTGCCCTGATTTGCTATAATCCCCTTGTCAACTTGCTGTGGTAATTTCGTCAAACAATTGGCTGTCTATCATTTAAGGTCTGATTTTTTTTTTTAGCTGATACCTGGTGCATTTGTAGTTTATATTTTGGAGCATTCATAGCATACCAACATTGATGTTTAATTCATAGTCACATACAAAATGTTTGGAAACCAATATAACCAATAAAATATTCAACCTTCAATTTTTTCAGTTCAATCTCATAGTTCGATTTTCAGAATGAACAAAAAACACAGTTTCTTAATGAACATTAATTCCAAACACCAACAACCAATGAACCTGGACTGATTTGATGATACTCAGCAGCAGCTCACCCATTGGACAGCCAAAAACCACGATTTTCCTTTAGCAATCTGCCACACCATTGCTTCTTCTATGGTCTGATAGCAAAATGCAGCTGCTATTATATTGTGCCCAACTCACCATTAATACTCCAGCAAAGAGAATGAGAATGTTCCTTCTATATGCCTGCCTGTAACACCTCCAGCAGCTCCTACGGCTCATCCCAAGAACCACAACTTGCTCTATCAATGACTGCGGCTGCTAACCACATGACAACCCTACATATTTTGCAGGTTAATCAAGTTCAGAACACCAAGAAAGCGAATAGGAGTCTTTACTGTTCTGTCGTGCTGACTGGGAATGTGAATCTTCAACACTGAGGATGGAGGTTGCTCAGGACTGCGAACTCTATTTGTGGCTGCCTAGTCGGAATCGAACCTTCCATGCTAGTTATTAACTAGACCACAACAACAATATTTAATGCTGGAACTCAAAGTACCTGTGTGCTGCAATGTCTGTCAAGCTGTGTCAACACCAACAAACTGAAAAACTTTGCTCATTGTTCCTAATAGTACCAACTTGTCTTAAAATCTCCCAGACCTGGTCTTTCACAGGCGTGAGAAATGCTGCAAGAGAGGGTGTACATCCTCCATTGCCCGAGAATTTCCAGATTTCTCCAGAAACTCAACAATTACCCAAATAACACAATTTCCAAAGATGATACAAACTGCATTTAATGCTTCCATTTATAACTCTCATTGGGTTCATTTCCCAAGACACCGCGAATGTGGGATAATTAAAATAATTAAATAACTCATTAATGCCCCAAATTTGCAAAAACTTGTTAGAACATATTAGAATCAAATTCCGATCGCACCGGAGTGATCTTGATGACGAATAATAGAAAACGAAGTCGATCGGGAAACTTACTAAAAATAGACAGCTTCTCCAAGATTCTTGTAGACCAATCTAGAGGCCATAAATCACTTTGGAAAGTGGCGTATAACTCTACTAAACCAACTGAGCTCATCGGAAACATTAGATTACTCATCTGAATAAGCTGACGCAAACCCAGAGTGTCAGCTACTAAAGCTTGCTAGAGAACTTGAAAAATTGGGGACATTACATACATCATCTTGTCAATGGGGACAAACACATCAGAAAATGATTCTAATATAACGTTATAAATCTTAGGCATATTATAAATATACAATTTAAATAATTATTAATTATTTATAAATGGTAGTTTTGAATAGGTGCACCATGTAACTAATAACTCGTCAAGCATTTTGCCAACCCTTCTATATTTAACAAGCTTCACGCTCATTGACAAGGATGGAAATTTGGAGATTAACAATGAATTCTATCAATATGCACAAGAGGTATTATTGACTATGTGGAAGTAAGAAATGTTTCCCCAAATTCGGTCTATGTTTTAATCATAGTTACAAGACTCCAAGTCAAACTCAATGCCCAAACTTGGCAAATTGAAAAACCCAAAAAGTTCAAAGATTTTTAAGGATTTTAAACCTCTTTCATGCACACTTTAATAAATAAACCTTGAAGACACAATAACCTCATCAAATAGAAGCTAATTTGATCACATACATAGGTATACATCAATCACATAAATATAGACACAAATTTTAGCTAGAGGAAACAACACATTTAGATATATAAATATTGTCAAATGTATACAAAACTCATGTAATATGAAGTCCATGGCATCAAAAGTTTCAAACAAATAGTAAAAAAAAGCTAGAAGTCTATGGGCCAAAGGAACCTACATCACTCAAAGTTCCATGTGGGTGTCTAAGATAGGTCCTAGATGAGGTTGCAACCATGATATTTGCCCTTGTCTCAATGACAGCCACACCAACATCCAAGGTGTTTTCTTGCGCTCTCTCCTTTGCCATGGCTACTACCTCAACCTCTCTATCCACCTAGTCAACCCAATCAAGGTCCTCATCACTAAAAATAGATACTTCAACCTCAAGGATACAATCAAATTGTGGATCAACCTCGTCTAGTGTGGTGGATGATAAGTTATAGCCCAAAATTTGTCTATGGTGAAGGCAAAGATTGTAATGGACATAGACTAGATCATTCAACCTTTGCACTGATCGTCTATTGCACTTCTTGGAGTGTATGTGCTCAAAGTTCAAACATACTCTAATTGCACTCACGACTTGAAGCATTGCACAGTTGGCTCAATACTCACACTACAAATCTTTTGAAGATTTGGTAACTTAGCACCAAATCTTTCCCACCATACATCTAAGATGGGAAAAAGAAAAAAATTCTCATAGGAAAATTTTTTATTTTTAAACTTAAATTATGCTCTTAATAGATTTTTACTTGGCTACAATGTCAATCGAGTTACCTTGCATATATATCAACTCCCACATAATGGATCTAATAGTCTCCTTGAACCTATCCATGTACTCATATATGTAGGCCATTGTGAGCTTCTCCCTATCAGCAACTCGTAGGAGAATCACCAAAGGCTCTCTAAACTGCAATTATTGTGAAACATTAACATAAGTGTGAACAAAAATAAACAAATAACAGAAAAAATATGAATAAAATATAATGTAGAATTAGATTTACCTCTATTATATCCATACTAGGTACCCAGAAGCTTTGCTCATCAAACATCCAATTAGCCACACCAACCCCCACATTGCTCTTAGCATATGATGAGGAATTCCACTCCTCACTAACTAGCATGCGCCTCAAAGCCTCGTTTGCCTAAAGCAAGGATTGTAATGCGATCAGATTGGTTGCCAATGGGGTTATTCTAGGACGAGCCAACTCCTTATGCCCTATAATTGCCTCATTAAGTTTTGGACCCATGTGTGATTGTATATTTGTTTACAAATATTTTATGCTATCTCCACACACTTCGATCCATGGAATCTTTCCAAGATCCTCCAATATGGGGTCAACGCAATGAGCAACACATGGAGTCCAAAACAATGATGGGTGTCTATCCATCCGTGGTCTACCTAAAGCAACATAATTTGTTGCATTATATGTAACCGCTTGCAACATATTCTTCTCACCCACCTCAACCAACACTAACTCCAAAACTTCACAATGGAATTCAGCATTTTTGGTGTTTCTCAAATCATCAATAGATTTGATGACTACTATGCCACCTAAGAAAGAAACAAAATCAATGATTCAATAAAGCATAAATTAAAAACATTCATCACTAAATCAACACATTTTAGGAAGAAACAAGAAAATTTAACTATGTTTTGTTTCTTCTATCCTTCCAACCATCGATCGTGATGGTCCAACCCTTCATCCATATCAATCGCTGCTCCTCTATTGTAGCTTTCACATCAGCCACCTATTGTGACAAAATAGGGCCCTTTATTTCCCCATCATTAGGGGCTTTGAACCCTGCTCTGCAAACAATAATGGCATCAACCATGCTTTGCCAATAAGGAGACCTAACATGTCATAATTAATTTAAATAATTATTAAAAAATGGAGTTTAAATTTGAATTTGACATAGCTCTAAATATAAAAATTCACAAGACAAAGAATCAAGCTATATATTTTAAAACAAACAAACAAACAAAAAGAATAACTGGAATGGAATGTAAAAATAGAACCAAAAATCTCCAATTGCACTTTTAGTTGCGTGAGAAAATATATGAATTTAACCTAAATGCACAAGCTCTAGGCCCAATGCTAACATTGCCACTACCACTACCACTACCACCAGCACTACCAAAACCCTAAGATGGACAAAATCAAGGAATGGAAGAAGACTCTCCACTTTCACGAATGCCTGCCATCTCCTCACTTTGCCTCTTTTTTATTTCTTTTTGTTGCTCAAAGGTTTCTATTTACACTTGCACTCCCGATAAGTAGGATCTCACAAAAGAGTTGCAATTTTAGTTTGTAGGTTAGAAAGAGGTGTCATAGTGGGCTACCATGCTTGTTTCCACCCTACTCTTCTCTTGAATCAACCCCAATAGCTAAACTCTTTTGGGATGCTCTCTATCAACTTGTTTGCTCCCATTACTCAAGATCATGGCTAGGATTCACTAGGGTAAATCCAACCATCAAGTTGTCAAAATCTTCAACATTCACTTGCAAGGGACTAAGAGGATGCTGAGATGGTGTATCAACTCCCATCATGTAGTTATGTGACTGGTTTTCCTCCATTTCTCCATCGCTTTCACTAGTTCCTATTTTCTAGGCCTAGTAGCCCTAAGAGCCCCTTTTAGCCCTACCTTCACGGTTTTTGCTCAATTGCTCAGAAAAACTCCAAAAGACCTCCTAAGAGCTTTAATGATCCGAATACCCTTTTGGACAATCTTTGAGATTCAGGAGGTTAGGTTGTCTGATACTTCCATACAAGTACGAACCCCAAAATGGCATTTTTTAAAGGGTTTAAGGTTTAGAGTGTTCTCCAATAGGGTTTACTGTTCTACACACCATGTCACACCTCCATCCTTTCTCTGAGACTCTGCTAGGCTTCCTTCTTCCATGCCAAACACTTGGCACAAACACACTTGATCATCCCTGCAAGAAAAAGTGCACATAACAATCAAGTTCCCTAGCCAGGCTATGGCAGAGCTTGCCTAGGACTTGATAGCAAATCGGTTCAATGCAACCTCCAAGGCACCAAAATGAATATACACACTGTACACAGGTTCCATGACTTGAATCCCAAGGGCAATTGAGAAAACACAATAGGATTTCAAGTTGGAGCCATTGCTAGGGTCTTAATCCCTTGCTCAGACCGAGAGCAGTGCACTTTAAGAAAATTTGCAAACAAAGCACTAAACCTGCACTATGAAGGAGTATAATCACCTCCAAAGCACCACAACAAAGAATGTTAAACAACCACGAAAGAACAATACTGAGATTAATCCATCTAGTACGGACTGCTATAACCAAAATTACAAGTTTCATGCAAAAATCTTAAAATTGCCTTCAAGTATTATTCAAAATTTGCTCTTGGATCTTCCAACCCCTTTACAATGATTTCGAAAGCATTATATATGCTTCCTTGCTCATAACCAACCACCCATCAGTTCCTCAACCACCGATTTGCTCATTTTTCAGAAGTTGCTCCAAAAGTTGCAAAAAGTTGTCAAGCAACAATGACAACTTTTACTCCACCATGCAATTTTGAAACTTATACATTTTTACTCACTCTAAACCCCCTAGGATGGTTCCCTAACATCAAACCAACATGTCCAAAAGCCTTATGTGGCCTTAGAAAGAGTTTTACACTATTTTGCAAAATGATGCCATTTTTGGCTTACAAGGGCACATTGGCCAAAACCGAGAAAACAAACTAACGCTAGAGACAAACATACTTCAAATAACCCTAAAACACTCTTGTGGACCTACCAACAGTCCATTATTCATTCATTGACCCTACTGAGGATCATCCATTCCAAAATTGTGAAAATTTAGAAAGAAATCAAGGTGCTCCTGCACCAACTTCACACATAGCTTTAGGAGGCAATTTTGTGCATGGATTAGCATCATGGGCTGGTATATTTGCAAGATGGTATTTTAATCTATTAATTATTAGAATAATATCTTTATTATTTATTATTAATGGTCAATAATGTTGGAATCGTTTGTCGTTGCGCCAAAAGCTCGAACTATCAACGCCCGATACAAACGCCAGATTTAACCCAACCCACCAAAGGTAGTTAAGCCATGTCACGAGTCCCCAAGGAGGTGCTGACCACCAAGTCAACAATCTCCCCCTCAGCACCAATTGAGCCTTCAACACCCACTGAAGGGAGAATCGAACCCGTAATCCAAGGCTTTGATACCAATTGTTGGAATCATTTGTTGTTGCGCCAAAAGCTTGAACTATCAACACCCAATACAAACGCCAAATTTAACCCGACCCACCGGAGGCAATTAAGCCATGTCATGAGTCCCCAAGGAGGTGTTGACCACCAAGTCAACAAATAATGTAACATATTGTGCATACTGGATACTTTCTAATTTTCTTCAGTTTCATAATCCTTTATTAACAAAAACATATCTACTAAAACTAAGGAAAGTCTATAAGGAACCTCCCACTTAAGCCTTTAGTGAAATACTTCAACTAAACCCTTCACACATTCTTTGGGGAAGCAGCCAGTAAACCTTTGATGAACCTTAAGGATTCCTCTAACTAAGGTTTTCAATATAGTGAAAACTAATGATAATGACATCAACTTATTACAAAGCCTTATCTTATTGCTTTACTTATGGGATACCAAAATGTTTATTTACATTATGTGCAATGACACTTGTTTGGCAAAAAAAATTCAACTACAGTTTATTTTCTAGTTCACCTAAGATCTCTTTCAAGAATCCTCCGCAATTACTTTGACCTGATTCAGCTCCATTTATCACATCAGTGCTGACAATGAAGATGCTTGTTATCACACTAGATTCAAAAGCAAAACCTAGTTCAACTGGCATGTCGCTCTCTCATTGAGGTAGACCTCTCCATGCTCTTTAATAAAGGTATTTATTAACACCACTTAAAAATAATTAATTAATTAATATTTTTTTATATAATATATATAATTAAATAATAAATCTTAAAAATAAAATAAAGTGAATTTCAAATAAATAAAATAAAAATACCGTGGTGCCCAATTTAGGGGCTTGGGACCTAAATCTGGGACTAGGTATTTAAGCAGGTCTGGGTGCCATTTGTAGGACAGGAAAGATACAATGATGAATTTGCAAGGCTTTTCCTGAATTGCAGAGCCAGGATGAAAACCCCATCATCCTACAAGGTTATGATGCAAACCCTAATCCTGTTTCATCAATTTTTCCATTCAAATCTACAATTCCAAAATTCTATTTTTAAAGTGTCTTTTAGGGCAAATCTGATCCTACAGGTGGTTGCTGATTTTGAAGGTCTGCCATAGACCAAACTGGACAGTAGATTGCCCAATTTATTCACCTGAGAATCGCCTATTGCTGTTGGATTGCCAAGAGCAGTGCTGATTGAAGTTCGACAGCCCTGTTGAGAGGAGAAATTATGTATTTCAACAAATATTTGCAGACCTGGGCAATGCAAACCTCATCATCAGCTGAGTTAGTGATCATTGCAACAAATCAGACCTATGAAGGCATGCCAAATCTGATATGGACCCTGCTGGGTGCATGTACATTAGTTTGTCGTATTATTTCCTACTGTTCAACTGTGACATGGTTTTCTCATGTTTGCAATTTGGCAACATAGATGGTTGATGGCGCATGAGGGCTTCAGTGAGAATCGCCAACAGTCTGAATTCAGAAGACAAGAAAAATGACAAGGAGGTGAGACAAAAAGTCAAATACATTCCATCTTGTCTTCTTCCCTTCATAAACACAACTGTGTCCTCTTCACCAGAAAAGATCAAGCCAAAATATTTTTAACAGGAAATTTAAAACGTGTATCAAAAACATGTTTGGTTCATTCAAACTAAAGCCAAAAGTAACTACTATATTGTCAAACTCGTATTGCAGAGAGCAAGAAAGAAAATAAGGAATTGGAAACTTTCTAGGTTAGTAACATGTTTCATCCATGCTGCTTAAAAAACTAAATGAACATAGAGTTGACAAAATATTAAAATTATACATACCTCAGCTGGCTATTACTGGAATTGTCGATTGATGGCATTCTGAAAGCCCAAAAAGAAAAGAGTTAGATAGGCCTCATTAAGGAGGGAAGCATTAATATGGAACAAAATCCTACAAAGTGTACAGAAATCCATAAAAATATTAAATAAATCAATAATATGTAAACATTCACTAAAAGCAACCTTTTGCACATAAATATTATAAAACAACAACGAAGACAAATTTTATTCCTAACCATATCCAACATGAAAGGAAGCTAAGGTGTGCAAAAAAACTTCCTAACACTAATCTAGGGGGGGAGATGTTGCAAATTTTCTTTACAAATCTTAACTATTACAACAATAAAAACACATTCACAAGGAGATAATGAACATGCATAAAGATAAACATAATGAACACAAGATATATAGTGGGGAAAACCCTTTCTGGTGAAGAACCCAAAACTCCAAAAGCACAGTACTTTGTATTCCAATAAACTAACGGTTGTATTCCAATACGGTTACCAAATGTGCAAAGTGGTGAAAGCTGTAATGCCCTGCCTCTGTTCGGAAAATTCAATAGTCTGATTTTTGTTGGATATTTTTTTTTTGAGGTTTTGTTGTCCCTGTTGTGTTTGTGGTTTTAACAGTTGCATTCATTCATTCATTCAATTCATTGATTCATTAAGAAAAGCACTATGAGAATGCATTAATATTCCCAAAAAAACAAAGTTACAGTTCCAACGATATAAGGTCCTTTATGGAATTAATTCAAGCAATAATACATCTCAGACTTTCTTATCGCAGTTTAGAAAGATCACAAAGTACAGAATGTTTACAAAACCAAACTTAAGTGATAACTCAGAACCTGGTCAGCAACGGCGTACAGCTGCAGACTTATCTTCAACGCTGGTAATGATTGTATTTCTTTACCAAAATGCTCCAGTCCAAATCAACTAGGCGACTCCAAACTTGATACTGCTGGTGACACTTTATCATCCACGTTACTCCCTGCTTGACTCCCCAATTCCTCCAAAGGCACGACTAGTATGGACTGCGTGATTTCCACAGATCACCACGAACCAGGCATAACAGATAGAGCAGCTCTAAACACTTAATGCGATACACATACAGGTCTCACTTGGCTGGAAAATATATCAATTCTGTTGTATTTTCACAGGTATCGCATGTCAAGAGCAACATATATCCGATCACACCTTGATGTAAGTATCGATCTGCTGAAGTAATAATGCTGAGTGAAGGAGAGCGATCTGAGAATGTGTATTCCGTTCCATTCCAAGAATGAAGACACCTTCGGCACTTATATGTGTATCGTGACCCTTCACATGAGTCGTCCTCCTTTACAAGGAGGGTGACTCTTCAATTTGAAGAGTGCCGACTTACTTAAGTAGGCCTATAAATTAAGTCGGCGATCATAGACAATTAAGTCTCCCGCCACTAATAATGCGCCAACAGTCCCTCTTTAGCTAGAGCGATATTTTTCTCAAGATCTGAGTCACATAGTGGCATTCAGCATAGCTACTCCTAGAGTGGGAATGTAAGTGAACACAACTACCATGGCTACCCCCATGGATGGTGAATGAATAGGTATCACCTCACCATGATAACAAACATCATGGCTTGTCCATAGACATCACCGCATGTGATATCCACCATTATAGCTTATCCACGAATATCACCTCACATGATATCCACCATAGAGATTTCCTCAAGTAATATCCACCATTATGGCTTATCCATAGATTAACTTCACATGATATCCACCATTATGGTATATCTAAAGATATTACTACATGGCATGTCCACAGATTTCATGTCACATGAAATCCACCATGAATATCTCTTTATGTAATATCCACCATTATGGCTTATCCATGGATATCACGTCTCATGATATCCACCATTATGGCATATCCATAGATATTACTACTTGAGATATAAACCATTATGACATAATCATAGATATCACGTCCCATGATATCCATCATAATGGTATGATCAATCAATATCGTAAGATCGTCACCTTACGATAATGATCAAATGTACAAGTATTCACTATTGACCTCACAATAATAATCACAGGGGCTCATCAAGCACTGAACCAAAATTGTCATGGAGTCACACACATGACATCCACCATGAACCATATCAAATGGTGTAGATAAGGGCTTTCTCCTTAAGTCTCTCTCAAACAGAAATGCAATCACAAGATTTTACACTTAAAAACATCTTTTGAAAAGAAGAATACATTAGTGAATAGCATACCTTTCCACCATGTCTCTAACATAGTGATACTTGATCTCCACATGCTTTGACCTTTCATGAAATACAAGGTTGGAGTATGCATCACTCTTGGTGTATTCCAATCTCACCAAGTATTCATCTATCCAGGAATATCATGACCTAGAAGTCAGCATAAAGGCCTTCCAACCTACATAAATGGGACTCCATCTCATGAATCATAGTCCTTTGACTGATCACTAGAGAAACCATCTTGACATGGTCCACTCCCTCTGAACCAATATAACCAAGATCCTCATATATCAATAGAAGCACATCCTCTTAGCTGCTCCCTCTGTCACGGAAGCATCCCCTGCTCACATGGTCCCAATCATGGAAGATATCTTTCTTTAGGAGACTCATCATCTAGTATGATCCTCATACGGTTGGAAGTGCTAGATCCAAAACCACCATGGATCTATTGTCATAAGATCAAGCCCTAGGCAGGGATATGATCATCTTGAGATTTAGAGCAAAATCCCTTTTCAGTATGCTCCCTCTCACTGAGAGAGCCCTCTTGTCTCAATCTTGGCTTTCTAACCCTAGATGCCATCATTACCAGCACAAGTGCCTCTATGGCTTTCACACGTGAACTGTTGCACCTCTGCAGGTAGATATTTGTTTTATAAAAAATGGAAATGCACAATCTCAGAATCTCCACTAAAGTCCTCTGCATATTTCTGCTGAATTTTAATCTCTTCATCACAAATTGAACTTCAAAACTCTATAGCCTGAAAAGCAACGGACTGTTATATATCTGTTTGTCACTTTGTATTAATAAAGTTGGCCATATTTAAGAAATCTGCCCAACATATTGTTGACGTGTCTAAAGTCGCATCGCTGCAAACTCCATCCGGCCAACGCAGAATAGAATTTACTCGTTGAGTATCCTATCCTCTCTTGGAATAAGGAAATCCCTAATGCTGTTTTTTGCGTTTGATCAAAGGGGATAACCTCAAGGTTTCGATTGTCAGGTCTTGACAGCGGGATTACTAAGTAGTTTGATGTGTTTTGCTGGAAACACAAAGGGGACTTACGGTGATATGGATAATTGTTGGATGAGTTCCCTAAAATTCTGTCCGTCTTGTTATCCGTTGGTTTCAGTTGGATGATACTATTTCAGCTGGACTGTGGGGGCTTCTCGGTAAAAAAAAAAAGGGAAAAAAGAGAGATAGGGAAAAGAGATACAGAAAAAATCTAACTATTTAACTAAAATAGCATGTTTAAGAAAAACAGACAGACACCTCCAAATAACCAGATTAAACACTATCAGCCATTTAAGCACAATATTTGTATGAATCTAGTGCGATCTTCAAGGAAAATAGAGTTTTCATGCTATTAAACACAACTTGAGAACTTTAACATTCATTCGATAAATG
The DNA here is from genome assembly GCF_030272615.1 of Cryptomeria japonica. Lineage (NCBI taxonomy): Eukaryota > Viridiplantae > Streptophyta > Pinopsida > Cupressales > Cupressaceae > Cryptomeria > Cryptomeria japonica. Next base: position 3,328,308 of record NC_081408.1, on the reverse strand, counting down.
TTCAATAACCGAACTAAGCATATGAGAAGGTTCAGATTAACCATGCAGAAGGAATAACAATTAGTCAATCCCTAATGGTATGAACAGCGAGGATTCTATCAGATGTTTATCTAGAAAATGCTATAGAAAAATGAAAGAAACATAACTGAATAATTCAAATTGGTGAAGAAGGAGACCATGCACTCACAATGAAATTGAAACAGTCTTAACTTTGCATTAAATCCTGTGTAAATTTCGCCAGAGCTTCAGCAACAATCCATGAACTTCTTACAAAATAAGGGAGAACCAATCCCTTTAAATAGGTTTCCAAAAATAGATGAATGGCCAAGATCTAATCTAAACAAGTGGCCAGATTCATCCTTGCAAAAGGTACCCATACCCATAAATGGAAGGTGAATATCAGCAACTACCCAAAAGGGAGCAATAACTACCCAAAAAGGGCAATTAAAATAAAAGCTATCCATAATAATTCAAAAAGTGCACATGCACAAAGTTTTAAGCTTACAGTTGACTTGGAAGTCAAATATGACCCTCTAGGTCAAAAAGTGCACTTTTCTAAATTTAAAAGAAAAAAATGCTTTTAAGAAAGCACCTTTTCCTTTCCAGTTTCATATCCCTTTACTAGAAAGTCACTCTCTTCATGCAAATACTCTTGCCAAATGTCTCGACCTGCTGCACGTTCTTCACGAACATATTCTTGGAACCTGGTGCACAATTTGGACAGCAAACTGAACTGAGGCATAGGGGGATGACGAATTTTATACTGCATGCCCTTGAGGTATTGGTTTACGTGCTTCAAACCATCCTGCCAGCTAGAACGATTACGCTCAAAGCACAACATGTCTGAATGGAATTGACCGACAAAACTCAGGTCCTTAGTGGAGTAGGTGATTCTATTCATTCCCAATCTTTCCTCCCAGTCTGGTTGTATTACGTCATCGGACAGATCATTTCTCCACCCAGAAACCATTGATCGGAGGATTGCCTTGCCAAGTTCCTGCATGCCTTTCAGAATTGCCTCGCATGCATCGTGTTCTTTATCAATGATTTCCTTTGTCTCATTCTTCATAGTGATAGTCCAATACCATTCTTTGAAAACCCTGATATCATGGGGGTCCAAGATGTTGGAGAGTGTAGGGATCTATGCTTGGGTCCAAAAGAGAGCTCTTACAAGAGGAAGAGTTGTAGCAACTACCTCATGGATTCGGAGGGATTCCCTTTTTACCTCTAGTAGCTTGACCAGAGTGGTCTCTCAATGGTGGGCCATTTCTTTTACTTCTTCAAGGATTCGCTCTCCCCTGTCTTTGATGCCTTGCACCCATTCCTTGACGGCTCTTGCGGTATCCCGTATTCCCTCAAATTTTGTTGTGGTCCTCTGTGCCAATGTTGTCGGGGGAATATGGGATTTAGGAGCATTATGTAACGGTCTCAGGAGTCGATCAATGTACCCCTCGGCCTGCTCAACACGAACTCAATACATGTCCTTTTCAGTTGTTATCTCTTCAAGTTGTCTGAGCATGTTTTGTACGGAATCCTTGAATTCCTCCCTTTCCTGCTCCTTTGTGGCTCGTCCGATGGGGACAGTCGTGATGCTATAATCAGCCAGTGTAATTTGATCTACTGGCTTATCTACAGGCGGGGTGGCAATATGAAGGGTACGGTTCCTTTGCTCATCTTTGGTTATCCGGGAATATGCCTTAGGCTTTTTCTTCCCCTTGGCCTTGGCTTCGCCTATACACGAGAAGATGTCTTCCAAGTCGATGGGTGGCTTGGTGGCTACCTTGCGCTGAGTTCAAGCAATTAACCAATCTTGTGGTACAGTCTGGGCTGATGCTATGGTTAAATTTGCACTTTGCTCCTTAATGTTCTCAGCCAGCTCACTGCATATTTGCAGCTGCTCCGTGACGAGAGGAGTGGAGGAAGTGTCAAGTCCCTTGCTCACAGCTGAATTCTCCCCCACTTCACTGAACAACTGTCTGGTATCTTCATGTGATGGTTGTTCTTCAGTCTTTTCAGGCTCACGGGTCTCATCTGTCCTTTGCTCTCCTTCAAAAGTAGAGTCATCCCGGGCAGTACTATGCAACTGCAATTCATGGCGGCTACCCTGAGTGGGTTCATGTACCTTTGGCCCTTGAATGGATGGAATCTCTCCTTCCTCTACTTGATTATCAAGCTCGCCAGATTCAATGGCTCTTACCTCTGTATCAAGCTTGTCTTGTTCAGGAGGATCATCAGCTCCGAATGCCTTGATATCGCTATGGGAAGGTGGAGCAGGTATATAATCTAGCTCAACTACATCATCAGACAAACTGGGGTCTTTTGATGATGAAGTCACTTCTAACCTTCTAATAGGGATCTTCTCCCTTCTTGTTCTCTTAGATGTCCGAGTTCCTCTACTGGCTTTAGCCTTCTTCCTTTTGTCAGGCTTTTCAACTTCTTCCTTAGGTGCACTGGAGGTTCCTTCATCATCAGAGGACTGAGAATCAAGGCTACCCATCAAGTGGTAGGTGAACTGGACTCCCTCATGAATCAGCCGCTCAATCTGCTGGTGCAACCACTAGTCAGTGTATCTTCCTGGGGCTGCCATAACCGCCTCAAAATCAGTGATTGGATCTTGTGACCAATCGATGCCTGGCAAAAGGTGTCTTACCGCCTCAAATTCCCGGACTTGTAGACAATTTCCAGAATCTGTTAACTGATCTGGGACCCGACGGTATTCATAGAGTCGCATTTGCTACACACTCAGCCTTGAATATTCGCATCGTCGGACCTCATAGTCATCAGAGCAGTTCTTCCAATAATCTTCAACTGACTCCTTTGCTCTGTATCGCCTGCCATAGGCTCTCTTTGCCAGATTGTCATGATCGAAACATTTCCTTGGGAAATGTTCCTGTAGGCCGTAGGAGGCTAGTTCTGCAAGGGATTCCTCTGCATGGGCTAGACTCTTGAGATGGACATCGAGGTTACCTATCATCATAGGTAAGGCAAATCCGAACTACTTCTTGTCTTTGAGTAAATTGTTCATCGGACGTGACTGCCTTGCGACTTCCAAAAGAACTATTTTGTCAGTTGGGTACCGCGGAAGTCGGAAAGGAGTGCCTTCAAAGCCGGCTATTCGGATGTAGGAGAATCTTGGGAACTAGATGAACCAGGCGCCATATCTCTGTACCAGAATTGTAGCTTGCTCTGAGAGCCTTATGTGCAGTCCTCCTTGCATCAGCCTGACCAGGCGCATTGTGAAAGCGTCATTAACTCGCTCATACTGACCAATTGCATAGGCAGGGCTATTCTTTTCTCTTTGAGCTATGTCTTGATAGTGCAGCTGTGGATAACAGTCATATACCTTCACCTGATTGGGCCCATTCCCAATTTCACCCTTCATGATTAAACCTAGCAGTGGTTGGTTCCTGGCGAACATTTAGACTAGATAGGATGTCATAGTAAAGTACTTTTTAGCCTCAAGTTCGATCAATTGGGTATGGATGTTGTCACTTATGATCTGGGCCCAGTCAAACTTGGATTTCCCAGCGAAGAGCTGTTCTGTAAAGTAAAACATCCATTCTTCAAAGTAGTTGGATTGGGGGAGTCCCATAACCGTGCTGAGCAATGTGACCATGTCTCCACGCTCATTGTGGAAGTCACTTCTGGGGGTCTTTTTTCCAATCCTGATGCTTGGAGGTCTTCTCTCCTTGTACCACTCCTCATTTATCAGTGTTCTGCATCTGGCGGGGTTCATATCATACGCCCCCTGCACTTCATCTATAGTTGTTGCTATGGGGTTGCTTGGGAGGGGAATATTAAATGCGTCACCAATGGCCTCAGGAGTGAAATCGGCGAGGACCAAATTCTCGAGGAGCACCAATCTGGAGTTTGGTTGGTAATGTCGGGCAGCTTCTACTACCAGTTCATAATTTTACACTGATGGGGGAAATCCTGCTGCTTGAGCGATTCCACTCTCCATCATCTGCCTAGGCCTACCATAGGCATTAGGGGAGAAAACTCTGTCTCTAAAATCTTGAATACCAATGTGGCCCAGGTCAGTATCACCTATACTTTCCCAGACACTGCATTTTTTATTCCCTCGGTCCCCCTCTCTGATACTGATATTTCATCTTTTCGACTCTACAACGAATATCTGACTTGGATGCTCGTGACGTCTCGGCTGCACCAGGTATCTTTGATGATTCTACCGCCGACTTAGGCATTTATCCTGCACAGTCGGACGCGGATTACGAGACGATATAAAGGAAATGAGGCAGCTTAGATAAAAGGGACACGCTAGCATACAAGGATCAATTTGAAAACCGAATTTAAAGAAAAGCATGATACTTTAGCTAAAAAACTTGACTGATCTAGATATGAATATTTATGGAGCTTTTCGTTTACAAATTTGCTTATTCGGTTGTGGTTCAAGGACTTAGACAATTTCGACTGCTGAACTTACACTTAGGCGTTTTAGGATCAATTTTCAAAAAAGGACGACCTAAGTTTGAAAAATGTGTTTCTTGGCTGATTCCTAGACTCTGTTTTCAATTGCTTTGCATGACGTCTTACAAACGGGAAAAGATGCGGTTTTTAAGACTTGATCAATTTAATTCATTCCGCATACACATCTATAAGATTTTGCAAATATTTCAAATGAAGCAAACTTACCTGGCGAAATGAATGGCGTGAATCTACACAACTTGAAAATTTGAATGGGAGAGTTCTGCAATTTGAATTTTAACGGTTAACTCCCTATTCTAGATTTTCGCGCCTAAAATTTGGAGAGAGAAAAATACAGTTATAACACTCAGACTTAGCAATTTTATTACCTTGGTGATTTTGCCTCCTGCGTGATTTTTTCAACAAATTACTTAACCTTCCACACTTCTCTGCGATTGTTATGGGTTCAAGGTGTTTGTAAAGGGTTTGGAGAGCTTTTAGAAACCGCGACTTTCTCCTATACGAACTTCGGCGTTTTATTGCTCTCTACAAGGTATGAAAACCTCGTGACTTTCACCACCTAAAGAAGAATCGCGGTATTACCTTAAATGGCGAATTTCGGAAAATAAGACATCTTTGCAAGTTTGTAGCCATCTAGAAATCGCGGTTTTAACCCTACGCGAAGTTTCAGCAATGGAGAATGGAGTTCATGAAAAACACTCACTGTGCGATTTACCTCATAGCGCAACCTTCGGCAAATGGGGTTTCCCTTTTATCCTCTTCAAACTTTGGCGAAAATGACATTTACCTCCAAAATTGCGACTTTCTTCAACTTCGGGCTTGTAGGGTGCTTTTCCAACTTCTAACCTCTCACATTTACCTCCTAAATCGCGATTTTCAGCGATTGGGAGAAGTTTGCAAATTAATGAAAATCGCGATTTTCCTTCGGTAGGCGAATTTTGGCTATGTGATTGCTTTTGCAAGTTTCACTTTTCACGCACTATCCATAATGCGCTTTTTGGGAATTTGAAGAGGTTTTCAAACTTTTTAACTTTTAAAACTTTCTCCATAATGCGCTTTTCGACATTCTAGGGGGTTTTGAAAAGTTTTAACTTTTAATACTTTCACACACTCTACCCTAACTTCGGGTTTGGGAGGCATTTTGCAAACTTCAGACTTTTCGCATTTTCACCTAAAAGTGCGAATTTCGACACTTTCATGCACTTTTCAAACTTTAAACAAATCGTGCTTTTCCCTTTATATTTGCGATTTTCGGGGTTTTTGTGGGCTTTGCAAGCTTTTGTATTTTTGCATTTTCCCCTAGAAGTGCGATTTTCGGGCTTTATGTGCCCTTTGCAAACTAAAAAAACTTTCCACTTACCCCCTTTGCACGCGTTTTCGGGGTTTTTGAATGTTTTGAAAACCTTTATACTTTTGCGCTTTACCCTCATTGTGTGATTTTCGGTGAACTAGAGAGTTTTTTAAACCTTCAAGTTTTCGCACCTATCCCCTATGATGCGCTTTGGGGTTTTTAGAACCATGTGCAAACTTCGGCAATAATGAGTGTTTTGGAAACTTTGAAACTCTCTCAATATTCCTCTCTTATGCGAATTTTAGGGTTTTGACCCATTCTGCAAACTCTCAAAAACTCATGTAATTTCTCCCCCTTAGTGCGAATTTCAGGATTTTTGGGAGGTTTTGAAACTTTGACATTTTGCATCCTTTTATCTCTCCTATATCCTCTGACGAAAATCGGCACTTTGGGTCCTCATGCGACCTTCAAAGGTTTTATCTATTACTTGGGGCGATTTTGCCAGTTTCTATCATTCCAAGCCTATCTTAGGCGATTTTACAAGTTTACACGATCTCTTGGAATTTTCATGCCCGAAGGCTCAACTGATCTTACGGATTCACCGGCTCTGCTCATGACATCATCATCTCATGGACTGATTACAAGCATGCTCAAAAGGACGCGAGACACCCTGGGTGGAACTCAACAGGGCGAAGGTGAAAAGACCAAAAAAGAGGAAAGGGGACCCTATCGGCAATAGGGAGCGTGTGCAACGCACAACACATATGAAGTCGACCATGCTACTCTTATTCTGAAACTTTTATTTATTGTGTCAGTTTTATCACAATTTATGTTTGTCTCCATGTAGAAGAGTCGGCCATCAAAACTACCGCCTTTGATTAAGTTGACTATTTCTGATAAAATCAATGTTTCCTCGTAAACAATGATTATGTTTTATTGTCTAATTAAATATTAAAGTTGCACCATTCTGATGGAGTCGCACTATAATAAACTTCTTATTACGAACCATTGAACAAGTATGAAGTCGATTGATTTATAAAGTCATCCATATTGATTTTGAAGTCGCTACACATAAATACTATAAAGTCGCCATTGGTTTATTTAATTGCTGCTCTCCTTAATCCATTCCATGGATTTAGCGTTGCTTTTTCTGTCCATATTGACTATGAACACAGCCCTTCTTTTGTTCATTCAATCGCTAATATATGTTTGAATTCCTTCATATGAGATCACTAAGCATTGTCATCAATTTCTCTTCAGACCATTCGCCACTCTCTACAAGAATAATACACTTTTAACTTGCTGCAATAAGAACTGGATGATGCACAGTGGAATAAGGTCGACCATTAATGAAGAGTAATCCGATCACCACAATCATGAGTAAATCTATCAAAATGAGCAATGACTATAATCCTTCACAACCTCTGCAATATAGATCACCAGTGTATTTACTAACTGAGATACATTAATATACTGCCCTACAACAAACCCTCCCAGATCTCATCAAAATAATGTGGCCAGTTTCTAAATACGAAATAGCAAGAAATAGAGTGACTTCATCCAAACAATTTAAATGTTGATCAAGGAGGATATACTGAGGCTGCGAAAATGATGGTCCCATCAACCTCTAATTGGCCAATAACAAAATAGATCACGGTCTGGTGGGCCAAGGGATATGCCTCTGAACTGTTGTTGATCCTAACTGCATGTGCCTTCATACTCCTCCATTTGTGCAAATAAATGTGTGAAATTCTCCCTCACCCGCTCGATGATTGGATATCTGGAAGTAAACTTCCTAAAAAGATGAAGATCGGCAATGTATGGGAAGCACCATTTCACTCAATATTGATGGAGGGACTATCAGCACAACCACTCATGGTGAACTTTTCAATGCATCGTACATTCTTCACTGTTGGAGAAGATCCTAAGATAAGGGTTTCGTAGATCATTTCCAAGCTAGTGTGTGACAAAACAGTCCATTGCATAGATTGGTCAAAATTTGACGCAAGCGTTTTAGTCTCATCAAGCGCATGACGAATTTTCACTCCTTAACTGGAGAGATGCCAAAGGTTAATTGTCAAAGAGATGATTCGTTATCAGGAGTGAGTTCAGAGTATCAAATATCCAGAGGTCACATTGCAGCGATCTCATATCTCAGCAGCAAGAGCACACGCAACGTGCAACGACGGCAACTATCGGATCCCCGAACTTGTTCAAGCATGGAAGTCTTTAACTAGACTATACGGAGAGATTCCTACAGAACAACTGAACAGGACACTCAAACCGTGTGATCCTACTAAGTTCTTACTCGCCTAAACCAAAAGATCCTAGGGTTGACCACACAAATCGACCAACTATCCAAGCTGAAGTCGCAGGTCACAATCAAAGTCGAGAATCTTTGGGGGCGGCTTCAATCCGCATACGGGCTACGTCTTCACAGGAACTAACTTCCCCACAGAGCTCCGATAACCTCAGTGTTGTCAACCTTGGTCTCCTACGGCACCACCTTCATAGTTGTTTACTCTGTCCTAAATTCTATTATCAACACTATACAGTTCAATGTATATGCTCTGTTGTTTACGACCCACACAAATTTGATGAACCAAGGGCTTCTCATTCTAGCTGCTAAAACACCAACCCTCGTTTCAAATGCAACCAATAATGTCATGTATTCTTCAAATGCACAGGAGTAGGATCTTTTTGCTCTGATACCATGTTGTATTTTCATAGGTATCGCATGTCAAGAGCACCATATATCTGATCACACCTTGATGTAAGTATCGATCTACTGAAGTAATAATGTTGAGTGAAGGAGAGCGATCTGAGAGTGTGTATTCCATTCCATTCCAAGAATGAAGACACCTTCAGCACTTATATATGTATCGTGACCCTTCACATGAGTCGTCCTCCTTTACAAGGAGGGCGACTCTTCAATTTGAAGAGTGCCGACTTACTTAAGTCGGCCTATAAATTAAGTCGGCAATCATTGACAACTAAGTCTCCTGCCGCTAATAATGTGCCAACAAATTCGACCTGCCAGTTCCAGAGCTCCCTCTCGCTTTCCACATTGGTCTAACAGCCACCACGCACTTCCCACTGAGAGAATACGTTGGGATAGGAACTACCATACACAGGAAATGGTTGCGACTACAGTAGCTAAAACCTTTGCTGAAATGATACTTCAGCTTCACCAATATTATATTTACTAGTAATTTCGATCAGCTTTAAACAAAGATTCTAAACGCTGGAAGAGTATTCACTGGACATTCGAACTTACCAGGTTTGCATTCCATAGTTCATGGCTTCCAATGTGCCATCCAATACTTCCATTTGAATCATATTCCCCAGACTCGATCTTTCACAAACGTGGGAAATGTTGCCAATGAGGGTGAATATCCCCAAGAGCCAAGAAGTTTTCAAGATGTCTCCAGTAACTCAAACTTCAAAAAAAAAACACCATTCCCAAGATGATCCCAAATCTTCATTAAATGCTCTATTTATGACTTCAGTTGGGCACATTTCTCGAGACACCACAAATGTGGGATAAATGAAAGATAGAATAAAATATTATTATCCCCTTATGTCTCCACAAGGAAGGGGTACTTTTAATTTTTCCCCTTTAACATTAGCTTCAGCATTAAATAACCACTAAAGTTAAATAATTAAATTTAACTTTAGGAACTTTTAATTTATTGCCCAAATAAATGATGGCTCATTAAATTTGCAATCCAAGTGAAGAATTAAATGCACCAAAATATTGACAACCCAAAATTGCTCCAAATTTTACCAATAATTGAGCCCAAATCAACTTACTATAAATAGTAAGTTTTTGGAAAACCTGTCAAATCACCTCCGATTGGCCTCTACAATTGAAATTACCTAGGCCAAATCCATCAACAATCCTTGTAAGGTCCTGGTTAGCCCTCGGGCCCATGGCAGAAGGGGCTAACGACAAATCGCCAGATGACTGCTAAAAAGGGGACATTACAAAAGCACTCTATGGCCTAAAACAGGCTCCCCATGCTTGGTACATCAAAATTCACAAGTACCTCATAGATAATGGCTTTCAAAGGAGTCCATTTGATTCTAATTTGTATGTCAAAAACACTAATGACAATTATTCTTATTCTTGTTGTCTATGTTGATGACCTCATTTTCACTAGTAGTTCGACACTTCTGATCGATCAAATCAAACAGTGTTTGTGTTAATCCTTTGACATGACAGACTTGGGACTTTTGCACTATTGCTTAGGTGCTGAAGTTTGGCAGACTGAAGGTAGTATCAAGTTCCGGATGCAAGACTACAAACCTGCATCCACACCTATGGAGAAAGGGTTGAAGCTGACAACCAAATCAAATTCACCTGTGATGAATGAATCAGCATTCAAGCAACTAGTGGGCAGTCTCATCTACCTTACTACAACTAGGCTTGATCTAAAGTTTGTAGTGAGCTACATTTCACACTTCATAACAGCCCCCAAGGCTAATCATTGGGTAGCAGCAAAGCATGTGTTGTGTTATGTGAAGGACACTTCTGATTTTGGTCTTTTCTATAGCATAAGTCACAATCCTAGACTTATTGGTTTTACATACTCAGATTGGGCAGGTTTTGTTTACAACAGAAAATCAACATCTAGGTATGTTTTCAGTTTGGAATATGGTGCAATCACATGGACTAGCAAGAAGCGGCAGGCAATAGCTTTTTACTCGACAAAAGCAAAGTATTGAAGAACGATTAACGCAACTTGTGAGGCAGTTTGGCTTCAAAGGATGCTTTCAGACATGTAGATGTCTCAAGCAGATCCTACTCCCCTTTACCATGACAATCAAGGGTTGCTCAAACTAGCCAAGAATTCAGTCTTCCACGAGAGAACCAAGCATGTTGAACTTCATTGTCACTTCATTTGGAAGCTAGTTAAAGATGGATCAGTTCAGTTGCTGTATGTTCCAATAGCAGAACAAACAGCAGATATCCTCACTAAGTCTCTGAGCCCGGACAAGTTTGTAAAATTCAGGGGGCAACTTGGTGTAGTTGATAGATTGACCACTAAGGGAGAGTATTAGAATAATATATTTATTATTTATTATTAATGGTCAATAATGTAATCTATTGTACATATTAGGTAGTTTCTATTTTTCTTCAGTTTACAATTGTTTTTTAGTAGAAACATCGTCTTCATGAATGCTATATGTACACTTTCATTCTTTTAACAAAATAATCACATTTCATGAACAATCAGTACCTTCACTCAAAGGCTAAAAGAATACAAAATTATTGCCAAATTAAGAAAAAACCAAGCGAAACAACTAACTTAAAAAGCAAAAAGTGGGGGTCCCCATATGCAATGGGGTGTGCGTGTTTACAATAGAAAAAGTCCCCTAACTCATTAGCCTAGGGGAACCCATTGAATAGGCTAAGGGTCACCATGTTTAAGTGCTTAGGAAGGGGAAATTACACATTTGTTAAAAGTTTGTAAAATTTAGGAGGCAACTTGGTGTAGTTGATAGATTGACCATTAAGGGAGGGTATTAGAATAATATCTTTATTATTTACTAATAATGGTCAATAATGTAATCTATTGTACATATTAGGTAGTTTCTATTTTTCTTCAATTTACAATTGTTTCTTAATAGAAACATCGTCTTCATGAATGCTATATGTATCATTTTATTCTTTTAATAAAATCATCGCATTTCATGAACAATCACTACCTTCTCTCAAAGGCTAAACAACTACAAAATTATTGCCAAATTAAGAAAAAACCAAGCGAAACGACTAGCTTAAAAAGCAAAAAGTAGGGGTCCCCATTTGCAATGGGGCGTGTGTGTTTACAACACAAGTCACCTAACTCGTTAGCCTAGAGGAACCCATTGAATAGGCCAAGGGTCACCATGTTTAAGTGCTTAGGAAGGGGAATTACACGTTTGTTAAAAGTAGTCCTTGGGGGTTCATCATGAGTCCTATCTTCTTCACTCATACGTTTCATTACTTTTGTATCAATTCCCTTTTGGAGAGGGGTTTTTATCGTATGGGGTTTTCTCCTTTATTCCATGTTATGAGAAATTGGTAAATGGGTACCTAACATGGCCTAGGGGAGAAGACCAAGTAGTTGAGCACCCTAACTTCGCACTTCTCAAAATCCTAAGTGGAAATTTCAAATCACTCCCAATTTTTTGTAGCAGCTTACTTGGCATATACCCTTCTTATAACAAAGGTTTCAAGGCCGCATCAGCATGTTTTTTGCCAAGCTGCCCAAAACAGCCCAAAAAAAGGTGAGACCAATGGTCGTGCAAAACGGAGACCCATAGTTGTGCAGTTGATGTGGCATAACATGATTGGTTTCTTATACCACCTATGGGTGGTCATCATCAACAATAACAACATTAAAGTCACAACTATTGGTGCAATGTTGTCAAAATCAACAACTACTATCACAGCTATCAGAACACACTCAAGTACTAGGTCCTCTCCCCTAGTAGTCAAAACCCATCATAATCATCTTTACATATATTACTCTCCTAGTTGCACTGAAGGGGGGGGTGTTAGTGTAAATATTGACATTATCAAACTAGTTAACTTTTAGCCTACCTAGGAGAATCATATTCACGCTAAATAAGTTTCCACTTAAGGACCTTTTTCTTTTTGTCTCACTTCATGTGGTTGAGACACGTACTTGCCTTTTGGGACACCTAGTTCATGTGCACTTGACATGTCATTTAAGCTCAGATGTATTGCACATTTGGAGTAGTCAGTCATTCAGTCTTTCCTTCCTACCTCCTCTATGTTGCCTATATGTGCAAGGCTCTCATTTTACATTCACATCCACTCATTTTTATGTGTTGGTTAACAAATTTATCACTCTATATTCTTACACCCACGGAAGTGACAAATGTAACCACAGTTGAACTAGTCTCTAACAAATATTTACTGACTAGTTCTCAACTTATTTTAAAAGGTGGCAGCTACCTTCATCGGATATTCAACAAATAATATTCTAATCAAGATTGCTTTTAACCAAAAAGAAAATTAAGGAAACACTTTTAACCAGAAAGCTTTGAAAGCCACACAGACAACATGAATCAAATCTTTAATTTTTTCAAACTTTTAAGAAATAAAATAACCACCATAGAAGCACCATACATAGATAATCCTTTCGCAGCGATAGAAACGACCAAAATTCATCATCCCAATATCAGATAATCCACTGATAAAACTTTCAACATAAGAAGAATAAATCCATATACCATAATTCAAAGATTATAAATACTTTGAATCCAGCAGTGTCTTCTATATTGAGATTAACCAGAAAAAATAGAAAATACTTAAAATTAACAAAAATCTTGCTGCTCTAATGAGAAAATCAAAGTTTGCCCAAAAGATCCTAAACTTAGTCCATGTCCTACTATTTATAGAGCGTAAAAGCAACGGTTTCTTGAAAACAATTGTTTTAAAACCAAGTCTTTTAAAATGCCATAACAACCAATATCAAGAAAGCAATTAAAACTATGAAAATTAAACGGCCACCCCATCTCCAATGTCCTTGACCTCAATCACTTCCACCACCCGTTGGTCTTGTGTTGCCTCCATACCCTAATTATTTGTCGGTACTCTTGGTATCTGGTGACAATTGTGGTGATGTTCTTGCTCCTCGGTGCAGTGGTGATCTGTAACCTTGTTTTCCATTTTGGAAGTGTTTTATCTGCTTCGGCAAGAGTCCTGTGTATACCATCGATCTCAGCTTCGAATGACACTGCATACACTTGCAGATTACTTAACCTCCTAAATGCTTCTGAGGTGGCAATTTGAGGATCTTTGATTTCTTTATGATATATTTCATTGTATTGCTCTGTCATTTCCTTGAGATCTCGCACATTCTCCTCGAACCCATCCATAAGGTCTACTTCCAAGGCATTGAAATTTTCCTTTATTTTCACCAGGATCTCAAAGTATTGTTTCAATTTCTTATTGATGTCCTTTACGTAATCATTGCATATTGTCACCTTCCATTCTAAAGCTTCGAGCCAGGTGGGATCAATTTCCTTAGGGTTTTCTACCAGCTTTTTTGTCATTAGCACAGCATGACTTAATGAGAGTAGTTCCATGATTTCTTTGGAGAGTATGTATGTGCTACCATGTTCCTTTCTGACCTATTGAAGCTCAGCAACCAATTCTTTTCTCTTATTGCTTACATTAATGTACCGTTTTCTGAATTTGGTGAGATAGAGAAGGCCTGCTTGATATAGTTCTTCTATCCATTGACTGGCTTCTCTGGCATATCCGAGATTCTTTTTAACCTTTTGAACAATGTCAAAATCAATTCCTTGAACGTTTGAGCTTGAGGCTTCTTTGGTGATAGGGTTTACAATTGATAAAATAAAATCTTTTAAAGACTAAACCTGGGATTGGAACTCGAGATTTTCCTTTTTATGTTCCTTGGTTCTTTTAATCAATGCATTAACCCAAAAATCAGCATGATACACATCCCCTTCCAGGATAGATGGTCCCATGTCCACATGACTGATTTTATAATCAACTTCTGTTATTTCATTTTCGTTCACATCTCTCACTGGGTCTGCAATTTCTAACAGTTGATGTCCAAAAGTAGAATCAGAGATAATCTGAGACATCCTCTTAGCCTTTTTGGGTTTCCGAGAGCCTTGTAGTAACAAAGCGACGGTATCAATCTCACCTGTCATAGGGGGAGCACCCTTTCTCTTCTGAAAACAAGAGTAGTACGAACCATCAAATCTGGAATCTCATTTTCCGACCAATCAATTTTGAGGTCTAGCAAAAAGGGTTTGGTATTCAAGGTCAATGATGACCTCATCTTCTTTTGTATCATTAAGAACATTGAAAGAAATTCCAAAAGTTTGTATTTGCTTTAAAGTTAGCCTCATGAAACTTCTCTTATACACCTCACCATCTTCTAAACAATCGTCCCAAAAATCTTCAATATCCGAATGGTGTGTGTAATTCTTAGCTCCATACAAATTTTGCCTTGCATATCTTTTGCTATCAAAGTTGACCCTTGTCAGTAAAGGTTACAAATGAAATTCACTTAGAGTTTTCTCGACCCCTTTGGCAGCAGTGTTGGTCTTACAAGAAAAGGAGGACATGGATAGAGGAAATGCATACCCCTTCTTTCCCATATTCAAATATTTAACATTAACAACAGCCATTTGCCAACAAACTTCAAGAAAGATAAGAAAATCACTTTGAAATCGAGGCAACTTCAATGGAGTATTCTCAAAACCCCCAATTCTAAGGTAGGTCAACCTATCAAACTGAGTATAAAAACTCCAAATTTCATTATCAAAGCAGTAACTTCATGCGAAATCTGCAGTCCAGTGTTTCCTTCAAGTCCTTTAACAATTTCCATGAGAAAAGCATCATTGACATGAGAATAGATTTTCATCTCAATACGCATGTTGAGCTGAAGAAACTTTCTATAAACAGGCACATTCAATGCAAGAGGACCTTGTGATTCTAACCTTGCCCAGACGGCTTCTTGGCTAGCCAAAACATAAATCAAACATGAACACATATTGAAAGCTACAGTTCGCTGAAAATATTTCAGCTGTTCATTTAAATGGTAGCTAATTATTGCAGGCCAATTGATAGAATTCTTTGCGCTACAGATAACCAAAATGAAATGACACATCCAGAATTCGAAAGAGTTTGAGCGAGCACTTCCCACCACACGATGTAACCGAGTGATGATATCTGAAATTTCTTCTCTGAAATGCCATCGTTTGAGTTTAGCATCCCTTTTCGGATTTCAACCAAGACTTGGCGATGGAGCTTTTACACCAATCTTCGTGGTTCTTGAAAAATTCCTCTCCGACAATAACAGACATCTCTTCAAAAGCCTCCTTTTTTGGAATACACAATGCGCAGGAAATGTTCTCAGGAACAATTCTCGCAACCACCGTTACGTTTTCAGCTCTAATTTCTTGAGTTTCTGGGTTATACCTTTTTGCACATGCACTTACTAAAACAGCACTTGGTATAGCGTGTAGAAAACCTCTTGCATGCACCAAGCTGCTTTGCAGAATTTTATCCTGCAACTGGTTTCTGCTATTCTGCTCCAGATGTTCCAAGAACTTCACAAAATCAAGATGTTCAATTTCAGTATCCCCTCTTACCAGACCAGTGATTTTGAATTCCACTCTGCATGAGCACGGGCTATTGAAATGAAGCACTGCATGAAAAACAACTAGGAACAAAATACAGATTTCAAAGTTCTTCACCACCTTGTTCATGTACTTATCAAGACATGACATGCATTTAATGCTGCATTTAATTTTATTCCTTGAAAAACAGTCTTTTAATCTACATGTAACTATTAAAAGGCAAATCAAGGTTAGTCTGTACATAACACTTTGCAAGACGGCGGCACCCGAAAATCAAGGCAAAGTTCATTGATCGCATGGTCGTGGGAAATTAGAACCCCACAACCAATGATCGGAACTACAGACTTTTCAATAACTCCCGCTCGAGTGACCAAGATAAGAGACTTAAGGGAATAAGTCGGACGATCAGGAACTTATGAAAATTAAGAACTCCGCAACATGGTTAGAAAATGCAAGGGACCAGCGACCGAGTTCGAAAACACATGAAAGCCGCAACTGAGGACTTTGATTATTTAAGTGAACAATGAGATTCACAAAGAGGAAACACACAAAGGCCAGAAAAGTAAAAGGAAATAAGGCTTGAGGGCTAATAACACTACTTAGGTTTCATGGATGACAATATGATAGATATTCTATTGTGCTTATTTCATTTAACTAATGGAATGTTATTTTCTTGCATTCAGATCTTGGAGTCTCCAACACTCGAAACCCGATATGACCTATTTTGTTAGGAACTTGACATAATCTACATAAACATTCTGATATCAACAACCAAGCTGGAAAAAGTACAACTTTTAAACAATGTGTATGGCTTGCACATGGTACGGTTCAATAAATTCCAGTAGTCATCAATTTTACCGCCCTTTTACAAAAGAATAGTAGCTCAATTAGCATATTTACTTTCATGATCCAATTCCAAACATGTTATAGATTGGCATGCCCTTGGTTGTTTCTAAATGTTTAGCACTCAATTTTAATTAGTTAATTATTGGTCATTCAAGGATAACTCAAGGCACTACACTAATTTATTAAAAAAACCACATTTTGAGACTTCTGTGTAGTTACTTGTCAAAGCAGTATCAGTTGAAAACCAGAAAGGGGCCTTAACATGCCTGAAACCTTAGTAGGGACAGACGATGTAGAAAAGGAGTTATATTGTGCAAAAAATCTGATAACCATACTCAATAATTAATATCTCCACAGAAACAATCTTACTGCATAAATCAGAGCAAATAGTGAGACTAAAATTGAATAAAAACAATCTGCACAAATTTTCCTTCAATATCTGAGAATAACAAACATTGATAAATAAATTTCAAAAACTGGGAGAGCATATAACTATATCTTGTACATGAATTTATCTTCTATACTTTTCTAGCCCCCTAATTTTATTTTATTTTAAAATCCGAACTGTCCAGAAACTGTGGGCAAATTCCTATGACTTTAATGCAGATCACAATGTTATTGAAAATTGAAAACAATGTCAAGGTAAAGTAAAGCTTCCTTAAAATGGTTATAGTTCAATCTTTATTTTGCAATTTGACCCAACCTTTCCTTTGCACATATAATTTCATCTCACTCAGTAATGACACTGAGGTGCCATCCAATGAGTATAAATAACCACAATTTTTATTGGATTTATGTTAGTGATTTTTGGATTTTAGAGAAACTGGGAACTAAGACACTGAATTGTCATATACTAGGATACTTTTCTAGACAGAATTGCATGGAAACGGATACAGTATCAGATACAGCAAATTATAAAATACATATATATTCAATTACTTATGTATATCTGAAGCCACAGAACGTAACACTAAAATATTTATGAGTATATTTTGGTTTTTATATTTTTAGTTTATAATATTTATTTGTTATTTCCTCATAACCCTGAACTGGATATGACACAAGATGGTGTTAACAAATCAGATACAGCCTAGATGTGGGTTTGTAAATGGATAGATACAGATACAGCATCCATGTCAACTCCCGGAGTACCATATTCATATCTGGTCCATGGTACATGGATATGCATATCTGGGCAGGGACAGGCAAGTATCCGGCAAGATCAGGCATTTTCTTTATGAGGTAATCCACTCAAATAACATGTTTCCAATATAGCCCAGTTAAACCAGAGTAATTTATTGTATGCTTGTTATTCTCACGCGATAATGCTAAATATATTGACTAGTCGCAACTAGGAAGTGTTTCATGTGCAATTTTTGCTCACTTCATTTTCCTACAGAAGAAACTTGATGGTCCTTTAGACAACTTGAGTCCAAATACAAAGTAATCGTATTCAATCTCAAACCATGAACATGTTTAAATCCAACTGTTGGTCATGATTATCATTACATCTATCCCATAAAGCAAATTATTTTAAAACTGGACCCAATTATCTTACCTAGATGTTGGAAGTGGGGTAGAAAAGGTTGATCCATTTGTCCAAGGAGGCGGCTTTGAGTTTGTTATTGAACTTCTAGTCGAACCAATAGGTCTTTGTTGAGCAAAAGGGTTACCTCTAGATGTATTTGAGGAAAATATCTGCCTCCTATTGTCGTGAGCCTTGAGATTCTGCAAAATAAAGCTTGTTAATGAAACCAAAAACAAACGGAAAAAGGAAAGTTCATAACTGAACTTCAAAACAAGTTCAACACAAGCAACCACACACGAGTCAAAAACAATGCATCCTACACATGAAGGAAATTCTACAGCCAATGAATGAAAATATTATCAATTAAAGACAGACAGACCTGAAAGAAAAAAATGTTTCAAGTTAAAACCCATATAGACAATGCACAGAATTGTGATGTGATAACTATTATAGATTAGTAAGACTTACTTTTGTAATAAAGTCACTTTAGAGACTAAATTTGGATTAGTTTATTTTTTATTATTAGTTTATTATTTCAGACTATTTAACATGCATTTGTCATGCATTGTCTTTATCTTCACTCCAAACTCCATATACGGAGGTTAATGTCTTTGTAATCTTGATCCAATCTAATGAATAATATTGTGTTCTATTTGTTTTCATAACATGGTATTAAGAGCAGGTCAGAAGATAAAATTTTGCAAACTGAAAATCGCACCTCCCAAGTTGAATCAATCAGATTTGAAATTGTGAGCAAGAGAAATGTAATGTCCCCCCCTTAGCCAGCCCTGCTTACAAGGTTAGTCTATTAATGGTCCTCGTAGACTAACAGGTTGGATAGTGGACCCAAGCTGGTTGGTCTCTTCTTTTGTTTTGCCAGAGCATTAGAATGATCACTCTAGTTGAGCTACATCGAATTTCATAATCTCTCCTTGGGCCACCTAAAACACATTTAAAATATGAAGTTTCACTTTTAAAAAGTTCATATTCCTAGAGAGAGATAAAATAATGACTCCAAAAGGGAAATATTATTATATGGAAAAAGGTGATCATTATTTTATTCATTTGGAATGTTAGGGTTTTAGCCCTAATTAGGGCGTAGCTAGGAGAATCATAAAAAGGTAAACTTTGGGGAAAAGATGTTATGTTGACAATATTTCTATTTCTCGCCTCCCTTGAGGAGCTTGTGGTTTTGAGGCCCTTGGAGACATAGCCCTCTATTGCTGCTGCACATCTACAGCTGTGAGAGACCAGCCAAAGGTGTGAAGAGAGACTCTACATCAGAGGTTTCCATTGAGCTTATAGTGAATCAGTTTTTGAAGTTTTTGAGACCTCCTTGCTTGTGTGAGTAGCCGTACTATCTTTGGAGGAATTAGCAACATGTTTTGAAAGCCACCTTTGCACAAGGGTTATATCAGCATATTAAAACAGACTGTGAAAAGACAAGACAGCGATTTTGAAGGACTTTGAAGCAGCTAAAGAAGTGATGCTGGTGGCTGAGTGAGGTGGCTGCTTGCTTGGCTAGCCGACTCCCCTCTACAACACCTTGGAAGTTCATTTCAGACACAAACTTCATTCTAATCAGTCCATTATTGTTAGACAATCAATTTCCTACACGACAAAAAAATTGGTGAAGGTTGCAGCAGTTAAAAGGGGTCTGAAAACCATCAAATCAGATTCATATCAGACCATATTGACTGAAGAATTTGGAGTTCATAAACTATCCCAACTCAAGGGATAACCTAAGTCACAAAGTTGAGCAAATATCATGCTACAAATTCGAATTTTAACAAATTTTAAACTTTTTTATCAAATTCATTCAAATTCGACTTCAAGTTCGTAGGGAAAAAAAAAAAGAGCTTTTTACAATTTAGAAAATAATTTTTTAAAACGTGTTTTGGGTTTCCGAAGTGATTTTCTAGGTGTTTATGCAAATTTAATTTTCTTTATAAAATGTGTTCACCACCCATTAAACCACAGAGTAGTTGCAATACGTGAAGATTCATTCCAAAGCACAAAGCCATGCGATGCCTCCAGTTCTGCTCGGTGATTGCAATAGTTCAGAGCGGTGGGACATATTCTATGCGACTCCACTTTTGTGCAATGCTTTTGACCTCCGCAACTCAATCTACTGTGATGCCTCTGCCATTACTTTTTCCTTGTGTTTGATTTTTTAAATGTTTAGTTTTAGGTTTGTGAAGTGGTTTTAAAAGTTTAATATTAATATTTAATTATATATATTTTTTAATTATTATATAATTAAATGAAATTAAACTTTTACAATATTCAGTTTAGTTTCATTTAATTATATAAGAGTTCAAAAATTAATATTATTAAACAGAAACATATAAATATATAATAAATATAAGTTTATAAATTTATTTTCTTAAATTGTTAAACTATACTAAATAAGATATAATATAATTATAATATAATTTAGAAATTGTTATAAATTTATAAACTATATGATGTATTTTATAATTTTAATATTATATGTTTATAGAATTTATTGAATATAATATTTATATTTTAAAAAAATTATATAATACGAATTTAATGTCGATTTTGTTTTTGGAATTTTTAACCTTGCTGAATTTCATTCAAATTTTATGATTGTCGAATTCGAATTCGAATGTTGTGACTTAGGGGATAACTACCCTGCTGGATTTCATTCAAATTTTATGATTGTCGAATTCGAATTCGAATGTTGTGACTTAGGGGATAACAACCGTCTATGCATTGTGAAACCATTGTCCCCAGCGGACTACCATGTGACAACAATCTGGAGTGGAAAGGATCAGATTTCTGTACCTCTGTGAGCTAATTTTCTGAGTAAGCACCTCTTTTATGAGTGAGTTGCTTAGCTGTATGTTCCATCAAAGAGTTCAATTTCTCCTCCTCAAACCACTGGGTATGTTAGTAGTCGGTTGAAGGACTTCATTGTTTGCCATTGAACTATTGTCAGGAGATTGATGTATCCATTTTCAATAGAATATTGATATAAGTATTGAACTTAAATGTGATTTCAATTCAGTTTTCAAACTACTACTTGTTATTAGAATAAGGTATTTGTTTCCTTTCTTTCAAAAAACTTCAAACAAAAAAAACACAACATCTTCTACAATTCCCATCTAGCTCTAAAAGATCACATTCAAGAAAAAGACACTGTGTATTATTAATTTAATTAAAGAACAAGCAGGTGTTCTTCTCCTACTGTTCAGAAATTTCAGCGTCCCAGAGAGGGTCGGACATTACAAGAAACAAAGAAGGAAGAATAAAAAACACAAGCATTTCATTTGCTTTTTCTATGAAAATTGAGAACTTTCAATTGCTACAAATCGTGATATTATATTCCCAATGCTAGAAACCACAGATTTTTTTAGTGGTTTTTTATATTGGAAATTGCGATTTTATTTTATTAGAAATCGTGCATGGATCTTTGAGCCACAACTGTTTTTTTTAAGAAAATTGTTAGGCTTTTCCTTGTCTATAGGTTAAATTTTTGTGATTGAAAATCATGTCGAATTTTTTTAATTTTCTGCATGCGTAGCACAGGTTCTATGGCTAGAGTTTGAGCCAATTTTTTATTTTCTGCAAGGGCAAGTATGGTTTCTCAAGAAAAGCGTGATGGGTTCTTTCAGCCATCTATATGTGTAGTTAGGGGAAATCATGACTAAAATTCAAACCAACAACTAGGGTTTGACTAATACAACCCAATACTAAAGTTTGTTGGAAGTATATGCTAGGGTTTGAAAAGAGGTTAAAAATGTTTCTATTTGTTTGGGACAAATTAAGCCTATGGCAAAAGGAGGCCACAATATTTTCTTTGGGCCTTGAGAATGGGGGGAAGAGCACTTTGTTGCATATTCTTGAAGTGTAGAATCCAACTTACACGGCATAAATAGGCTAAATGTTTTGCCCCATAGGGTACATTTTCAGAACATAACAAAATGCAAGTAAAACAGAGTAGTACACATATGCATGAAATGTAGAGAACTCAAAAATATATATTCATTAATCTTAGCATTACAATGTATCTCGAGAGCATCACATAACATAGCATAATCCTCTCCCAAGGATAGGTACACAGACATATTATAGGTGTCGACCACTGCTGGTGCGAACCATCAACCAACAACCGACCCCTAAAAACCTACTTAACAAATTCTAATTTTCTTGACAACATCATCCCCCCAAAAAAAGAGTCGTCTTTGGACGACACACAACAAAATGGGAAAACAACTATACAAAAGAAATCAAGGAGCTGGGGGCCGAGAGAGCATCCCTAACGAATAAGGTGCAGGTGGGGTAGATGCAGCTAGCTGCTCCCTCAAATGGTGGACTTGTTGAGTCTGCCGCTGGAGATCCCTCTCGGCTAATAGCTGTCATTGTCACGCTGTCTTGACCATGAATACCGCCTCCATAACCTCCTTATGCTTCTTATCCATATCCTCCAAAATTGAAGCAAGGCAAGTCTCTATTGTTGCTCGCTCAGCCTTCACCTAGGCCAATTGCTCCTCCACGACGATCACCCAAGTCCTTTGCTGGACTAACTCCTCTACACCTGGAGTTGAGTGGCTAACTCCTACCGAGCAGTAATAGCTATCGCCTGCTCAGCCTCAACCCCTACTGTTGAATGTTGGGCTCGTCGGAGCTCATAATATCCATCCCTGAATGCTTGCTCAACCCTCCTAAGTAGTGCATGCATCCTACTCTCACCAACTGGCTCAGGACACCTCCATTCCTCGAACATGGAACACGTCTCAGTAGCAGGCCATCCCCTGGAGTCAAAACATAAAACATCTCGCAAACTCCTCAACGCATCCTCCTGTAACAAAGGCGATCAGATTTCCTACTGCCTCATTTGTCTTCCCCAGAGCCAAGTCCTGAACTGAGGCCATCATCCACCATGTACCGGCCTCTATATTTGCTAGAAACTGCTCCACAGCACCCAACTCACCCAAGATCACAACGGCTACCTGCTGATTGGGCCCAATAGCCCTAGACTCCTCTCCCAGCATCGCCATATCTAGTAGGGGATCCATCCCCGACTCCCTCTAGTGTGAACTCCCCTCGTCCAGATCCACAATCTCCGACTATGGCACCACCCGTGGCTGCTGTGGTGAAGGTGGAGGTCCAATGGGTGTCATTGGGGTCACCTGGTAGCGGTCCAACCACGCATCCATGGTTGCATCTGGGGTCTCTAACTCCACTACCTTCTCTGTGAGCATCTCCTGAGAGTTTGGTGGCTAGCTAATTGCCTCAACTATTGGCGCTACTACCTTGGTTGTAGGTGCTATAGGAGAAGGGGGTCGAGGCTTCGTGCTAGGTCTCTAAAGGGGTGGCTCCCTGCTCGGTGGTGTTTGGAAGGGTGATGTCCACAACTACCCGAATCTCGGTATAGGTATTGCTCCAATAGTCATCCCTAAAGTAGGAAGTGGAGTCACTCCACCGTTAACTCACAGCAAGGTTGGGCGAAAAACAACATGTGTGACAAGCCCACTCGAAGGCCTGACACCACTGAATGGTGCAACGTCTGGCGTACTAGTACCACTCAAGGGTGTGGCAAATGGTATGATGCCTACAACACCACCCGAGGGTGTAACACCACCAGATGGTGCAACGCCAATTGTACCCTCCTCTACACTGTCCAACGTACCTCTAACAGGACCACTACTCACCTCCCCTCGACTCACCGGACGAAGGGTATCACTTCCCTGACTACTCCTAGAAGAAGTATCCTCTTACTCCTCTTCTCCGCTACTATCCTCCTCCACTGACTCCGGCTCACTCTCAGATGCCACCACTTGCCACCTTCGCTTCCTGTTGGATTGAACATCCCCAACACTTGCAAAAGTATCTAAGTGGGTCCCAATAAAATATGGGTCGTCGTGAAGGGTCCACCTGATTCTGCGACTGCCACACATATCTGTCGGGAGGCACGTATGTCCGGACAACATCTAGGAAAAGCCCAATGGCATGATGGGGCATGTAGAAAGCTTTATGCTGCAATGTCAGGAAATCATGAATCCAATCCGAGAGTACAAATGTCCAATCATATACTGCGCCATTTCGTAACCCGTTCATCAAAGCTATCATGGGCACTGTCGTGTCTGAAGCTCGGCTAGCCCCTATTAGGTGGCTCTTCATCACGTCCAACAGACACTACCACTCTCCTGGCACAACGAACGACTCCTTCAACCCACGCCCCTTACGTGCAGTCACCATCTCCCATTCCTCCGGTGTCAAATTACTTCGGCATACCAATCGCAGCAGTTTTTTTTTGGTTCTAGGGACATCTTCGTGGCAGTCTTGTCAATCTTTCAGCCTTCACTAGGGATGTCAAACACCCGAGTGAATGCATCCACTGAGAATGACACTGTCACTATGCACCACTAGTAATCAAACACCAAATCCCAGGTGCTCCTACCATTTGTAGTGATCATTGTTCGCAGGTGTGGCTCAAAATCTCGAATAGCTAACACTGGCAAACGGATTTCCCAATGTACTCGTGCCCGGCGAAGGGATTCTTTGATGGGATGGTCGTCGGCTATCTCCAGCCACCATGTCCTGCAAAGAGTGTCGCCCAATCCCTCGACGGTAATTGTGTCCACTGTCACCTTATCCTGCATTTTCTTCCCTTTCCCAGTCTTGGTTGTTTTGCCTGTATTTGTCCTGCCTGCAATCCTTACTCCCGAAGGCAGCGTTCTCTTCCCCTCGTCCATGGCGGTTGCACTACTTGATTCTGCCATTCTTCCTTGTTTCAACAATTGGTTTCTCGGGACCTGTAACCATTACAACCGTTTTCTCCAATCTTGTTTCGTTTTGCGACTCCACTAATTAATACATATGATGCTGGAATAGTATTTATAATATTTTCCTATTTCCTTGCTCTTCCTCATATCGGCAAATCTATGGCAGATGGATGTATCGCCAATGACTTCCCCTGGCGGATGTACGAGTGGTTGCATTCGTACGGACTCCCTTGTTTATGTGCTAGAGGTGGTCGTACGATGATGGCCTCCACGTGTTTTGCTTTTCCCTACCCCTCGATGGCTCCTTTCACCTATTCATGGCTTCCTACAAATTTTTGTCTTTGCCCGTCAGAATTTGTCACCAAGTCCGTACAATGCTCCCTTCACCACCTTGTACGGATTTGATCTTCGACTGTCATGCAGCTTCGGTTTTTCCTTTGCCACTATCGTACAAATTTCACCTTCCTATGTGATTCATTGTACGACTTCTTCGATTTGAAACCGTACGGATTTTTAGATCACCTCCTCATGTACGGATTTTCTCCTTGTCTTGTCTTGTATGGCTTTGTCTTCTTCCAATTTTACCTTCCTCTATCTCCACCTAGGCTTTGCACGATTTTCTGTTTAGTCGTACAATTTGGATTGCACTTTCCAAGGGTAGGCCGTACAACCTTTTCATTTACTGTCGTACGGTTATACTATCTCCTCCGTTTATTTTGTTTTAGTTGTGTTGGTTAATAGGTTTATCACCTAACTCTATATTGTCATGCCCACAAAAGTGACAAATGTAACCACAGTTGAACCAATCTAAAAAAACTTTTTAACGATTGATTCTCTCCTTATTTCACAAGGTGGCAGCTACCTTCGAATGATATTCAATGAATAGAAATTAACTAAAATGCTTTTAACCGGAAAGAAAATAAGGAAATGGCTTTTAACCAGAAAGCTTTGAAAAGGCATGCATAAAATACAAATACTTTTTAGATTTTCCCAGATTTTGAACCAACAAGATCACTACAAAATACCATTCAAAGACAATAATTTTGCAGCAATAGAGAACTGAAACCATTCACCATCCCAAATATAGATGCATCCACTATTAACCATTCAAAAGAACAGAAAGCATTCACACACCATAATTCAAAGATTACAAATATCTAAAGCCACCAACAAATTTTTTATATTCAAAACAGTAAAACAAAAAAATGCTTAAAGAAGTTTTTGTTCTAAAGAGTAAAACAAAGTTTGCCCGAAAGATCCCCAAAAGATCCACTAATCTACTTATTTATAACTACTAACCTCTGTCTTTTTCGTTCCCAAGAAACTAGCTTGCCAGTTCGGGTTCGAGCACCCATTCGGGTTCAAAGAACCGGTACGCCGATAGGGCAAATTTTGAAAAGGGGTTTGGGTTCATTAGTACAAAAACATGTAAATTATATATATATATATAGATGTGTGTGTGTGTGTATTTTAATATTTGTGCGGCCTATAAGTATGAATTAAGATTAGAATGTCACATAGCATCATATAAACAACAAAACAAACATAAACTTGTAATCATAGCATCATGATCATACCATAATAGCATCATATACATCAAGTTTAATATCAAAATGACAAAACATTCAAGTATCCCAATCTCAATAGTAGGTTTCAATTGGGTATATCTCATATCTTGCCCTGCAGCTCATGCTCAGAAACTGGGCTCCTTGTTTTGTAGAACAATTGCTCAGATTTGCTCTTGCTCTAGCCAAACATGTTCTGCAATCTTGTACTGATATATCTCTCCAACACAGAACTAAACCATATAATGTTCCACTAGCATTATATTTGGCCGTTCCAGCAGTGAAACGCTTATTTGCAGGGATGTAAGCTTTCTCAGACAGATTTGACAGAAGGTTGCTGGTTGTGTTCTCGAACGAATCTCTACTTTTAGTAATATCCATCGTGTTCACCAAGAGAATTCTTTTAGTATCTAGTCTTGAAATGAAATTAGAATTGTAATAGTGCATGAATCAATCATCCAACCATATTTTCCCACCTATGTCATTGGGGCAAAGGTCGTGAAGGGTTTTATTTGCTTCCACTCCACATTTTGAGCATCTATCTGCTGATATAGTTCTAGTGCACTAGAGCAAACCGTAGACCTTACTGGGAGATTGGCCATGGGAATAAGTGTTAAACCCTGAATTTTTAGGTGCATTAAGATACAGATTGTTCATAACTAGGTTTAAGTTTGTGGAATAGGTGCTGCCATTGGTGAAAGTTGAGAAATTATCGCATGTGTGCCATGTGTAGTGTTGTGACCTTTTTCACACATCGCCCCATTGCAAATGGGGACCCTCCCTTTTTCCTGCTTTCTAGGGTTTTTGTTAGTGCCCGTGGCCTTCCGCTTCAAGTTCTACTCGTTGTTGTCAAGATTCGAACGGTTCGAGTCCTAGAGATTGAAAGTCAGTTTTTGCAAGCCAAGTGATACCAAAGTCCGGATACCATCAAAGTGCCCAGAAAGGCCAAAGGACGAAGATCGCAATTGATTTGAACGAATTTGAACAACTTTCTATTTTTAGAAAGTTTGTTTTTTTGCTTTTTCCTATTTTTAAGGAAGTTTCGTTTTTGGCATTTTTAGCCCAATCCCCGGTATGGCTATTTTTAGAAAGTTTTCCCTATTTTTTAGGGATGCTTGCTTTTTGCTTTTTCAGAGTGGGGACCTAGGGTTTGCACCAATGGCACTAACATGCATCGATGGCTATCGAAAATTTTCAAGTTTTGACCCGAAAAGCTAAGTTTCTATATTTTAGGGGGTCATGGCACATTCAAAGGATAATCAGCTCTGAAAATCATCTAAGTCTAGAAATTTGCATGTTATCCTGATTTGGCCTGCAATTTGACTAGTCGAAAATTTTGAAAGATCTCCTAAAAACTAGAATTTGCATTATAAGTCCTAGAGATCTGAAACCACTCTCAAACATCCTGACAATATATATGAAATATAACTTAAAGTATAAGACTTATACTTATGTTATATTTCATATACAGTCTGCCCTACCTGGTGATACTTCAAAGTCCACCTTGGAGATGCCCACAAGGTCCGCCCTACTTGGAGGTAGTCTCAAAGTCCACCTTGGAGATGCCCACAAAGTCCGCCCTTGGAGGTAGTCTAAAAGTCCGCCCTACTTGGAGGTAGTCTCAAAGTCCGCCCTACCTGGTGATCTCTTCAAACTCTGGCCATGAAAGAGGTCTAAGGAGTCTTCAAAGTCCACCTTAGAAGACATGCAAAGTGAAGAAAGCCTGCCCTATGGATGAAGTGAAAGGTGCTCAAGATCAGAAAAGTCCACCTTGGTGATGGTCATAAACTCCACCCAAGCAAGTGTTATAAGTCTCAAAAGTCCGCCCTCCAAGATGAACTCCAAAGTCCGCCTTCCAAAGTGCACAAAATGAATAAACTCTGCCCTATCGAAAAGGCCATGAACTCCAAAAGGTCTGCCCAAGATGCCTAACTCCAAAGTTCTCCTTGAAAGATATGCAAAATGGTTCCTAAGTTGGAGAAGTCTGCCTTGTCCGCCCTCCAAGCTGCCTAAGAGAGGAAAGAAAGTACGCCTTCCATGAGCTAGAAAGTCCGCCCTACCTAGTAAACACTTCCAAGTGTGGTGTCAAAGAACCTAAAACCTCCGCCCTATGTAAGAGACATCAATGATGGCAACATGAAGATTGGAAGTCAGTAAATGGAGAGGTTAACATGATGCAATATGAAGGAGAATTGATGACAGAAATTTAGCTAAATATGAAGTGATACTTGGTGCCAAGTGGAAGTTCCAAAAGTCCGCCCTACACTTGGACATGCAAGATGATTTGAAAGTGAAGAAAGTCTGCCCAAGGTAAAAGTGCAAGTGTTATGATATCTCCAAAGTCCACCTTGGTAGTGCTTGCAAGCCTCGCAAAAGTCCGCCTAAGGTGATGAAAGAAGATGCCTATCTCTCCAAACTTCGCCTAGAAGATGGTTTCAAAGCAACACTTAAACTCTGCCCTTGGTGATACTTCAAAAAGTCCGCCTTGAGGGAAATGTAATAAAGTTAAGACATGAAGTGCACATAAACATAAGGAAAGTTATAGAAGTCTGACTTTGCCTTGCAACACAATGAGAAATAAACTTCATGAAGTCCACCTAAGTCAAAGATGAAGCCAAAAATACTTGCCAAGTATTAAGGAAAGGAGAATATTCCTTGGTGATGTCATCCAAATCTTCAGGAAATTAGAACAGTGGATGAAATTAGAAAGTTTTGAAAGAAGATATCTCAAGATCAAGTTCGAATTTATGGACTAAAAATCAATTTAGAAACTTGCACTTTTTGAACCAAGAAGAAGATTTTCGAACTTGAAGAGATGACAAGCCAACTAAAGACTAAAATAGAAACTTTCTCCATGAATATTCAGGACTGAATCTGATTTAGAAGCATGAATTGGACGGATATTTGTGTGTTTCTAATTGTGAAAACCAACTCTAATACAAATAAGACATTTCTCCTTTCATTATTACACAACAAGAGTTCGAATTTTGTGAAGAGTGAGAGCATTTTCAAGCAAGCTTCTTGCAGATCTGAGGGTTTTTAAGAAGTTTTATTGCAGATTGGAGTTGTTGCAGGGTGATCTCTTGCAGATTGAGCGAACTTTTGGAGGAGTTTTAATGTATCTGCAGATTTTGGAGTTCAATCAACTAATAGAAGGCAGAACTTTCAAGTTTTTTGAGTTTTGTTCCTTCTATATTCTCATTTATATCAAAGGTGAAGTTGATTGGTGGGCAGACTTATCAAATTTTCACATTTTTTTCTGAGTGTATTGGCGGTGTCTTTATCGGGTTTATCCAAAATTTTGATAAGAGGATCATTTTGGATTGAGCATTCTTTCTTTCAAGCATGACCTTCCAAGTATTCGCAACTTGTTTCAAAGCTAAAAGTATTGTGAAATCGGAAGATCAAAGCATTCAAACATCTAACCTTCGAAACTTAGCACTAAAAGATAGATTTCTAACTTAATTTCCTTTGGTTTTGCAGGTCACAGATGGTAGTAGAAGCAGGATCATCATAGAGATCGCAATTGGAGTTTCAAGCCAAACGGAGGATTGAGGACAAGTTCACGAGCAAGGTTCATCCGAGCGTAGAGATAATCAAAATTTGGCTAAGTATGGGAAATGTTTCACAAAGAAAATTCCAATTTCCTCAATTATGATGAAGGCATGGAGAAATCCTTCTCCAAATTTCAGGGTATCGAGAAGGAGGACATGATCACAACAAATGTCTGAACAGCTTGAATCCTCTCATTCCATATTTGCAAGAGGTTATCTAGAGCTTTCACCCTCCTCTCACGCAACATAAATTGGGGCCATGAAGAAGCAAACATAAAGTCATCAACAAGAAATTATTCTAAGAAATTCAACAATTTTCCTTCCGAGCTTCATGTGCCTGCCAATCATTCCTCCTGAACTAGGCAGAGAACCTCATCCAGTACTTCAGCCAAACTTGGATTTCAACAACGAACAAGAACATGTTATCACAGAATTGTACAGCCTGGCATAGGAAGTGAAAAGAAACACTCCTGATTGGCATCGCATGTGTTTTATCCTTGATGAGGAGCTAGAAATTGCTGCACGTATCAACGCTGAGATAAGAAGAGAACAAGAGCCAGCTCCCATACCTGTTCCTACACAGCCTCAGCAAGATTACGGGTGACTCACGCTGCGGTGGCACCTCATCATCTTTCGACCAATCAAATTGCTCCAAGTCAACATGTCCAGGGTCAATGAACCTGACTTATCCAGAAGCTTCTAGAAGGGCACACTTCACAATGCAACAACCTTCTATTTTCATTGATGGTTCATATTTAGCAAGGACAAGTGTCCCAAATGTAATTTTCTCATTGGTCGAGGGTAGTTAGTTTTGGGAAACCCTAATTAGGGTTTGTAGCTTTCAATCTAGGCCCTTGATCACTGTTTGATCTCGACCGTTCATTGAATTTTGAAAAACTATATAAGGTTACCTCCTCTCATTTGGAGAGTGTGAGGTTTTTGACATATTGTTGTGTGAAGGTCATTTTCGAATAATATATTCCATGTGCACTTTCTCTTAAGGCTTTGTAATCACTATTGTTTGAATGATTAGCATGGTTTCAATTTCCTCAACACTTAGTTAAAGTTAATTTAGATTTGCTTTCATGTTATTAGCGTTGAATGAAGGATTTGATAAGTGTTAATTGACGGTGTATCTCTGCTCATACTTTTGGTGAATGGATGATTTCCATTTCACTATGCAAAGTTAGTCTGAGCCCATCCTCTATGCATCCCAACATCTCGATCATAAGCACAACCCATTGAAGATTGCACTCACTTTGTGTAGTCGTCCTCAGCATGGCGAAGCAAAGTGTGGTTTCCCGAGAGCACCCAGTTGATACCGTCTCCGGAGTTCGTAGGATTAGATCAGCTTTCTGAAACCCTATCCCTTTTTCCTTTTTTTGAAGGTCTAAATCCCGGAAAATCCAAAAAAAAGAGAGCCTAAAATTGCTAAATCCGTCTAAAGTCCAGCAGTTCAACAAACATTTGTTAACGTAAGTCCCCCTTGAAATTTTCAGCATACACTACCCAAGAATCTATTTCACTAAAGTCGCTTGTTCCAACATATAGACCTTGGAATCAATAGTGATTTTTCAAGAGAGGATAGAATACCTTCAGGTATACCAACACGTAGATACACATGACTGATGGAAAATTTTGTACAAACAGCAAAAAGAGGATGAACCACCTAGGTGGAATTGAAAAAAAAATTAAATTTGGCATAAAAAATCACTTTTTGGGCCGCCTGGACGCTCGAGTTTGCTTTGGGTTCTCTATGGTTCTACCTGGGTTCACCCAGGTTCGACCCAGGACGAACCACCCCTGGGTTTTAAGAACCCTAGTTGAACCCAATCAAACCAGGCCCAGAACCACGAACCAAAACTCGAACTAGGGGGGTCCAAAGGAGAACCCGGTAACTCAGCCAAGAAATGGTTACTAAAGTAACGACCTTGAAAGCGACTGTTTCAAAACAAAAATTCCATAGAGCAACATCAAAATATAACCACTTCACAACAGATAAGACTATAAGGTCACCAGGCTCAAGCTCCATCATCGGGTATCAGGTTCTACTCTGCAATCCGTTTATCAATCTCATCTACCTTCTCTTCTTCTTCAATTAGCGCCAACAAGATATCTTCAAATTTTTCTTCATCAAAAATAGTAGCTCGGAAAAAGTCAGACAGGTCCAAAAGAATGTCCCTGCAATGTCCCAACATCTGGTTGTACCACAGGACCTTTCCTAGCCTGGAGCACCATTTTGTCGAAGCTAATTATTCGGGTATCTTCCTGCTGCGAGCTCTACCTATAAGCGATGTTCGTGATTTTCAACCTGTTCTACAATCTTATCTAATATGGTGGCAACCTTCCTATATTCACTGAAATCAGTTTGTGCTTTCCATGCAAAAGACCGCAACTATCGAACTATATCCTCCTGATCTTTTTCCGGCCAATTCAATTCTATGTTGTGAAACGGTAGCTCACCATCATGAGGCAAAACCATTATGATACATGCAAAATCATGACAATTTCCTCCTTTAGCTATCTTTAATGTTCTGTGCAAAAATATGGTATAATCAAACATAGTAACGTATGTCGCCATCTTTTTCGTATTCTTGATTGCTTAATGGCCATTAATGATGGTACTTGGTAAGTCTTCCCTTGATTTATTCCTGGGAAGCAGGCAATGGATGAGGCTGGGAGGAGGAAGGCAAGAAGTTGTTACTCTTATTGATCTAACAGGCTCATTTAATTCCGTCGACACCCAAGCATGACCCATCTTTACCACAACTTGTGTTGTCATCCGACAAGGTACTGAAATAACTTGAAATGCTAGAATATCCTTACTTGGAATTGAAGATGTCCCTTAAAATCTTGAGGAAGCTCAATATTCATCACAACACAAGGAATATCAAAAAGTCGGGAGATCGGGCAAGTCCACAATCATCAAACTCCTTTCGAAAGTGACCATAGGTCCGACTCCCTAAGGGCGCCAACTTAATGCAGATTTCCCCAAATTAGTTGGGTGATCGGACGGTTTTAAAAGTTAAGAATCCCACGACAAAGGATAAAAAACTCAGCCAAGCCGCGACAAGGGAAGAAAAGAAGAAAGTCAATAAGGGTTTATTTCCTACTCGAAGTTTAAATATTTATGGGTAACAAGTCGTACGAATGTGTCTGCATTTCAATTGCCATTTTGTTTTCCTCTTTCCAACTTACCATACTATTTATCCTTTGTCTTGACCATACGGTGCTATTGCAAGAAAATTCATATGGTGAGTTCTCTATTTTTTTATTTTTTTTTCTTTTAAATATTTTTTTTTTAAATATTTTTATTTAAAACAATAAAAGTACCTCTTCAAGTCGTCCAGCTCGGTCCCGCCTCCAGACGAACTGGGTCGTTTTGTTGCCACCTTGGTGATATATCTTTAGTTTTGACCCCTTCACTAGCTCTTCGACTGGCTGGTCATCCAAGGTTGATAGTCTGATTGCTCCATTGTCCCTAACTTCCCGAATTTTGTAAGGACCTTGCCATCTCACCTTGAGCTTACCTGGTTTTATCTCATTCGGGCCATTATACTTCAATACCCATTGGCTTGGGCTGAACTTCATATGTTGGATGTGTTCATCATGCCACAGTTTCCAACGTTGTTGGGCTGCCTCGATGGCCCATTGAGCCATCATTCCCCGCTCATCAAGCTTACCCAAGGCGTATAACCTTTCCTACAAGCTTTCCATATTGCCAAGCCGATTCTCAATAGCTATACGCAAACTAGGTACCATGAACTCGGCGAATACAATTGCCTCCTGGCCATACATCAGCTGGAAGGGTGTCTAACATGTTGTCACCTTGTAGGTGGTTCAGTAAGCCCACAAGACGAACAGAAGCATTTCCTCCCAATCTTCTTGTTCATATGCCACAGGACTTGTATATGACGGAGACCAGTATTTTGTTCGTAGCCTCTGCTTGCCCGTTGGCTCTCGGGTAGTAAGGGCTCAACAAGGAGTGAAAAATCTTAAACTCTATCGTCAAAAGTTTAACCACATGATTTACAAAATGCCCTCCTCTGTCACTTGTCAATTGGATGGGGATGCCATACCGAGTGATGATTTGCTCATATATAAACCTTGTCGTAATCAGGGCCAAGTTGTTTGGTAGTGCTCATGCTTCAGCCCACTTTGTCAGATATTTTGTCGCCACCACGATATACTGACACCTCCGCGCCCAGCTGGCCTTCAATGGCCCTATGAAATCCAATCCCCATCGCTCAAACAATTCCTACGCATGGGAGGGGTTTAGGGGCATAAAGTCCCTCTTGAGTGGTTTGCCTGCCCTCTGGCAAGTATAACATCCCACCACCCATTCACAACCATCATTGTATAGGGTGGGCCACCATAACCCTGCCAACAACACCTTTCGACCTGTGGTGTCTAGTCCCATGTGGCCACCTACGCCTCTCTCAGCACCCCTGGGATCTCTTCTTCCATGACACGTCTTCTCAATACTTGATCAAGTCCCATCTTGTAGAGCAACCCGTTGATCAACTGAAATGCCTGACTCCTCAAGACCAACTTTCTTCTCTCCCCTAGCAACATGTCGGTTGGGAACAATGAAGTCGACAGGTACTCCCTGATGTTGTTGTACCATGATGGTAGTGTGGCTATCTGAAATAAATGAGCGTCCGGGAAGTCATCATTCACTCCTTCAGGTGGTTCTCCGAACTTGATCCCTGACAACTGATCAGCAATTACATGACTCTTTCTGGGGAGTACAATAATGGTGAAGGTGAATTCCTGCAATAGGAGCAACCACCTACTGATCCTCCCTTGAATAATAGGTTTATTCACTAGGTAAATTAGTGCCTGATGACCCATATAAAATGCGAATGGAGTTGCTAGTAGGTAGTGTCGGAATTTTTGCACCACGTAAACCATCTCGAGAGCTTCCCTCTCTATGGTACTATAATTTTTTTTCTACCTTTGACAATAGTCGACTGGCAAAATAAATGGGGTAATCTAACCCATGTCCTGCCACCTGTGTCAGTGTGGCACCGATAGCATAATTAGAGGTATCCAGATGTACGTGAAATTCTCTATCCCAGTTTGGGTAGGCGAGGATGGATGCAGCCACCAACCTCGTCTTGAGTTTCTCGAAGGCTTCTCCCTATGTCATCTCCCAGATGTACAACTCTACCTTTCGTGTCAGTTTGTCGAGAGGGTACGAAATCTAAGTGAACTTTTTGATAAACTTCTGATAGTACCCTAAGTGTCCCAGACAGGACTTGACGCCTGACACATCCGTTGGGGACTCCATCTCAATGATTACCCTCACCTTATCTAGGTCTGTTTTCAATCCAACCTTGCACACAATGTGGCCAAGTAATTTCCCCTGAGGAACCATAAACCAACATTTCTTTGGATTTAGTGTTAGCTGCGCTCTCCGACATCGCTCCATGCATTCCCTTAAGGCTACCAAGTATGTGTCCTATCCACTGTAGATGGACCAATCGTCCAAAAATGCCCTAAAGTTCCCCACGGACATTTTGTCGAAGATATGCAAGACTATCCTTTGGAAGGTAGCCGGAACATTGCGCAACCCGAACGACATTCGGTTGTAGGCATATACATTGTCCTCGACCACAAACGTGGTCTTCAACTTGTCCTCCGCAATTGAAATTTGGTTGTACCCCAAAAACCCATCCAGAAAGGAGTACATTTCATGTCCAGACACTTCCTCGAGAATGTTATCCGGGAAGGGTATCAAGAATGGGTCCTTGATAGTGACGGTGTTCAAACACCGAAAATCCACACAGATGCGAAATTGATTCGCCTCCTTTTTTAATGATATCACTATCGGTGAGACCCACTCACTCGTCTCCACTCAAAATATATGTCTGCTTCCAGCATTCGTTCTAGCTCATCATTCACCCTTGCAACATAATTCTTATTCATACGGTTCAATCTCTTCCACAATGGTTGGGCTCACCAAGTGAGTAGATCCCACCGATAGTATCACTATTGGTGAGACCCACCAAATGATATCTCCTCAACACAGGATTCCAATCATCACCCATGAGGACAATTTTCGGGCTTGCTTTGTCTCCCAAGTTTGTCTCCTTCAATGTAGGGTCCTCGTACCGTATGGTTTTGTCTTTGGCAAATTGGTGCGCCAGAGTCTCATTAACTCAGGCCACCCCTTCCTTATACTCCCCATATTTAGGAGGAAACACATCTTTCTCCCCCACTTCATCTTCTACCTACAGCATGTTGCATTCTGGATGGAAGAGTTCATAATCCTCCATCTACCAGTGGAAGAGCCCATTCAGGGAGCCTGCCTCATCCTCCAAACAGCCTTCCACTCACTATCACTATCACTCATCTCCTCAACACAGGATTCCAACATCACCCACGAGGATGGTCTTCGGGCTTGCTTCGTCTCCGAAGTTTGTCTCCTTCAATGTAGGGTCCTCGTACCGTATGGGTTTGTCTTTGGCAAATTGGTGCGCCAAAGTCTCATTAACTCGAGCCACCCCTTCCTTGTACTCCCCATATTCAGGAGGAAACACGTCTTTCTCCCCTACTTCATCTTCTACCTACAGCATGTTGCATTCTGGATGGAAGAGTTCATAATCCTCCATCTGCTAGTAGAAGGGCCCATTCAGCGAGCCCACCTCATCCTCCGAACAGGCTTCCAATTGCAGAACACCCTCATCGTTCAGCTCCATCTGCTGTCTACCTTTGTCCATTCCGGGAGTCTCCCCCTCCAACTTGGATCTTGAAGAGGATGCCAACTCCTCACTCACCATTTGTGTATGCAAATCAATTAGAAATTTCCTCCCTTGTAATGTCCCCTTCTTAGCCAAAATCAACAGATCAGGATCTGTCTATTAACGAAGTCCTCGTAGACTGATAAGGACGGGCAGAGGACACTGGACTAGTGATTTTCTCCTATTTCAAAGGGCACTTTAGAGTAAACGTGGGTGGAACCAGTCGACAGTATTGTTATCTCCGAGTTGCCAGTATAAAACTCATTAAACCCTAGAATATCTCCTTCAAAGGCATACATGAGTCTAGAGAGAGAGTGAGGTGCTTCCTTGCTAGGTATCCATGAGGAGAGAAAAAAAAAACAGATTAAAAAAGATAAATTTTAAGTTTATGCATATTACTTTGTAATCTCTCCTTGGGTCACTTAAAACATATTTATAATATTAAGTTTCACCTTTCCTATGTACCTATTCCGAGTGAGAGTGAATTGGGAAGAGAGAGATAAAAGGTTAGTATAAGTCGAGAAAACATATAACATAAAGTGTATGTTCTAAGTGGGAGAATTGTTATGAGAATAAAGTAACTATTATTCAATTCATTAAATTTGATTGAGGTGTTAGGGTTTCAACCCTAATTAGGACAACTTGAGGAAAGGTTATTTAAAGGTCATTGGAGACTCATTTCTATTCATGTTTTTGGATATCATTTCTTTTCCATGTCTCCTTCGAGGAGCTTGGCAACCTTAAGGTTTTGATAACTTTGGAGACGGAAACCTCCATTGTTTGCACATCTACAGCTGTGAGAGACCAGCCAAGGGTGTGAGGAGAAGCTTCATTTTTAGAAGTTTCCTTTGGGCATCAAAGTTGGATAAATTGTAGCAAATCTGAAGCCACCTATTTGCTTGTGTGGCCATACCATTTCAGGGTAGAGGGAGCTCAAGAAATACAGTTTTCAGCACCATAGTTGTTGTGTTTGTCACCAGCAACACTTTGTCTAAATGTTGAATACCATACAACAATCTTTAGTGGTATTTGGAACAGCAGTTTGAAGTTATTTGTTGATTGGCTGAGTGAGGTGCTTGTGTGCCTAGCCAACCCACTCTTCTCCTTGTGCAAGGTCAATATTAATACAAACTTCTTTCTCATCGGTTCCTTATTGTCACACAATCATCCCAATACAGTAGACAAGTTTTGGAAGGTTGCAGCAGTCTAAAGGTTATTTAAAGACATAAAAATCAGTCCATCAGCAAGCCGTCCCATCCAAGGATTTGGAGCTCACAACAAACCCCCCCTCAAGGGGAAAGTACAGTTTATATATTCCATCATTATTGCCTTCAGCAGACCATCATATGTTAGCGATTTGAAGAGGAAAGGATTATATTTCTGATCCCTGCAAGTCTTTTTCTGAGTAAGCACCTCATTTTCTGAGTGTGCACCTTGGTTATGTGCTACCTTTCAAGTTTTTTATCTACATCAAGCTACCGGGTATGTAGTTAGTGTTTCTAAGACTTCATTGGCTTTGTAATAGCACTCATATCAAAGTGCTTAATGTACTCATATCCAATAGAAATCTGATACAAAGGCAAGCTTGAATGTAATTTTCAATTTAGTTTTCAGTTTGCTTCATTGTTGTAAAAGAAAGTATTTATCACTCTCTTTCAAAAACTTCAAAACAAATCATAGAAAACACATCTCTTGCAACTCCTGTCTAGCTCTAAAAGACCACCAAATAACAAGTGAACATAGTTTAATAAATTAAAACTCTCAACCAGGTTACTCAGTTTCAGATTCCAGTGTTCCACTAGGGGTGGGACATTACATCCCTCCACTTTCCATGGATAGCGTGTTTCGCTTCCAATTATGGATTACCTTTGTTGTGATGAGCCATCCCTTCCAAGGATTGCATCACAGCCTTTCTTCTTTAGGGGAATTACTACAAAATCCAAAATAAAAGGATGTGTAGCAATAGTTACCTGTTGTGCGATTAGGGTTCCGATAGGCTTGATGTCGTGTTGGTCGGCTCCCACCAAATTGAATGTTGATGCCTACAGCGTAGGCTTCCCAATTTCTTCCATGTCTCCTTGGGCAGCACGTTCACTCCTGATCCTTCGTCTACAATGGTATCGATGAGGATTGTGCCCAATATACACATTTCCACTACTGCTAGGTGTCTGCCACTATTCATGGCAAGTAACATTGGGTCGATCGAAGAGCTAACAAGGATCTTTGTGTGGAGTGTCGTTGTCGTACAAATAGGCACATTTATGGCACAAGTGATAGCCGCCTTCAGTTGTGGCATAGTCCTGAGAAGATCTTTAATCTATATCGGCACTTTCGTCTGCAACACTTGCTTCCAGACATTCTGCTTTGACTACGCATATAGCGAAGTACGGGTAGTGTCGATTGTCTCCCTGTGCTCCTCCATTATTTCCCTTTCAATGTCGACCTTAGCTTCCCGTACTCTCTCCTTCTCCGTACGAGGGTCAAGGTACGTAGCTTTCTTGGCTTGTGCTCGCATGATTGCCAAGGTCGCTTCCTCATTTGTCCTCTTGATGGTTAACACGTTCACCCCCGACTTTGGGCAGTTGGCATCATCATGGTCGCCAGGACCACGCCATCTGCATAGGTGTTGCGAGCTTTCCCCCTTCAAGCAATCTCTGCCAAAGTGTCCCCATTCGCTACAGGCTCAACATTGGATCATTGATTGGCCTTTGGCATAATACTATATCCAACGGCTACTATTATTATTGTTGTTTTTTCCACCCTTCCAATTATTTTTGTAGCCTCTGGATGATGTAGTTTTGTTGGCTAGTTGTTGTGGGGTGGCCACTGATGTGGCCGTTGACGGCTGCTCCTGTGTGAGGACCACTTGTGCACCTCTCGTCTTCATGTTGTATGGGCACTCCTTGGTGTAGTGTCCCAATACCTGGCAAATGTCACAAAAGGCCTTTTTAGGACACGTGCCTTTTGTGTGACCTCCTTCCTTACAGTCCGCACACCATAATTCTTTTTCACTTTTGTTGCTACTCCCCTTCATGGCTTTAAACTTCTTCATCTTTTGATGCATGTCCTTCTACAATTCTTGCTAGCTTCTTCATCTATACTACTTCCCATAGAAGAAGAATCATCATCGGATCGGTTGTTCTTCTTACATGGCGCCTAGTCTTCACTCTCGATATCCATTGCTCTATTGTAAGCATCCTTGCATGATGTTGGCGGGACCACTTTCATCTTCTTTCTCAAGGAGGATTTCAATCCTTCCACAAACCAACGTCTCTTCAACCTGTCCGCCAGTTGATTCTCCATCTTCCCCAACAGCTCCTTGAGCCGTCAATTGTATGTCAGCACGCTCTCATGCTTGCTCTGCTTCGTACTATAGATTTCTGCCACAATTTCGTTATCATCCCGAAGCAGTTTAAACTCCACCTGAAAAACTTTCTTTAGGTCCGGCCATGTGCCCACCTTGGTTCTGTCTACTTCAAAAAACCAATCTATTGCCACTCCTCGTAGGGTTGCGGGGAACTGTACCACCCACTCATCCTAGTTGGTCTGCCCATTGGTGGACCAGATTGTTTCACAAGTCCTACAGTGTCATACGGGGCCCCCCATCCCATCCCCCATGAACGTCAGCAACTTCTGATTTTTAGACATCGTAGTGGTTCCTTGTGACCCGCTCTGCATACTTGGTCCGGTTGGAATTGCTCCCGAATTTAGTGCACTAGATCCAAAAAGAACGTTTTAACTACGGTGCCCTGGTGTCCTCCCAACACTCCCAACTGCTCTCATATCCTCTACACGTGTTTAATCCTGTACGTGTCAATTTAATTTACACAGTACAGAAGATGATGCACAGACAATATTTAGAAGCAATTAACAGAACATCATAGAAACACATAGGCCAAAAAGATGTCTTTATTTGCATTTAATCAAAATGATCTACAATCAATACTACTATCGGGGTTCCTTACAATCACATTTATACTACTTGGCGGTTGGCAGAGGTACCAACCACCGCAACTGCCAACTACCCCTACGGAACCCCTCCGGCCAGTTAATTGCATAACAAAACATAACAAAAAGTATTTTTCCACTTTTCTGCCTAACATCAGCCCTTTAAAAAGGAGTCATCTTCTAGATGAATGAAACAAAATGGGCTAATCTAATCTAAAAAACTAGTGCTGGGAGGGATGAGAAGGTGTCCCTGGCAAAATCGAAGACTGGGAAGTACCTGCATGCTGCTGGAGACGCTGGAGACGCTAAGTGCATCTCTCGTTCTCTCACCATCTTGACCATGTGAGCAGCTTCGACCACCTTCTCACGAGCTTTTTGTAGCTCCTCCCCATGTCCGTGCAACTACTCCTCTCGACCTGCCAAGTTAGCCTCCAACTCTGCTACCTTGGCCGCCAACTCCACCTTTTGCTTGCTACTCACATCTGATTCCCGAACATGCTTGGCCACGTTTTCTTCCAAGGCGGTCACTCGTGAGTGCTCCTAAGCCAACTACTACTAGCTTTTTTGGATGTGGGTGCCCAATATTTTCCAAGCAACCTCAGCCTCTCATAAGGCTTGGTCACACTGTACAGTGAGAGATTCCACCTTGACCACTGCCATCCTGCGGTATTTCAACACCAAATCGCGAAACGCCATCTCCATCCCCCACAGAAGTGCATACACCCTATGTCCTTCCATCAACACCAGGTTGCTTGTCCATGTGTCCATCATCTCCTGGTCTCCAACTTCGGCCATCCCTTGGTCGTGAAGCAACGAAAGAACTCCCCCTCGTAATCTTCCTTCATAAAAGAGAGGAGTCGATCTGCCACTCTAGCAATCCTAGGGTCCTGACCAACTTCAATGTTTTTTCACAATATTCCCCACATCACTCAAGTACTTGGCCATCCCTTCTAGCTGGGATGCACACTGTTGCATGGTACCGAATGCATCCTCTGGATTGGGCTTCCCCAATCGAAGCACAATTTCCTCATCTCGAGGAGAGGAGGATTCCTCACCACCTGCATGCTCGCTTGTGTGTTGTACCAACAATGTCTCCTCTTCCTACTGAGAGCCCCCTCCTGCACCCTCCATCCTGCCAAGTGGCAGTTCCATCCTATCACTGTCGCCGCCACCATTACTGTCAGGTGGAGATGGAAGTTCCAGTAGGTTCACCCATACGCCCAGTGTCTCCAAAATTCATGAGTCGATTGTTTCCTCCTGGCAATCGGTATCTCCCGTGGGGCTCATTTGTGTTGTTGTATCCCGGCACGAGGTCACCTTAGATGGTGGTGATGCCTCCACGTCGACCACGTCAATCACCTGCTAAGGAATCGTCCCTGTCAACTCTCCTCGTCTCATGCGCTGGATCTCCATGCATTGGTCGCCTTTTGGTAATGTGGAAGTGGTAGCTCCTACCATTTGTGATCTTTCCCCGACACCTTCCACTACTGGTGTTTCTCCGATGACCTCCACATCCTCTGCTACGCGCACCATGCGGAAGGTCTCTTCCTCCACACTTTCCCCGTCTAATGAGGATGCATCAAGGGCCTCTTCATCGCTGGCCTCACTTTCCCTACTGGGAGACTGCACAACATCTTGTCGTCATCTCTTCCTCTGAGATTCCCCGCCAGCCGCCATGGTGTCCAAGTGAGCCCAATAAAAGATAGGCGGATTAGAGGGCTCTACTCTGGGAAGTGGTTGCAAATTCCCTCTTTTGTTTGTCGGCATGTTAGTCCGTATGGCTTCCAAAAACATGGCAATGGCATGGTGAGACATGTAGAAGGCCTTGTGCTACAGGCCAAGACATTCTCGAATCCGCTCTGAGAGAAATGATGCCCAATTGGACGTTGTACCATTCTGCAATCCATTCATCAGGTACAACATCCATATGGGAATATTTGATCCTCTACTTGCCCCCGTCAGTCTACTTTGATAATATCCATGATGGATCGCCATTCTGAATTGGCCAAGAACGTCCTCGTCACCCCGCAGCTACTTCCTAACTTCCAAATGTTGTCCTGTTCCTCTTGTGTCAAATCCTCTCAACACATTAGGCGAACCAACTACTTCTTCTGATCCAGTGACATCTTCTTCTTGGCGACTGCACTCCCCTGGTTGGGGATCCCAAATATCCAAGCAAACTTCGCAACTGAGAAGGAGATGGTAACGCGGCATTCGCCATACTTCACGATGGACCAATGCGTGTGTCTTATCATATCCAGCCACCATCGCCTTCAGCACAAGCTCAAAATCCTTAATGTTGTACACATGCATGAGTATAATTTTATCAACCCCAGCTCTCTTCAGATTCATCTTGCTGATGTTGGTTCGTTAGTTTCCTCCCACCACGTCCTGAAATCAATTCCCGTCAGCCCTTCCCAAGCTAAGGAATGCACCATAATTGGTTCTTCCCTCTGGACCTGGGGGTGAACATTCTTTCCCTTGCTACTGCTTGGTGTGGCCATGGTCCCTGCTTGTATCAACTTCACCCTGCTCCCGTCCTGAGGATTTCCAAAACTGATTTCTGGCATATTTATAAACAACACTTCTTCTCTTCAATTGCATGGATGTCCTGCCAATAATACAGTTTCCTGACAAAAGTCGTTACTGCAATTGTTTTGCGGGTTAACTAGATTCTGCCACGTGTTGTCCTGTGCATTCTGAATCCCTTCCTTGGCCGAAATTTCCCTTGCTTGTCCGTACAAACTTCCTCTTGTCTGTCCGTACGGAATTACCTATGCACGAATTCCCTTCAATCTTGCTCAGATGCTGGCAAATTTTTCCCTTACACCCCGTACGAAAGGTACGGTTTTGTGTACCGAATTCCACTCCACATCAAACTGAATACTCCTTACGAAATCGTACGGTTCCTCCCTTGCCTCTAAGTCGAGATGTCTAGCCCATACGGTACCTCCCATTTCTGCACGATGCCTCTCTTCTGTATGAAACTGTACGGATTTGGGTGTTGTGTGTGACCAAATAAATTATGTATGGTCATGTACGGCACTCTTTCCTCCCCATCAATATTCCACTATCATACAGATGTGCACAGCTCATTCTTGGCGCAACTTGGTGAATTTCGTACGGTGTCATACGTCGATGGCTTCCTTATTCATACGGTAGTGTACAGGTATGCATGTGGTGTAATTCCGTATGGAGCTAAATTGTTGTCCATTGTCCCATGAATCCGCTGTACACACTTGTACGACCTACAAGGATGACATTGCACTTCTCCTTCCCACATGGCTTCTCTACGTGATTGTGTTGACATGGCCGGATGGGGATACTTATAAAAATGCTTCACTTTTAGGGTTACGGCGAAGTGCAACATTTTTTTATAAAATAATCTTTTCCGTACCCCATAGAGTTTTTCTTTTCCTAACTTTATAATATCCTTTTTTTGTTTTAATTTTCACTAATGCCTAACCCTTCCTTATTTTTTATTTTGTGTCTAGCTTTTCCCACATTTAATATTTTCTTTTGCAAATACTCCTTAAATTTTTTACTTTTACAAGCAAGTTTAAATTTCATTGGCTGTACCTTCAAAGACCACTGGAATTTTCCCACCTTTGACTTATCATGCTTGCTTTTTGGGGTCCTGTTGACGTGTATTTCATACACAATCATACA
This sequence comes from Cryptomeria japonica, assembly GCF_030272615.1. NCBI lineage: Eukaryota > Viridiplantae > Streptophyta > Pinopsida > Cupressales > Cupressaceae > Cryptomeria > Cryptomeria japonica. Next base: position 3,283,826 of record NC_081408.1, on the reverse strand, counting down.
CAGAATAAAATACCCAAAGGCATCTTATCCTCTCTTGAGAAAATAGTCTCTAACTGCTGAAGATCTGCAAAAAGGATCAGTTAGATGGACTCCAAGGTTCTTTTAGTGGGGTCTCCACGTGTGGACAAGCTTTTTAGTGGTATGATGTGATTTGCTGTTTCCTCCAAGGCGTCTTACGGATTCCAAAGGCTCGAAGATTTTACTAATCTAAAAGGAACTTTCAAAAAATAGCAAAGGATAGGGTTTAAGAGGTCTAATCTAGCCTAACCCTATGAACTACTTAGCATGAATGAGATTTGGCAAGACTCAACCAACTTCAATTTTGCCATAAGATAACAACTTAATTGAAATTAGTGCGATCTTCTAAGGTAATAATGATGTTCAATGCATCAAAGACCAAGGACACTACTACGAAGGTACATATCCTAGATAAGAAAATGCTTGAAGGTTAAGGACTCAAAATGTTTTCCAGTTGACCACGCAAGGCGTTCCTACAATCAGCAAGAAGCTAGTGGTTTGGATTGCGAATCCTACCAAATATCAAATCTCACACTTAGTCTTTCAAATTAACAAACTACTTCGATTGAGCGTGATTCAAGTACATCCAACAACCATGAAGATAACTTAAGAAATTTGCAACAAAACACCATGACTTCAATATTTTATTGATTTCCAAGTCATCATATACAACAATTGCTTGAATTTCTCTCTTCAAGACGCAATCTTGCTACAAAATAAAAATTGCTTCTAACTCTAATCTCTCTTACATCAACTATTGACTATTACTCTATTCCTCTATTACACTATTACCAAATGAAATGAAAAATGGGGGTATAAATAGCATCCCCAGTTACAATGAAAGGTCCAGATTGAAAATAAATCAATGGATAAGATCATGACACCTAAGCCCTAATTAGGGTTTGTTACAAATGACCTCCTTTTTAATGAACAATATTAAATACATAGCCAAATATTAAATTTGACACAAAAATCTAGGAGGTATCAACCAATGAGAAATAAGATGTCATGTCATCTGCAACAACCTTTCATCTAGAATCTTATTCCCTTTCCAATTCTCTTTTTAGGCATATGCAATGAATTTTGTCACGATTCCTTCGATTTCTGTGCTTGGAATCTCGGGAAGATTCTTGATACTCTCTTCTAAGTGGATAACCTGATCAAATGCATCTAGAAGAGCTGCATCCCAAGTAGGTTCAAGTTCCTTTGTTCTATCAATCAAGAGCATGGTAGCATACATCTAATCATACTGCTCATCTGTAACATCTGCGTCCTTGCAAAAGATGATCTTGATTCTGTCCTCAAATTCTTGTATATCCACATCTGTCTCGACCTCGATCCTTCTGCCAAGAATGGTACGAAGTACCTCAAATACTCTGTCCTGGACCGGATTGATCACCTCCTCAACTTGACCACATCTAACACTGATGTCCTCGAAGAGAACACTCTTTATATGGAGTAAGGTTGACCACTGAAACAAACTGTGAGAATCACCTTCTAAGATCCTCTCTTGCGCTAAAATTCTTCTGGATGTGTGTCTTATAATTTTCAAGACAGGGATGACAACGTCCTTGGTATGGGCAAATGCAGCTACTGTTGCCATCAATCTGTGGATTATCTCAAGAACTTGGATAGCCTGATGAATGATCTTCGACATCCTTGTAACAAACTCTATGGCCATTGTATGAGATCTATCCATCCAACTACATGTACGCTGGACCAGGTTCCTGAATCTTTCTGCTTCATTGATCGATTGAAGGGGCAATGCCTGCACTGGTGATCTAACTGGATCCTGACGTCCCAAAGGTTCATTGATGTGACTGAAATATGTCTTCCATGCACCGACCTCTCTCTCAAGCTTTCTATTCTTTTCTACTTCTTCTCTAAGCTTGTCCTTCAATGCCTCAAATGTGTCGGTGGCATCATCTAAAGTCTGCTCTGCTGTGGATGGTCCTAACTCAATAGTCTGTATATGATAGTCTTCTGCTAGGATCTCACCCTCATATTTGTCTGCTGCCGGTGTAGCTATCTGCAGTTTTCTAGATCCAGTCTCATCTCGAATCATCTTGGACATCTTTGTAGCCTTCTTCTTCTCTGTTGTCATATGTGAACGTCCAACAAGGCTCTCTAAATCAATTGCACTGTCCTCGTCCTCAATTACGATCACCTTAGTCAATCTTTCCTTCAACCAATCTGGGATATTCGATCTTGTCTCTTGAACTTGAATTTCTTTATGTACTATTTCTTCCTGTCTAGGAGGAGATGTTACTTCATTATCCTCTTCTAACTCATAATCTTGGAGAGATCCATCGGATGAAACATGCTGTGCCTGTCCTTCCTCCTGTCTGTCATTCTGTACCATCGACTCCATGGACTCTTCCACTCGAACTGTTCTATCCTCTGGTCTGGAAGAAGTACCTGGTGTTTGATCTTTGTTGGCACCTTGTTTTTTCTTGGAAGACTCCTTCTTTTCTGATCTTTCCTTTCTCTTTGAACCTCTCGAATGGAGATTGCCCTCACTGGCACATCGAAGGTTACCTTCACCTGAATTCCTAGGATTAGGATTGCCTTCACTAACACTTGCTCCACCTTCGGCTGGCTTTTCTTCCAAAGTAAAAGACATAGCTATGCCTTGCTCTCTCAACTTCTGATGCTGAACGTCTACCCATCTGCGAGTACAAGACAAGACTGGTGCCATCAAATCATCTAAACCCACGACCTCAGGTTCATTCCAATTCAAACTTATTGTTTTGCTTTCTCTATCATATGAAGATTGGATGTGCCTGCCGTTGTCCTGAGCTTGGTCGGCCACTCTGTAAATCTTACATTTCCTGATGAAATCCAAAGGCAATCTAGAATGTATCTGTCGTTTCACTTCGAGATCATCTAGGAGATTCATCATAAAATCTTCAATTTGGTGCTCATGTCTAAATCTTCTACCGACCGTCTCCTCTAAATATCCATGTGGATCAAAACTATTCCTCCAAGCAAAAGATGAAAAAGAATACAAAGCTAACTCCTTCTCTGCGTCATCCATGGCTAAGACATTAGGACATACCTCAACTGAATTACCCAAAATAATAGGTACCTGAACCCCATTCTGATGTCTGTGTCTGAATGCCTTCACATATGCTGCCAACTGCCTTGTTACTTCAAGTAACACAATTCTGTCTGTCGGGTACCTCGGCAACATGTATGGAGGTAAAGGACATCCATGCACTCTAATGTAAGTGAACTTGGGAAATTGAATGAACCAAGCACCATACCTCTTGATGAATTCCTGGGCATCCTGAGATAATCTGTTGTGAATCCCTCCTTGCAACGTCCTTGTGATGTTCATCGTGAAAGTATCATTGACTAATTTGTAGTTCTTCCCTGGTGGATGATGCAAGTAGGTATAGGATTCACAAGCTCTGACCTCGCCGGGTCCTCTTCCAATCACTCCTCTGTGAGGTAGTCCTGCGTACTCAACGCTCCTGATTAAGGCATAGATGACGTATGAACTCATGTGGAAGGACTTAGTAGCCCTGAGTCTTCTCAACTGTACGTCTAAGCAATGGCTAATTATCCTAGCCCAATGTATCGTACCCTTTCCTTGAACAATCACCTGGATGAAGTAAAACATCCATTTCTCAAAATAGAAGGCATGAGGTGCTCCTGTAACTCTGTTGAGCATGGTAATCAAATCTCTGTACTCCTCTTGGAAATCAATCCTGTGTGGTGTGTTCGGTACTTTGCTCAGACGGGGACGACTCTTGAGTAGCCAGTTCTTGTTGATTATGCTTAGGCAAGCATCTGGATCATCATCGTACACTGATCTGGCTCCTTCAATGCTCTTGTATATCATGTCCCTGTGCTCTGGAAGATGGAAGGCTTCACTTATGGCTTCCTCTGAAAGGTACGCCAAAGTGCTTCCCTCATTGGACACAATTGTCCTAGACTGTGGATTGTAGTGACGGGCACACTCGATCATCAACTCGTGGCACTGAATAGCTGGAGGAAAACCGGCTGCCTTAATGATGCCACTCTCTATTATTCTCCGGGCGACAGGTGATGGCTTGCCAATGTAAGGGACCTCTCGGAACTTCTTCGTGCTAAAGTTCCCCAAGTTTGTATCTCCAATGTTGCTCCACTTTGACACGATCTTGGTCTCCACTTCTTCGGTCTTCTGATCTTCTTTCATGAGAGCCGAGCGGCTGGTGGATGCTCCCGCCTTTGGGGTCGCCATACCTACACAACATTTCATTATAAGAACTATATTTTGCAATAAATAGCGTAAATAAGAGAGACAAATTTTTTAGGAAACCTCATGATAAGTCTCTAGAGTTATCATTTCCTAAAAAACAACGATTGAGCCAAGAGATTCAAAATTTCAAAATTTCAAAATTTGAAATATGACGATGAATGAATAAAGCAATAATAATTAAATCGCCATACCTCGATAGAGAGCTAACTCTAGAATGCAAAAACAAAATTCGCCTAGGCAAAATTTGAGGTATAAAATAGTCTTCAATGTGGTCTCCTCAAAATTGACTTTGCCACCCTTGGAGCGAACGTGATCTTCAAGTATCGCCTTAGACGTGGTCTTAAATGATCTTCAAATTTGTCCTTGACAAATCGCTCAAACAAATCCTCCAAGTCTTTAGCAAATTCGCCTTAATGTATCCTCAAGTTCGCATTTGGTGTGGTCCTCAAATTCGCACCACCCTTGATGTATAAAGCGCCACCCTTGGTTTGAATTCGCACCACCCTTGGAGTGTCTACGCCACCTTCGATAATATTCGCACTATCTTCACTTCTCCTCAATTCGCATGAAAAAATGATTATGTAAAAATGAAATCTTTCACCCTTCATATATAGCGCGCTCATCCTTTCACCCCTTAGGCCGACTCGCTTAATAAAACCATTTTTTAAATGATTTGCAATAAAATAACAAGGCCGACTTGCTTAATTGGGCGCTTCAAATCGATTTTTATATTAATTAAATAATTAATTATTAATGCCTTGCGTTTTTTAAATGAGAATTTCGATTTTTAATAAAGGCAAAAAATAATTAATAAAAGATAACGCCATATTAAATGCTAAATAAAAATGGATTTTCAATTTTTTAATCGATTTAGCATTTAAGGAAAATTTGAATTGTTTAATTTGGCGCCAAAACTGGAAAACAAAGGGACGTACCTCATCGCTCTGGTCCCTTGGAGAGGGACAGGAGCGATCCATGATTTTGGTCTTGATTTTGCATTTCTTACGTCCAACTCCTTCATCTTCGTGTTGAAATCGATCATCATGATGAGTCCTTTGAATTTGATCATCTTGCATGCGTACTTAAAGGCCTCTTGAATGTTCATCGCCCTTGTCCCTTGGAGAGGGACAGGAGCGATCTCCAAATTTCTACGTCCATCTTGCATCTTTTAACTTCGATCTTTATTGTTGGCGAATAACATCCTTTGTTCGTGTCTTTTGCGCTTATTCCATTTGTCTTCATTATGTGTTTGGACGCATTAAAGGGATCATCGCCCTTGTCCCTTAGAGAGGGACAGGAGCGATCCACGTTTTCTCCTTGACCTTGGCAACTTTACACTTTGATCTCCTTTGCGATGTCCTTCAAACGTCGTCCTTCACCTTGCTTATCCTCGCCTAGCTTTGATCTTGAAGGAATATGCGTGCTTTTGATGATATCGCGCTGGTCCTTGTCCAAAGGACAGGAGCGATGTGAGCTTTTACCTTGATTGGCAATGGCAATGTTTGGACGTTCAAAACCCTTGCGAATTATCTTCAAACAATGCCTTGGACCATATGCTATCTTATGACGTCTTGACTTAGCTTGAACTTGAAGCAAAACGAGGAATCCAAAGCAAATCGCCCTGGTCCCTTCCTGAGGGACAGGAGCGATATAGTCTCCATGCTCAAAATGATGATCATTTTACGTTCAAAACCCTTGTATATCATCTTTTTATCATACCATGGACCCTCTAAAACATTGCAACGTCTTGTCCCTACGTAAATTTGGCATGAAATGGCCAATGCATCTAACATCGCCCTGGTCCTTTCCTGAGGGACAGGAGCGATCTATGTTATAGGGTGTCAATCTCTTCATTTTAACGTCCTTTGAGTGTTTGCACATGATGAAGACGCCTTGAAATGTCCCTCGCCACCTTGTCTTGACTTGTGGCGACCTTGAACTTTGGAGGAACGACCTTGAACTTGCGTAGGAAGTATCATCACCATTGTATCACCCTGGTCCCTTGGAGAGGGACAGGAGCAATCCTTCCCTTGTGGCCACTATCTCACTTTGCCAGGTTCCAAGTTTATATTCAACGGACTCGTCCCTCTTCACTCTATTCGTCCATGCCTTGACATCATCTGTAACTTTGCAAGAAAAGCAATTATATCAAAAATCGCTCTGGTCCCTTCCTGAGGGACAGGAGCGAACTAGGCATTTAACACTGTTATGGACGTCCCAAAAATCTTCAATTTATATTCAACGCATTTATCTCATGTTTTCCCTTGTTTTTGAACGTAAACTTGCCTTGACCTTTGTCTGGATTTTGCATAATGAAGGAAATCGCTCTGGTCCCTGGGAGAGGGACGAGAGCTACAAGGTACCTCGCCCTGGTCCCTTGGAGAGGGACAGGAGCGATTTGGTCAATATAGGTCATTCTCCTTCGTTTTTGCATATCAAATTATATTCATTTGGCAAAGCATCTTCCTTTGGACGTCCTCAAATCATTAAGTTTTCAAAATCTTGCAAGGACAAGGTGAAATTTGAATTGTAGCTCCGGTCCTTCACTGAGGGACAGGAGCGATTTTCCTCCTGGAGGCATTTCTGTGCTCATGAAAATCTTCAATTTATATTCAATGGAAAGATATCGCCGTTCTCCATCACTTCCAACTTGAAATTTGTCTGGACTCTGCAGGGATGATGAGATATTTGAAAATGAGCTCCCGTCCTTCACTGAGGGACAGGAGCGATTTTGCTCCTACAGGCCAAAATAACATGATTTTTCACATTTTAACACTTCACGAGGTGAAAACAAATCAATTCTAATGCCCAGGATCAAAAATCAAAAAAAGTCAAAATTTGGTCAAAATATTCAATCGGACAAAAATTCACATTGACTGTCAACACTTAGACAAATTTAAAGCTTTGCATCAACATTCCAATTGAAAATTAGACCATTTTGGCGAACTCATTGCATTCAAAATTTGCATTCTAGAAAAGAAGCTCGAAAACTCTCAAAGAAACGACTGAATTCTGGCTTGAAAAGGCGAAATTTAAAACCCTAAGGCTTGGCCCTAAATCCAGACGACCAACTAACTAACAAAACCCTAAAAACGAAAGCGAAAACGAGCGAAAAACAAGCAAAAAGAGGGGGTCCCCATTTGCGATGGGGCGATGTGTGAAATGGTCACAACAGGTCCATACTACCATTTCTGGATGTGCCACTTCTCTGCCATGGGCACTTGATTTCCTCCTTGGGATGCGCAACTTGATCCTTCCTAATCATCTTTTCACCTTCTTCCTCTTCACCTGGCAATCGACTTCTAGCTTCTTTTGTTTCTTCTTCAATTTCCCTAGGTCGCCATCGTCATTATCTTTTGTCATTCATTTTATCCCTCTAGGGTCCTCCTCATGTCTCATTCTAATCTCTAAGTCATGTAGCCGAGCACACATGTACAGAGGCCTTCTATAGCATTCCTCCGAGCAACACGTACCAACATACTCAAGATCAAAAATCTTGTCCAATAGAGGTGTTGGTCCCACGCCCTTGTATCTCCCATCGATGTATCTTTTGCCATATTGTTGGTACCAGGTTGCCTTTCCTTCGTCAACCTGGGGTGGGCCCACGGGATTGGGAATTACTCTGTAGAGCAAGTTGGGCCCCACCTCCCACTCACCAAGATATACTACCACCACGAAATGATCCTCTGCCTTGAGTACCCTTTTCAGACATGGCCCAAGCGTTGCCCCATATTCTTCTAAGTCTAATTCTTCTTCTGGGTCAAATGGCTCATCATCTTTTCCAGGCTACTCTTCCTTTCTTCGGGCCTCAACCTCCTTGTCGATATCATAAGCTATATATCCTTCCCAAGGTCCTTCATAGGGAGCCTTTGCCTTCCAGTGTCCACCAAGCCTTATCCATACAGTCAAGTCTCCAAAGTATGCATTAGTGAGGTGTTTATGTATCTGGGGTACTGCAATGCCTTCGACCTGCTTTGGCACCAATCTTTCTTCTATGAAGGTGATTAGTTTAGCCTAGTCTTCATCTGGTCTGTAGGGCTCCGCGACAACCACCGGATCTTCTTCTATCTCCTTGGGCCTGTCAATAATCCAATCTCCCTTAGTTGCATAGCCCAACATGTTGATTGCTATCACTGGTTTATCATGTTCTCGATAGAGTTTCAATTTGGAGCCGTTTACAGGATCACGAATAGGATTATCATCCAGGGTACAGAGTTTTATTGATCCATTCTTCCCGACCTCCCTCGCTTTATAAGGTCCTAACCAACGGACTTTGAACTTCTCGGATCACAATTCGTTGTGACCGTTGTACTTCAAAACCAACTAGTCGAGACGTAAGTTTGTTCGTCGGAGATGTTTGTCATGCCAGTACTTCTGTCAACATTGGGCAACCTCTATCGCCCACTGAGCCATCATCCGCCATTCATCCAAGCGTGTGAGGTTCGTGAGACAAGAATTCAGGATTTCTTCGCCCTCGAGTCAATTATCTACAGCTATTCATAAGCTTGGTACGGTGTACTCTGCCAGCACCATAGCTTCTTGGTCATACATTAGCTGGAACAGAGTGACCTGTCGTCACCTTGTATGTTGTACGATACGCCCAAAGTACCACTGGAAGATGCTCCTCCCAATCTTCTTGTTCCACTCCACATGACTTATAAATGATCAATACAAGTACCTTATTTGTAGCTTCTGCTTGACCATTTCCCAAGGATAGTACGGACTAGATAGATTGTGGAAGATCTTAAACTTTGTCGTCATCATTCGAATGACCTGGTTAATTAAAAGCACTCCTCGATCACTTGTAATCTGTATTGGAATCCCGAACCTGGTCACAATTTGCTCATACGGGAACCTTGCCATACTTATGGCAATGTTGTCCAGGAGGGCTCTTGCTTCGGCCCACTTCGTCAAGTACTCCATGGCTACAACAATGTATTGGCATCTACGCATATTGCTCACTTTGAGAGGTCCTACAAAATCCAACCCCCATCTCTCAAACAACTCCTACAACTAAGAAGGAAACAGAGGCATGAAATCCAATTTAAGTGGTTTTCCCGTACGCTGGCATGTGTCGCATCCAACCACCCACTCGCGCACATTAGTGTGCAAGGTTGGCCACCATAGTCCTGCCAATAATACTTTTTGTGCGGTGGCATTAGGTCCCTTGTGGCCTCCCGCAAGTCCATCATGAGCTTCTTTTAGTACACTCGGAATTTCCTCCTCCATCACACATCTGCGCAAGATTTGGTCAGGTCCCATCTTGTATAGTAGGCCATTGATCAGCTGGAAGGTTTTCCTCTTCAATGCCAACTTATGTCGCTCCACTGGCAGCATGTCCCGTGGAAATGTTGAGGTGGAAAAATATTCACCAATGCTCTCGTACCAAGAAGGTAGTACTGCTATTCGGAACAAGTGAGCATCTGGAAAGTCCTCATTCACCCCTTCCTGGGGTTCTTCGGATTTGATCCTTGACAATTGGTCGACAATGACATGAGTCTTCCCAAGCCGTACTATGATTGTAAAGGTGAACTCTTGGAGCAGTAACAACAATCGGCTTACCCGTCCTTGGATTATTGGCTTATTCACTAAGTACATCAAGGCCTGGTGATCTACATAAAAGGTGAATGGTGTCGTGAGGAGGTAATAGCGGAACTTCTATATGGAGTACACCATTCCCAATGCCTCCCTCTCTGTCGTGTTGTAGTTCCATTCCACCTTGGAAAGCAGTCGACTAGTGAAAAAAATGGGATGATCCAATCCCTATAGGCTTACCTGTGCTAGGGTGGCACCAATGGCATAATTGGAGGCGTCCACGTGAACGTGGAACTTTTTGTCCCAGTCAGGGTATGCTAGGATTGGTGCACTCACCATTCAGGACTTTAACTCCTTGAAGGCTTCTTCTTGCTCTATTCCCCACTTGAACGGTTCACCTTGTCTTGTCAGCTTGTCCAAGGGACAAGAGACTTGTGCAAAACTTTTGATAAACCTCCTATGGTAGCTAACATGCCCGAGGAAGGATTTCACTCCCGTGACATCCACCGAACTTTCCATGTTCACAATTACACCTACCTTATTGGGGTCCGTCTTCAACCCTTCCTTGCACACAATGTGGCCCAATAGCTTACCTTGTGGTACCATGAATCAGTACTTCTTGGGATTTAGGGTCAGTCGGGCCCGCCAACATCTCTCCATGCACTCCCCGAGTGCATTCAAGTGGGTTTCCTATTTATTGTAGATCAACCAATCATCGAAGAATGCCTTGAAACTTCCAACAGACATTTTGTCAAAAATGTGCAATATAATACGTTGGAAGGTGGTTGAAGCATTGCATAGGCCAAAAGGCATCCAATTGTATGCATATACCCCGTCTTCTACTATGACTGTTGTTTTCAGCTTATCTTCCTTCGTGATGCTGATCTGGTTGTATCCAGAAAATCCGTCCAAAAATGAGTACATCTCATGGCTCGCCACCTCCTCCAAAATGTTGTCAACAAACGGGATTGGGAAGGGATCCTTGATAGTTACGGCATTCAAGCATCGAAAATCCACACATATTCTGATCTAGTTTGCTTCCTTCTTTAGAGAGCTGACGATTGGCAAGACCCAATCACTAGTTTCCACCTTGAAGTTAATTCCAGCGTCCAGCATCTTCTCAATTTCCTCATTTACTTTGGCAGCATAATTCTTATTCATTTTGTACGGGCTGGGCACCAGGTACGAGGGGTATTCTATGTACTCACAATTCTGGAGGTATTCTCATCAAGTCTTTGTATGTCCACGTGAACACATCTTTTTATTCCAAAAAAAAATTAAACGTTGTTGCTTTTAGTACGAGGTCCCAGTCCTCCCCGACCAAAATCATCTTTCGATTGTCATCACTCCCCAAATTGACTTTCTTCACGTTGGATTCCTCATACTTACGGGTTTATCCTGTTAAAAATGGTGCACGGGTGTATCATCCACCCGTGCTACACCCTCTTGGTACCCTCCATACTCTAGAAGAAAAGTTGCATCTTCTGTACTTCCACCTGATTCATCAATCTCGCGAATTTGCAGCATGTGGCAGTTGGGGTGGAACACCTCGTACTCCTCCATTTGCCAATGGAAGAGCCAATTCAGAGAGCTAGTTTCATCCTCCGAGCATCCCTCCAGCTACAATACCCTTTCGTCGTTGGGTTCCATCTTCCCCCTTCCATCTTTCGAACCCCATTCAAAATCATGAGTCATCCGAGTTGAAATCGGATGATGCTCATTCCTCACTTATGGACTAATTCCTCAGGTCAATCACATACTTATAGCCTTCACTCTCAATGGAGAGTGTATTTTTCTTCCAGTTGTGATTTGCCTTTGCCATGATCAGCCAACCCCTCCCAAGGAGAGCATCGTAGGCTTTTTTCTACAATGGAATGACAACGAAGTTAAGGAAGAAGTGTTGGGTCCCGACAACAACCTTTTGTGCCATAAGTGTTCCCAAGGGCTTGATACCGTGCTGGTCAACACCGACAAGGTGGAATGTTGGTGGCCAGAGGGTTGGTTCCAAGAACATCAAGAAGAATCCCTGATCAAAATTGGACCTAAACCTGGAGGTAGGAAACATTTTAGGAATTTTCCTAGAATCCTTCCTACCACTGAGTTTAAGAATTGTTTTGTCCTTTGCCTGATAAAGTTTGGGGTTAGGAAGACTTCAATGTAAAAATTCCTGATTCTCCTTTACAGTCCGAGTTTGGATATGCTTCTGCATTTTGCTCAATCGTGTTCATATTCTTCAATCTACTAAGTTCCAATCTCAAGCTGCTGTTTGAGGTGAGGGTTGAATTTCACTTATATTCTTGGATTTGCATCCTTACCTCTTCTCTATGTTCCTTACATTTCCTAGTTCTCCTTATGTCAAGTCTAATCTTAGGTTCACCTTCGCACCTCATTCTCTTCATTCGATTTTGTTCTCATTGTTGGAAATGTTGCCATTTATGTCAAAGTTACATAGAAGATTAAAATTCACTGTCGTTGATGTCAAAACCATGTCAACAGGGGTCTTTGATGTATGGACAATTTTGAAGAAAGTTGTGCTCATGTATTGAATGATACTTCATCACAGGAACTAAATCATATAAGACTACAAGTGTGGCAAAATTTATTTGTTAAGTGACTGACTTCATTAATGAAGACAAATGCTAAGTAGCTAAGGCAATATCGAAGACAGCGATAGTATTTTGTGTGAAGAGAAGATTCAACCATGAGAATCACGTAAATAAACATTCATTCAAGATAAATACAGATCCAACGTTTCGATTTGAAAAAATTTCTTAAAAGAAGTGCTAATGATGTATACAGCGATAAAGGAGTGTTCAGGGGATGAAAGTATAAAGCTTACAGCTAAAGCATTGTTGGATATTGCTACTGCTAGGATATGTTGTCATTGATGTCAACATATTTGAAATAGGCTGCCCCGTTTCCTATTTTAAAAAGAACAATATGCTGTGGTAATTTTGTCAAACAGTTGGTTGGCTGACAATGGAAGTCAGATTTTTCTTCTTTTTGTAGTTCACTGTGGTTAAGCTGAACCTGGTACGTTTTTGGTCTTTTGCATACATTCATTCAACATATTCAAGTGCAATGTGCTTAACAACCAAAACTAATTCTCAAGTTCAATGATTCATAATTAACATACAATACTACTGTATGAAAAAATCAGAGCTTTGGATCCATATTAAACAATGATATTGGTTCATTGAGTTCCAGTTGTTGAGACATGGACCAGCTAGGACTCGAACCTAGGACCTTCCATACGCTGCTAGAGTGCTCTACCACTGAGCTACTAGCCCCTCTTGGACCAGTCCATCGTCTGAAAGATCCCTGATAGATCTTTGCTGTTAACCTGCTGTAATTTTTTTATTTTTAATTTTGTTTTCCTGTTTATTTAAGTTTTTCTTACAGAACTAGACAGAAGTGCAGAAAGGGTTGTTTACTTTTGTGTTTTTGATTGTTTTATAGCATAGGAAGGAATAGATAACAGCAAATATGAAGCCACACTGAAATAAATGAGTTATACAGCAAAAGTCAGAATTATTGCAAATCGTACCAGGCAGATTTGTCTGAATTACAAAGCCAAACAATGAATCCAATGTATTTCCCAAGCTCTCATACAAATTCGAAGTCAAACTGGAAGATGAAGAATGTTCTCCAAACCCACATACACTGGAAGTGAATACAAGCAATACCCTATACACCACGTGGTGTATTTGCTGCAAATGGCATTCCTCCAGCTGCAATGAACCACGTCTCCACTGGAAAGATGGTAGGCTACGCTGAAACCCTACTGAGAATTGATGCCTCTGTCCTTAATCACCACGCACAATGCCTTATAAGTCCGGTGCCAAAGATTGCTGAGGGCTACGTCCCAGCCAATCCTAATCCTGGGGTTTGCGTCCCAGTCTAGAAATCGCTCTCCAGAGCAAATTCATACAAGTTGTCAAATATGCAAAAGATGATCATAGAATGAAGCTCCTATCCCCTTATAACCCCTCTCAATTGCAAATCGAACCCTAATTGTCTCCAAGTGGCGTGGTCTAGTGGAAATGTTATAATTTCTTATTTTAAAGTGGTCATGTTACTAGAAAATGACCTTTTTCCTCATAGAAAGAAATCCGCTCACTGAATTGCCCTGAGACCAAAGAGAAAGATTTAAAGAATTTCAAGATCTTTCCAACGAGCTATCACACAATAGGATGCGCATCCAGATGAGGCCAAAATCCCCTTATTACTCCAAAATGGCTAACAACTTAGCCTTATTTAATTATTAAACGCTAACTTAGGAAATATTAAAAATATAACCCAAATAGCCACAAAATGCCCAACTGACATTACAAACCCTAAAATCATCCTGTCACCTGTCTGTGACTGAAGTCGGAAATCAAGGATTCACTAGTAGTCTCATCCCTAAAATCTAGGGATGCTCCTAAAATTTAGGAAACAAGCCCGATCTCTCTGAAACTAAACCCAAAGAGGCAACTCATGGAGACCCAACCTTGGGCATGATCAAACCTCCTAAAAAGTAGGAACTGCCTCCTAAAAACAAGGAATGTCTCCCAATTGATCAATAACTGCTAGAACACCAAGTCTCCAACACTGAATAACCATACTGGGTCTCTGTCCAACCCTGTCAGCCTACACGACCCCATAATAAGCTGACTCACATGTCTCTGCTAGACAGAGCTAAAGAGGGGACATGACAGTCCTCCCCTCTTGGAGATGCTTGCCCACAAGCAACTGAAACACCAATCCTCCACCATCCCAAATAAGACGTAAACAAATCATTGCATGTAACTGTTGCTCATCTCTGATATAAACAACATGCAATACCTCGGTCTGGAATGGCTCCTCAAAATGCTGAAGCACCTGTGCTGTCAAATCAACACTGCTTGGGTCCCAGAGCGAAGCATAGCTCCCGCTGAATACCTCAAGTGAGCAATGGAAAACTATATCATCTCCATAGATCAAATATCCATAAATTCCAAGATCACTAGTGTGTCGGTGATCACCAACATGCATAACATCTGTCATAATATCTAATGAATGCCAATCCATGGAAGACCCTCTATGATCTGACCCCATTTGACACAAGTGACACACAACTGCCACACACTGCTGCTGATGTGCCAGAAGATCTAATGCCAACTCACTAAACAATATATAATACTGACTAAAATCATCACTGTCCAGACTGGCATCTAAAAATATGTAATCACCAACCAGCAATGAAACAATCACCCTGTCTAGAGAATCAGGTGAAACTGCCACATCAACTGGCTCAAAGTACTCACTAGGAGTAACATCACATAACTCATCCACGTTAGCTATCTGATGACAATCAACCTGTGGATCAATTGTTGTCCCACTCTGCTCGATAAACTGAGATGGATAGTGGGTAAACTCCAGCTCCATCCTCATGAAATTCCGAACATACCGTCCAAGTGTCAACAACCACTGTACACCCATGACTACATCTATACATCTGAAGTGAAGCAACCCATGTAGGATCCACGAAAGAAAGGTATTACACATGTCTATACCATGATCCCACACAAACCACCTGTAGGACATAAACTGCTCCTACTGCTCTCCTCTGATATAAGTGCCATATAATCTTACTATTTGGAGCAACATACTATAATCCCTATAAGATGTTTTATCAAATGAATCAACACCTGGATCCCAAATAAAACTAAATCCACATCCATCTGTCATGAAGAGACAATGATAGTAAGAGGCATCCTCGATACCGTGTCTCTCTACAGCCACTGTGAAACTCTCACACCTGTGATAACCATCCACAACAACACACCTGCTAATCCATGCATCATCCTTCCCCCATGATCCTGGATGAAGTCTCTGTGTCAAGGAGATGAAAAACTCTGACGGTCGCTGCTCATCATAACGGTTGATTGTTTGCTGATCCTGCAAACAATCCATCCCAAACTGCTGGATCAGGTGCCTGCAATCAATAACTCTATCCTCTGAAGATGGGAGAGCACTATCGCAACACGGATAGTATAAGTCCCGAACCAACTCACATCTGCGAGCCATCCAATCATCTACAATCGGACTAAAAGAGAAATGAAGTGCACTCCTCACGAGGTAATCTAAATGGACTCTCGTAGGCTCACTCAATGGCTCTGTGTCATAATCTTGTCCATCAAACTCATCATCACTCCCACTGCTCTCAAACCATGAATCCGAAGACAACTCATATGTCTGAGATCCAAAATCGATAATACACCTCAACTGAGCACTGTGGCTCTGCGGTGTAACATACTGGTTTCCCTCGTCAGTTGTAAGAGGTGTAAAAGAAGATTTGCTTTCCAGAGAAGGAAACAAGTCAACAGGAGTATCATACTCCCAACCAGCTGACAAACTGCTAGTCGCCTGTGAAAACAATGATGGAGTAATATCGTGAGTCAAATCACAACTCTTTGGTGAATCTCGTAGTGTCACAATAGAACACTGTACTGTATCTATCGCTGATGATGTCTGTGCCACTCTCAATCTATCAGAAAGCTCCTCCAATCTGGAGTTCGCTTCTTGAAGGGACAACTGGGTATCCTCCCATGCAACAACAGTCGCCTCAAGCTCCTGAGAGAGGATATCAACTTCCTCCTCTTCCCTCAACAAAGCACCATAACTAATAAAATCCCTCTGAAGGATATAATCTGGGTCAGCCACTAACTGTAAATACTCATGCTTCAATATCCCAATGGCTCCATAAAGAGCATGAAACTCTGGTAAGGAAAAATCACTGCTGCCCTGCTCATCAATCATGAGGGTGCTCCAACTATGTGTAGCCAACAACTGGCGAGTGACATCGAAATGCTCAATAACTGTGTCTATATGCCTGTCATCAACCTTGAGTTGTCCAATCAGGTGATGAGGAGTCCGAAAATGTTGGCTCTCCTGTAACTGTACAAACTCAAAATCTACATTGTGGAAAGAATTTGTATCTGTATCTGTATCCTGTACCTCTCTGTAGTCAACATCATGTATGCACTCGGCCATGGATACAACCTCATCCAAAGTACTGCTGCTCTGTGCCTCTGAGAACACCACATCTATCAATGATGATACTGCTGAAAATGCACTGTCATCACTCTCTTCTGCATCCCATGTGTCCGCACAACCCACTGGCTCACGATCCTGGGGTCCAGTGCTACTAAGAGAACATACTGGGCTGGATTCTAAGGTCTGATCTATAAAATCAGAATCATGATGATATGAGTTCTCAACATTCCAAGCATCATTGGTACCCGAATTTTGAATACCTTCATGTGACAGCCCATTGGCACCATCTTGCACAAGTGTAGACATTGATACCTCAAGCTGATGCAAAGGTACCTCACTGCTGTCATAAAAATCAGAATTGCTAACCTCTAAATCAGTTGCCTCTTGGGAAATCCCCTGCATGGAAGGTGAGGACAATTCATTATCCAAAGCTGTCCTAATGTCTCCTTGAGTTGAATCCACATGTCTAACAAAATCATCACATAAATTCTTGTCCCACTCATCGGAACTTGAGGGCACCAAAACATTCTTATGTAGAGGTATATTACCCCTAAATGAAAGTTCTCTGTCCATTCCTAATTCCTGCACCCTTGATTCTTCTTTCCTTCTTTGCCACTGATCTGAACTTGTAGCTACCAAGTTATTTTCGTCTGCTCCGGGTACACCCATAAATTGTGTGAAGGAAAGGAGCTCACGTATCATCTTAGGAAGAGAACAATACTGATGATAGCTGCTCATAACTGTATCATTAAATATCTTGGCAGGAGGCATCCTACTTTTACGTGCTGGAGAAGATGAAACTTTTGAGTGCCCAATTTTAGTTCTAGCCATGGTATTTACCTGTAACTAAACTAATATCCCAACGGATCTTGAAGGTCGAAATAAAAGTTTGTTCTCAACAATTTTGGGACTTTGGCCAACGTATTGTCTTACTAGCTGTCGACTGTAAGCATAAATGTGTAGGCTGACAACTACCCGGTTGCTGATATGAATTATCAAAACCTTTTATCCAGTATCCAGATGCTGAAATGAATTATCAAAACTTTTTATCCAGTACCCAAATGTGATAATTTCTCATAAACCCTACAGGCTGGCAGGATGCAGGCTCTGATACCACTGAAAGATCCCTGATAGATCTTTGCTGTTAACCTGCTGTAATCCACTGAAAGATCCCTAATAGATCTTTGCTGTTAACCTGCTGTAATTTTTTTTATTTTTAATTCTGTTTTCCTGTTTATTTAAGTTTTTCTTACAGAACTAGACAGAAGTGCAGAAAGGGTTGTTTACTTTTGTGTTTTTGATTGTTTTATAGCATAGGAAGGAATAGATAACAGCAAATATGAAGCCATACTGAAATAAATGAGTTATACAGCAAAAGTCAGAATTATTGCAAATCGTACCAGGCAGATTTGTCTAAATTACAAAGCCAAACAATGAATCCAATGTATTTCCCAAGCTCTCATACAAATTCGAAGTCAAACTGGAAGATGAAGAATGTTCTCCAAACCCACATACACTGGAAGTGAATACAAGCAATACCCTATTCACCACGTGGTGTATTTGCTGCAAATGGCATTCCTCTAGCTGCAATGAACCACGTCTCCACTGGAAAGATGGTAGGCTACGCTGAAACCCTACTGAGAATTGATGCCTCTGTCCTTAATCACCACGCACAATGCCTTATAAGTCCGGTGCCAAAGATTGCTGAGGGCTACGTCCCAGCCAATCCTAATCCTGGGGTTTGCGTCCCAGTCTAGAAATCGCTCTCCAGAGCAAATTCATACAAGTTGTCAAATATGCAAAAGATGATCATAGAATGAAGCTCCTATCCCCTTATAACCCCTCTCAATTGCAAATCGAACCCTAATTGTCTCCAAGTGGCGTGGTCTAGTGGAAATGTTATAATTTCTTATTTTAAAGTGGTCATGTTACTAGAAAATGACCTTTTTCCTCATAGACAGAAATCCGCTCACTGAATTGCCCTGAGACCAAAGAGAAAGATTTAAAGAATTTCAAGATCTTTCCAACGAGCTATCACACAATAGGATGCGCATCCAGATGAGGCCAAAATCCCCTTATTACTCCAAAATGGCTAACAACTTAGCCTTATTTAATTATTAAACGCTAACTTAGGAAATATTAAAAATATAACCCAAATAGCCACAAAATGCCCAACTGACATTACAAACCCTAAAATCATCCTGTCACCTGTCTGTGACTGAAGTCGGAAATCAAGGATTCACTAGTAGTCTCATCCCTAAAATCTAGGGATGCTCCTAAAATTTAGGAAACAAGCCCGATCTCTCTGAAACTAAACCCAAAGAGGCAACTCATGGAGACCCAACCTTGGGCATGATCAAACCTCCTAAAAAGTAGGAACTGCCTCCTAAAAACAAGGAATGTCTCCCAATTGATCAATAACTGCTAGAACACCAAGTCTCCAACACTGAATAACCATACTGGGTCTCTGTCCAACCCTGTCAGCCTACACGACCCCATAATAAGCTGACTCACATGTCTCTGCTAGACAGAGCTAAAGAGGGGACATGACATCGTCGGTCCGGGTGTGGCTTATTTTCAACACCAACACCCCCCCTTAAGCCACACCTCTCGTGTGCTTGGGGCTCCTAGCTTGGACTTGGCTCTAATACCATGTTGAGACATGGACCAGCTAGGACTCAAACCTAGGACCTTCCATACGCTGCTGGAGTACTCTACCACTGAGCTACTGGCCCCTCTTGGACCAGTCCATCATCGGTCCGGGTGTGGCTTACTTTCAACACCAATAGTTCGCAAATCTCAGTATTTCTTTCTGAGTTGTTGGTGTTGGAAATAAGCCACACCCGGACCGACGATGGACTGGTCCAAGAGGGGCCAGTAGCTCAGTGGTAGAGCACTCCAGCAACATATGAAAGGTCCTAGGTTCGAGGCTTATTTTCAACACCAACAGTTCGCAAATCTCAGTATTTCTTCTTGAGTTGTTGGTGTTGGAAATAAGCCACACCCGAACCGACGATGGACTGGTCCAAGAGGGGCCAGTAGCTCAGTGGTAGAGCACTCCAGCAATGTATGGAAGGTCCTAGGTTCGAGTCCTAGCTGGTCCATGTCTCAACATGGTATCAAAGCCAGGTCCAAGCTAGGAGCCCCAAGCACACGAGAGGTGTGGCTTAAGGGGGGGTGTTGGTGTTGGAAATAAGCCACACCAGGACCGACAATGGACTGGTCCAAGAGGGGCCAGTAGCTCAGTGGTAGAGCACTCCAACAGCATATGGAAGGTCCTAGGTTCGAGTCCTAGCTGGTCCATGTCTCAACATGAGCAAACCATACATTGATTCTTTCAAAGAATTCAACACATGACATGAAAGTATATAAAGAACCTGGAATGTTAGCTTGTTGTTGTGGTTCAGTTTCTGCATCTAGCTATTGCCTTCACCGCCCAAGGTCACTATTGTCGCCTCCTGCGCTTCCACGCCCCCACCGCTGAAGCTAAATGACTTCCACGTTCAAGACACTCAGCAAATACCCAGCCCCTCACAGGTACACGGTCGCAGCCATTAATGGGTGTTTCAGTCTGCCCAATATGAATGATACGCGCCCAACCACAAGGGTTTTTTTCGCCCAGCTTAGCAATATTCAACACCAGCCACTAAAATGCACACATCCTGCCAGATTGTGGTTACATCCCAAGTCAGAAGGAGATTTCTTGTGCTCAGCCTGTATTGTCTAATTCGATTCTTGTGCTCAGTCAACAATGTCTATAATATGCCTAGTCACAAAACACGAAGTCTACTTCACACGGCAGTTGATAAAATCACGTCCAGACAGAGATAATTCGTTCACTGTTTGCAGATTAAGGAGTTCGAAGTGCTTAGGCTGTAGCAAACTCAACGACTGATTTCTTCACCTTATGGTTTGTGTTTCCCAGTACGTATTCTTATTGGGATGCAGTTGCTTGTTGCACAAATCCACGCCTATGCTATGATATGCACTGAATTTTTCTGAGCTGATAATTTACTGCGACTGGAACATTCAAATACAAATACTGTGCTTGAGTATAATTTCTTACCATTCCAGCGTGCCCTAGTCTAGACTGAAAATTTCGAACTCTCCTTCCATTGATAAATTCATCTTTAAGTGATTCCCCAAACCTAGTCTCTCACAGGCAAGAGAAATGTCACACTTGAGGGTTGACGTCGGCAAATGCCATCAGATTTTCCAGATTTTCTCCAAAAACTCCAATACACAAATTCCAAGAAACACAATATCCAAGATGAGTTTCCAGCATTAAATGCATCTATTTATCACTTGCTTTTTGGCACGCTTCCCAAACACCAACAATGTGGGATAAATGAAGAATAGAATAAAATAATATTATCCTATTTGTTAATTGTGTCCTATTTGTTTTGGTGTTCCGCATTGATCCTTGTGCGCATTCTTGAAGATCTTATGGATCCGGTGATATTCTTCGTGTTATGCGGTATTTTCGATGGTGTAACGTGTTGCAGTTGATTTTGGCAAAATTTATGGCAGTGTTGCGTGTTCAAGGAATTGATTTAGGTCCATGTTATGTTGACTATATCATTGTATTGGTCCGGTGGTTGATCTATGTATCGTGTGATGTAATTTTGTAATTAAGGGTTGAGGATTTGGCTGACCTTGTAGTCAAGGTTGATGATTTGTATAAATAGGTGTTATATTGATGTAATTTGGGCATAGGAAGTGTGTCTGCATTATCAAAGAGTGGTGTATGTGGGAATAAACAAATTCATTTTTCGGTGTGGTGTAGGGAGCAGAGATTGTTGCAAGCAAACAAATGAGCTTAACCGAAACTATCATCAAGCATTAGCAGATGCTATCTTTGCAGTTTATGTTAACCGAATTGTAGTCCGAACATTATTGTAAGGTAGTGAACCTTCCCTGAGGGTTGGAGCCTTCTAGATCATTGTATTTTGAGCAGTGAGCTCTAGGTAGTGTGCCTGAATGCATGTGCAATCCCCATTGTAATATTTGCACATACTACTGCAGAGTATTATCTTATTGTGGGTAGGTCCCCACCGTGGTTTTTTCCTAAACCGGGTTTTCCACGTCAAAAATATTGGTGTTATGTGTGTTGTTGTTATTGTGTTCATCTTTACTCCTGCTGCAGTTGATTGAAATCTGAGATTGTGCTTAAACTGTTTGATACGGTGAAAACTGATTCAACATGCCAACATGCCTTACTTGAAGTTGTGGAGAGTAAAGGAAACAACATTGAGATTATTGTGATTAGACGCT
Source organism: Cryptomeria japonica (assembly GCF_030272615.1). Classification (NCBI taxonomy): domain Eukaryota; kingdom Viridiplantae; phylum Streptophyta; class Pinopsida; order Cupressales; family Cupressaceae; genus Cryptomeria; species Cryptomeria japonica. The sequence continues at coordinate 3,261,733 of NC_081408.1, read as the reverse complement.
TCATGGTGCAAGGAGATTTGCACCAAATATGAATTGCAAATGGATTACAAATATATGCTTTGAAAAAGGAATATATTAAATCCAAAAGAGTGGCAGATTATGCAGAGCAACAAAGAAGCAGTGATTGTTGAAGTTAGAAAGACAAGACAGCAACTTAAAGACAATGACTCAACTCTTAATGACAACAATATAAAATGAACAACATATTCATTAAAGTGGCCGATTTCATATAGAATTTGATGATATAATACAACTAACTTTGATGATACATACAAAATGTTAGAGCCAATTTCAGAGGACCAAAGGGTTGACTACCACAGATCAGCAATAGCATATTAGTGTACAGCAAAGAATGAAAGATGCCACAACTTTGTAACTGACCAGTTTGCTTGATGGAAGCAACTTTTTATTGGATGATAGAGGAAACTTTTAGTGGGAGGGACTTTTATTGACTTCTTTAATGGGCAGCGATTATAGGATATTTGTGAAGGCAATAATCAAGGTGACTATAGTTGTTACAGAAGTGATAACACATCTATTAAAATAATGTAATGTTATTCTAATGGTCATCTTAGTTTCTATTTCCGACTTTGTTTACATTTGTTTCTTTTAGAAACATCGTAATGTAATTCCCTATATAACATAACTTTGTTTTCATTATTAATATACAATTACCATTACATGGTATTAGTTTTCTTTCTATTTTTAGAAAGTCCGCCTTTTGGCTTTTTCAAAATGGGTACTCAGGGTCTGCGCTGCCGCCATTGACCTGCCTCGACTGGGATCCAAAATTTCCAAATTCCGACCTAAAAAGCCAAATCCCTACATTTTAGGGGGCATGATCCCTCAAATGATCCACCTAAGCATGGATTTCAAATTTCAAGTTAATCCGGTTAAATTAGATTAAACTGTGAAATTTTGAAATTTCTCTAAAATTTGGCTACTGGAATGTCATCCTGATCCTGAAATTTGACACTGTTTGGAAAATTGGAGAATCCTCCAAAAACTAGATTTTGCATTATTAGTCCTAGAGGTCCAAAACCACTCTCAAACATCCTGACAATATATATGAAATATAACTTAAAGTATAAGAACTTATACTTAAATGTTATATTTCATATATAGTCCGCCCTCTTGAGAGACCTCCAAAGTCCGCCATAGGTTGGGAGGTCATGAAGGAGCAACCTCCAAAGTCCGCCATGGGTTGGGAGGTCATGAAGGAGCAACCTCTAAAGTCCGCCCTATGCCTTAGCCAAAAATTCGCCTTGATAGAGCCACCTTCAAAGTCCGCCAAGGTTAGGATAGCCATGAGGAGGTGCCACCAAAGTCCGCCAAGGTTAGGAGAGCCATGAGGAGGTGCCACCAAAGTTGGCCAAGGTTGGGAGGGCCATGAGGAGAGGTCTCCCAAGTCCGCCCAAGGTAGAGAGAGCCTCCAAAGCCCGCCATACCACATGGGAAGGCCCTCTAAACTCCGCCATACCTTGGAGAGGTAGGCAAAGTCCGCCAAAACTTGAAGAAGATGAAGATAAACTTCCAAAAGTCCACCTACACATGGAAAGTCAAACAAAATCAACATGACGTCACAAAAATCCACAGAATTTTCAAACCTGAGACAAAAATAGAAAGTTTTCGAAAGGGAAAATATTGGAAGATTGGTAAGGATTTCGAGCCTAAGACCAAAATGGAAAGTTTTTTAAAAGGAATATTTGAGGATTAGTGGATATTTTCGAACCTAAATCCAAAATAGAAAGTTTTCGAAAGAAGAATATTGGAAGATTAATAAACATTTCAACTTATAAACCAAATTAGAAACTTTTGGAAGATATTTTCTTCAAACTTGGAAACATGACAACACTTTCGAAAAAAGAGTGAAGATGAAATTAGAAGTATGGGTTGGAAGATTTTAAGGGTTTCCAATTGAAAAGTTAATTTTATTTACAAATACTTCACCTCGGACTTCATTTCTACACCAACAAGTTCGAAGTTACCAAGGAAAGCTTAGTAAATTATTTCAGTTCGAAGATCATCTGGAGAAAGTTTTTGACATTTATGGAAGTTGGATAAGCTTTTGACCAAAGTTTCGCAGATTTTTGGAAGGCAACCAATACGGGAAAAGATTATTTAACCTTTACTAAATTTTCTGAGTGTTCTTGAGAGAATTCCTAGCCCTGCTTCTGCCCATTTGAAGGTGAAACCAAATTCATGATGCAGATTTATGGATTTTTTCTGAATATTTTCCAGAACTTGAGAAAAAAAAAATTCAAAATTTTTGGAAAGAAAATCTTTTTTTTGGTTAAGTATGAAATTTTTTTGAGGTTTTAACACTTGGTGGTGACCACAACCAGCCTTAAAGTGAAGGGTTTTTGAGGTGAAAATTCGATTTTTATGGCTAAGTATGAGAATAAAAATGAAAATTTTTCAACACTTAGCTACTCGCAGCCTCGATTTTTCTTTAATCCAAGATAGATTTCTAACTGATTTTCCTTTGGTTTTACAGGTTGCAGGAGGAAATAGAAGCGGGATCATCATAGAGATCGCAGCTGGAGTTTCAAGCCAAACGAAAGATTGAGGACAAGTTCACAGGCAAGGTTCATCTGAGCGTGAAGATAGCCAAAATTTGGCTAAGTATGGGAAATGTTTCACAAAGAAAATTCCAATTTCCTCAATTATGATGAAGGCATGGAGAAATTCTTCTCCAAATGTCAAGGTATTGAGAAGGAGGACATGATCACAGCGAATGCCTGAACAGCTTGATCCCATCATTTCATATTTGCAAGGGGTTATCTAGAGCTTTTACCCTCCTCCCACGCAACATAAAATGGCAACTGAAGGCAGGATCATCACAAAAAACACAAATGGAGTTTCAAGCCAAATTCAAAATTGAAGACGAGACCACGAGCAAGGTTCGTCCGAGTATAGAGAGGGCCAAAATTTGGCTAAGTATGAGAAAAAACTTCACGAGGGGATTTCTTCTCCAAATTCGAGGCACTTGAAAGAATCTCAAGGCATCAAGAAATAAAAGTTCTCAGACTTGGTGAAAATATGGAAAAGTTAAATAAACTTCCAACTTCTTGAAGGATTTCGTCTCCTGAAAAAAAAAAAAAAAAAGACAAGCTCCCAAGTAGAATCAAATGGTGACAAGAAGGAATCAAATTTCCATACTTAGACAGTTTCTTGACACAAATTGGAGAATTCAAGGAAGACATCCAACACGTTGAGGTGGTGCCTCGTCATCTTTTGACCAATCAAATTGCTCCAAGTCAGCATGTCAAGGTTCAATGAACTTGACTTATCCAGAAGCTTCTAGAAGGGCACACTTCACAATGCAACAACCTTCTATTTTCATTGATGGTTTATTTTTAGCAAGAAGGACAAGTGTCCCAAATGTAATCTTCTCATTGGTCGAGGGTAGTTAGTTTTGGGAAACCCTGATTAGGGTTTGTAGCTTTCAATCTTGGCCCTTGATCGCTGTTCGATCTCGGCCATTCATTGATTTTCTAAAACTATATAAGGTTGCCTCCTCTCATTTGGAGAGTGTGAGGTTTTTGATATATTGTTGCTTAAGGTCATTTCCAGATAATATATTGCATGTGCACTGCTTTGTAATCACTATTATTTGAATGATTTGCATGGTTTCAATCTCCTCAACACCTAGTTAAAGTTAATATAGATTTACTTTCATTGTTGTTAATTCGAATGAAGGATCTAATGAGTATCAATTGATTGTGCATCTCCACTCATACTTTTGGTAAATGGATGATTTCCATTCTACCGTGCAAAGTTAGTCTGAGCTTATCCCATGTGCATCCCGATATCTCGATCATAAGCACAACCCACTGAAGATTGCATCGGCTTTGTGTAGTTGTCCCTAGTGTGGCGAAGCAAGGTTTGGTTTCTCGAGAGCATCCAATTGACACCGTCTCCAGAGTTCATAGGATTAGATTAGCCTCCTAAACCCTATCTCTTTTCCCCTTTTTTGAAAGTCTAAATCCCCAAAAAATCCAAAAAAAAAAGAAGAGCCTAAAATTGCCAAATCCATCTAAGTCCAGCAGTTCAAGATACTTGTCAAACGTAAGTCCCCCTTGAGATTTTCAGCATACACTACCCAAGAAGCTATTCCACTAAAGTCGCTTGTTCGCACATATAGACCTTGGAATCAGTAGTGATTTTTCAGGAGAGGATAGAATGCCTTCAGGTATCCTATCCTAATGTTTGGTAGATGATAAAACAGACACCAACATTACCCAACATCAAGTTCGATGGATTTTGGTATTCTTGGTCATTAACATTTTGCAAATCTGGAGAGGGTCTCAGCAGCAATAGAGTGTTCTAAAGAGAAGGGGCAACCTTCTTTGCGTTTGTGATTGAAAGACCTACAAATTGTCTTTTGTGGGGTAGTTCGATCGATTACCATTAAGGGAGGGTATTAAAATAATGTAATGTTTCCCTAATGGTCATTTCAATTTAAAGGGTAGTTTCTATTTCCGACTTCTGTTTACGTTTGTTTCTTTTAGAAACATCGTAATGTAATTGTCTATATAATGTAACTTTGTTTTCATTATTAATATACAATTACCATTACAGCATCAATGTAAGGATGGAAAAAACAAGATCACCTTTTAGCCACTGTATGTATTGAACTAGAGACACGATAATGGAGACTACCATTATTATATAAAGAAAATAACTTGCAGATTATGCATCGCTAATGAAGTTGACAGCCAAGATCATATGCAAAGTATGATACCAACTATGAATGTAGACAGACAAGATCAAATCTAATGAATTCGAATGATTCTAGATATGCCCATGTAGAATCAGCATCAGCTCTAAACCTTGGCAGCATTTACAAAAAGGCATTGAAAATTTAGTAACAATGGAGCAGCGATTGAATAAACACAGATGAAAGTTATATGCAGCGATTACCATTAAATTGTTTATATTAATTATAAACAATGATGCATCAAACTTCTATTTAGAAGAGATGTGATTTGTATAAAAAGCATATGTTCATATTAAAAGAGGGAACGTGTTAAGGAGAGATTTAATTAGAAGCATGCATCACTTGGACTTGTTAAAAGATTGTTTGCAGCGATTACAGAAAAAAAGGAGTAGGATTGTTTAAGAAGAATGTTGTTGTGAAAGAGCCTGATCTAATAAATAAAAGACAAAGTTTAAGATAGTCAAAAGCTTCAGGTTAAAGACTTGTTAAGGCAACTGTCTGCTTTAAACAAAAGATAATATAAAGACATGAACTACGTGTCCCTTAAATTGAAGGGTGATGCCCATTAAGGAGATCGCTTCCCTTGGGGCAGATATAAAATCATAATGAGAATGGGAGTTGGGAAATGGTGTAGAGTATAATATAGATATAAAAAGATCTATCACAAGTATGAGAAGTATATTTAAGGTAAACTCAAAGATTGTTAAGGTAAACTCAAAACTTCAATTTAACATTCAAAATGAAACTTTGATTTTTAAACTTAAAACTATTTAATTTCATTATAAATTTGTAGCTTTAACTTGTTTGTATTTGTGGATGTTGAAGCCATTGGTTAGAGTTCTACACTTGGTAGAGAGGGATCTAAACCTAATGGATACATTTATGATGCCATGGATAGGGCAAAACAGTCCACCCAAAACTATTATAAAGGGTATAAACTTAAATTTGATTCCATTTAAAAAATCATTGATCAAAGGTGGAACCAACCCATTCATGAGTAGGGTACTTCCTCAACCTCAATGTTTTTATTAGAATAATATCTTTCTCTTTGTGTTATTAATGGTCATTTAAGTTGTTTCTAATTTTGCCTCTAGTTAACGATTGTTTCTTTTAGAAACATCGTCTTTGTAACTCTATTTAAAGGAGCTTTGTCTCCTTGATTAATTGAACAACATCGATTCTTTGAAATCCATATGCTTTTGCATCTGTATTATGGTATCAGAGCCTTGGCTATTTGCGAAATAATTTTTCAATTAAAAATTCTGACGAATTTTTAACAGTTTTTTTTTGAAAAATTTCTTTGTTTATTCGAAATTGCTACTTTGGCAGTTCGTTTTGGCTGCACAACTAGGGTTTTCAGCTATTTTCTGGCTATTTTCTGCCCTCTCCCGCGACTTCTCTCTCCTGCATTTCGCGTGACCACGCGACACGATTTTTTCCCCTCCTGCAAATTTTTTCAGCCATTTTTTGGACAAAAATCTGCATTTTCGACTAGGGTTTTTTCCCTTTAGATCAAGTCGATTTTTTTTTCTGATTGCAGATTCTTGGTGGGTTTTTCGAGATCTCAATTGGGTCGTCGTCATAATTTTCTAGGTGCCTCGATTTTCGAGCCAGCAGATCTAGATTCCGACAGCAGATTCTTTCTGGGTTTTTCACAAGGATTTCTGGGTTGTCTTCGAGTTTCTCTGGGTTAGCCGGAATTTTTTTTCTTGAAATTTGTGCTGGTCGTACTTCATTTTTTGAAGTCTGTACCTACATCTGTTTCTGTTTCTGCATTGGGATTCGAATTTTTTGAATTCCATGCCAGAGCCTCTTCTCAGTTTTTTCATTTTTCGTGCATTGGGAAATGTGCAAGATGGTGTCATTGACCAACTTGATGTTGGAAGGCAGTCAGGTTTTGTGCACTTAGTATCTTCTCAGTACCTCATTTTTCGTGCCTCGAAAAACATGAAGATGGCTTATCGGCATTGATGTTTGTTTCGGTTTTTAATATTTTTTTACCTAAAAAAAATTTCTGATGGGTTTTAATATTTTTTTCCCTTGAAAAAATTTGTGGGTTTTAATAATTTTGTCCTAAAAAATTATCTGTGGGTTTTTAAATATTTTTTGTCCCTGTAAAAAAAAATCATGGGAGGGTTTATGATTTTTTCCTCAAAAATTGTACTTTGCTGCAGTCTGTTTTTCGTCGCCCCTGGAGTTGTGCGAACATCTACACTAGTCTCTTATTTGCAATCTATTTTCGGGCATCTTGCTCATCTGCAATAGTTTGGAGGGTTTGCCGATTTTTTCCTCAAAATCGTGATAGCTGTTCTTGGTGTGTCTCTGGTTACAAGGAGGGTCAGTTCTCCAACATCAGGTTGGACGGTTGGTGTTATTTTGGGTATCTCCAGAAGTTCTGCAATTTCTGGGAGGGTTGGTGGCAGACTCATCTCAAGTGGCAGAGTTAGTGGCAGGCTCTTGTCTTCCGTTGCAGCGTGTTCTGAGAAGAAGGTGACAACCTTCTCTATTATTTCTCTTGGTAATTAGAACGATGACCATTAAGGGAGGGTATTAGAATAATATCTTTCTCTTTGTGTTGTTAATGGTCATTTAAGTTGTTTCTAATTTCGCCTCTAGTTAACGATTGTTTCTTTTAGAAACATCGTCTTTGTAACTCTATTTAAAGGAGCTTTGTCTCCTTGATTAATTGAACAACATTGATTCTTTGAAATCCATATGCTTTTGCATCTGTATTAGTTTTCTATTCAAATTGCTTCACAGATTTTAACAGGGAGGTTATGGAGGACCTCACAACATGGATTGAGAGGATGAGATGGGAGACCTCATTGTTCAAGGATTGCATAATTACAAGATTATAGGGGGAAGCTCTTTTCTTTGGCACTAGCTATTCGAGGAAGATCACTAGGTAAAACAAATTGGAGTCTTTACATGCATCTTACAAGTTGCAATTTCATATTTACTGAAATTTTCAAAGGACAGATGTTTGTTTTGGTTTGGTTTAATAATTTTTAGCAAACAACACGTATGTAATACCCAGAAATACTTATTATGATAAGAACAATTTCACAGAATGAGATTTTTTCATATTATTGCTGCTATCATTATTTCCAAACACTATTTTCATTCATCTTCTGGTTAACATTATTTTAGACATACTACAGCAAGTTAACTAATAGGAGCGCTACCTCTATCTGATGCTGAATTAAATATCGCCTTAGCTGTGTATGGCGTCCAAACCCTTATGCATGACACGATAATTATTATGGGTGGATGCTGCAATTTCTGAACACAAAATCAGACTGCAAATTCACTGTTACAGGATAGCAGAATTGTTGTCCACTGATCTAAAACCCCCATGCATGCTGGCTGTAGACTGAGCTTGAAGTCCTGAAACACGTGGTAGACGTCTTTCTGTCACAGAGATAGGAATGCTGCTGACCAAGCAAACCTGGGGTTTCGTCCAGGCTGCAGATAACAGGGTTTTCATCCTGTATATGCTCCTTGCAGAGCTCATTTTTCAATAAGAGAAGATAGAACATAATAATACTCTTAAACATCCACCTCTCCTTAAATAATAGCTTCAGCAAAAGGCATCGATCCATCTAGAAGCCTCCTTAAATGACTTCGGCACAATTTCCAATGTTGTGTAAATTATTAAATTGACCCCCCATAATGATTCGCCTAGGAGACACAACTTAATAACTTAAAAATGGCCCCAACTTAAGTTATATCGATGAGTTATAATATTTGATCTCCAAACATTAGCTTTTTGGGGTAAGTCATCAATTATTTATTTATCCCCTTTATTAATTGGTTAATTCTAGCCTAGGGGATGAGGGTGGCTAGAATTTGACTGACATTGGCCTGTCAAAAGAATGGGGACATTACATTTACGACTATTGATAAAATATGGTTTGCTTACTAACTCTTGAATATCTTATTTTGCAGGTTCTTGGTGGGTAGGTTTGGATGCAAACACCACAAATCTTCAGAAATTAACCCCTCACATTTTGTGTCAACCTTGTAGTGCTTCTTGTTGTGGACATTTCACATGATGAAGGGGAATAAATTAACTTTAAAAAAAAATCAATGGCCTTGTCTTTGTACAATACAACCTTCTACTTCACACAAGAAATGTAGAGGACAAATCAGAGTAGATCATTGATTTGATGGCATCGATCCTTATAGCGATTGAATAAGGCAAGATGAAGAGCCAGTAGTGTTTATTGTAGATGAGAATCTTGATTTTGAGAGACAAGCAATGGAAGATGTGGCTGCATAGAAAGAGATACTGGATTGTCATTGGTTGATATTGATGAGATAGAGGAAGAGTGATAGCCATCTAACAACAAGACGGAGGTTGAGCCAAAGCTACAAACACAACCTTCTATACAAAGTGAGAAGCCACAACGTTGACTAGATTAGGGAAGAGGAATATGTAAAGTGCTGCAACATACAATTTATGAATTATGACGATGATTTTTAAATACAATCATCCAAATTTCGTAATAGTTTTCAGCTAACTATTGTATCAAGATTCTACATTATGATGTGATTTTTTAGTCAGTTTGCATTTGAATGAATCAAATTTAATAGAAAACACTTTTGTACTTGTTTATGGACTCATTGTATACATTTCATCATTGAATTTTGCAAGAAAAATGTCTTTCATAATAAATTTAAGCAATTTTTCAAGTTGATGAATTTTCGCCAAGTAGCAAATTTTCAGTCTGCCAGGTTTTTTTCCAAGTCAGAGTCTACCAACTAATCTTAGAACTACGTGAGTCTCTAAGAAAGGCTCTGATATCAAGCGCTTGGTATATGGAAGTAGATGCTGAGCAGCAAATTTTCAGTCTGCCAGGTTTTTTTCCAAGTCAGAGTCTACCAACTAATCTTAGAACTACGTGAGTCTCTAAGAAAGGCTCTGATATCAAGCGCTTGGTATATGGAAGTAGATGCTGAGCATCAAATTTACCCAGTGGTTTGAGACAATATGATGCTGTTTAATTTAATTTGATCAATCCAGCACTTCCGAAAGTAGAATGAGAAACTTTAATCAACATATCAGATATTCAATAATTTTTCTCTTGTTTCCACAAATCTTTTTCAAACTGGTGAGTAAATCATACACTTGGATCTAAGAACTGTAATCACATTTCTTAAACATGTGAATGTAAAATCTAAAGACGACTTACAAAGTAAACTGTAATATCACCTCTAAAATAAAACTTAATAATAAATAATAATACAATTAAAATATTAAAAAAAAATATGTATCAATAATTTATTGTTCATTCAAATTAAAGATTTGAATAAACTAATTTCATTAAATAACATCTTATATAAACTAATTTCATTATTAAAAATTTAAATCACACTATATTAAATATCCATTATAATAATGTTAATAAAGATGATTGATAATTCCTAATATAAATGAAAACACAATAGAAAGGTAATCGGTCTAATCACCCCTTATTAATTATTAATATCCTTGTGTTTGATCAATTCATTGTCAAAGGGCATGAGTTGCTAAGGGTGTGTCTCTCCCAAAGGATCGCAAGCCTTGAGGAGTTTATAAAGGCTGCGATCTCCCTTGGCAAGATAGGGGGAGGATATAGGGAGAAAAAAGAGTCTATATGGTATTCTGGCCTGACAGCAAACTGTTACGTATATTGCCAGTTAAGAATAAATATTTCTGATCATAATATATAAAATAAATTTAAGGAACACGGTGGGGCATATGCAAGGGGGATATTGTCAGAATAAATCAGAACTGTTATATGTTATAGGCAGTAACATCCCATATATGCTAATACAGGAAGCCCGATAACATTCTTTTGCAGAATTTAATACTGGTATAAATATAGATAATAATAATATAATTATAATTATTAAAATGTTTCATAAGAAATATATAATGATAATATCTGAGAATAAATTGTGTGTGTGTGTATGTATATATGTATATATGTAATTGACCAGACATAAATATTAGAATATGTATATAAATAATAAATATTAGAATATAAATCAGATAGAATCCTTAAGTTAATATCAGAAAGAAGAATAAGTTTTTTTGTTACGTCTTCAATATTTAGAGAGCTGGGAAATGAGATGTTTCCAAAGAGGGGCAATCTAAATCCAATCAATAGGATAATTCCCAAGAGAGGGTAGGGATCAGCAACCCATAAACCTTGAGGGTATAGACCCAAGACAGGTAAGGGCTTGGATCTGTAAACTTTGAGGGAACCTATTGTATTTTGGTCTCTAAGTGCTTTGGTAACATACACATCCTCTTCTTCCTTAAAATTGTAGTAGTAACAAAGGTTGACATTTCCATTTAGGATTATGAATGATAATATTTATTATCTAGTATGATAGAGTTAATTAGTAGCAAATTGGTTGATTGAACTATGGAGTATCACCGATTTGATTCATGTTAAGATAGATTTGTCTCCTAATCAACTTAGTTTAAGTCATAAGTATATTGAACTAGCTTAATCATGGATAAAACAAGCCTAAACCTAGTAGGGAACATTACATAAAGCATCACACCAATTTTAGGCCCTTTTATTACTTGCCTTGTTGAATAAACCTTAGTTTGTGTTATCATCACGTTTCTGAAGTTTGTAATAAACTGTGTAGAACATTTCAAGATTTATCTCAAACTTCATAGTGAGAAATTAATACCTCAGACCTTGTAATTAAAACATCTTTCAACTCCTTCGTAATGCCCTTGAGTCGGCCATTCAAGTCATCTACAATTGTTGTAAAATGAGTAGCACTGTCCTTGGAACAGTTACTGTCACCTATTTCAGAGCTTTGAAGCGCTTGCAAGTCTGAAAAGGCAGCATTTAATGCTGTAATATCCTGCTTAATAACAGCAGTGAGCTCTTCTATTTCCATGGTTGGGTCGTTGAACATAGATGTCTTCTTTGTCACTGAAAGTGCAAAGCCAATAAGTATTATCAGAAATATAGCAGGTATTAAATAAATTAAATAAATCTGTGAAGATTTCCAGGTGAAAAAAACAGCGAGAATTTCAACTGCTTGTCTTCAGAAACACTCTTCCAAACGCTTAGAAACAAGGGCATCTTCTGTTACAACTTATGGCCAATTGAATACTTTTGTCTGAATAATGAAACGTTGTTGCTAATCACAATCCCATTCCAATTAAAGAATTGAAGAACTCATAATTAAATAAAAACTAAAATTGCCAATGATCAACGGAAAATCTCGTATGGCAAAAACGTCCTGGAAATCAACGATGGAAGTACTGAGAAATTGTTAAAAAGACATGCATCAACATATAAAATATTGAAACATAAGAATTCCATTGAGCACAAATCAAAATCATCTAATATGTAAGCATAATTAACATGTGCAACACATTTGGATTGTTGAATCTGACATGCATTCCATATCCAGTTGAAAAGCAGTAACTGAGGTCCCCAAAGATGCTTCATAATTTTATAAAACATGGCATAATGATGAATTTCATTACATGTAAACATCCTACTGAAGTAAAATGTTTCTTGCTTCTGAATACTAGGGAGTCTGATTCATAAACTATAAAAATGATCTAAACTTTTTGCACCACAGCAAAAACTCAGATCTCCTCCACTTTCCATAATATTAATTTCAAGTTCGTCTCGTAAGCTTTTACAATTTGTTTGACCCCCAACCAAATACTATGTGAAATATATTTATTATTTATATTACACTCAACCAGATTTCAAACTTGCAGAAAACATACATAAATTTATATTGTCCTCTTGATTTTATTTGGATTTAAAAGAAACAGTTTCATTTGATGTTGTCTAAAAATTAACTTGAGAATGCCTTTATTGCACTTCATATGCATCTTTTATACCATCAACCAAATGTATTTGTAATATTTGTCGATTTGATTTGTGTTGGTGTGAATAAAAATGTTTTACCTATCTAGTTTATTAGTGAGTCCTATTCACATGTTAAGTTAACTTAGGTCCTAGGAATCTTTCTAAAAATCTTAAATGTCAATTAGATCATATCTTATCTTTTGGCTTTTATTTACTTGTCCTCGGTCATTTAATATTTGTTTGAATTAGTTATTTCATTGTATAGGATTAAGACACATCATTATCTTGTCTAATCCTATCTCTCACCTTGCCTTTATAAGCAAGGCTCTTGTACACTTTGGTGTGAATAAAAATGTTTTACCTATCTAGTTTATTAGTGAGTCCTATTCACATGTTAAGTTAACTTAGGTCCTAGGAATCTTTCTAAAAATCTTAAATGTCAATTAGATCATATCTTATCTTTTGGCTTTTATTTACTTGTCCTCGGTCATTTAATATTTGTTTGAATTAGTTATTTCATTGTATAGGATTAAGACACATCATTATCTTGTCTAATCCTATCTCTCACCTTGCCTTTATAAGCAAGGCTCTTGTACACTTTCTATTATAGATCATCATTTGATCACATCCCATTGATATTAATATCAAGCAAGCTCATTTCCTGCATACTCTCTTGTGGAAGATTATCTTCGTTTTTGCAGGTACCCCTAAGGGTGTTGAGCTGATCTTCAACCCCTTTGTGGTATCAAAGTCAGGTTTTGAAAAACCCTTCTCAAATATGAGAGTAGAGCTATTGCCAAACGAAAGATCTTAGTGAATCTACTAAAGTTGAATATGCTCTTCTCTTGCATCATATTATGACCTGGAGAATCAAAAAGAGTTCAAAAAAACACTAGATTTGAAAAATTCCTCTTTGTGGGTTTCTATTGCAGGTTCATTTTTTAGCATGTTAGAGCAAATCTAAGCTCGCCATAGAATTTCAAGAGTCAAAGAAATCAGGTTTTGTCTTTTGTTTCATCCAAATCGGACTTGTAAAGCTAGATCTAAAAGAGATTGAAGTTGGGAGGTGATTGTCAAATTTAAGAGGTAGCTGGTATTTTGGAGCATTTTGAGCCAAAATAGCACTACCATTGCATCTAGGAGGCCCAAAAATGCTAAGGTTGATTGTCAAATTGTCAAAATTGGGGGCTTTTTCCCTAGGCACTCAAAGGAAAATTTCAGCCCCCTGTCACCATTTTGTTTGTACAATATGGATCCATATAGTTCGGACCCGTACACATGCGTTAGCAGGTTGCTACAGGCATCAACAAATTCCATTGACAAATATTTGCAAGGTATATACTATACTGTTGACATACTACAAGTCTAACGCAGGCATTTCGTGACCTTGCGTCAATGCTACAAACAGGGTACAGCTCCAACAGATTTTTAAAAAAAAGGATTCTTTTTATATATTACAAATTCATTTTATTTTTTCATCAATAGAAAATTGTCAGTGCTTGAGGTTGACACGAGCTTGTATCAAGCCACAAAGTCAATCATTAGCCAATAGCACACGAGAGCAACCACCAAACCCCACCACTACAGGACCATGACCACCTAGGTGGCATCACCACACCCGACAACAAGATTTGCTTCCCCCAACTTTAACAGAGGCCATATTGTGCAACCAGGTGCCAATGCTAGGGTGCTAATTTTGGCCCCTCCTAGTGCCCAAATTGGATCTTTTTTCTTTTGGCCATAACTATCCACCACAATGTCAAAATTTTATAAATGAGATATCATTGAAAAGTTGATTCCACATACTTCAGAATGGTGTAGATCATTTTGCCAAATTTTGCAACAAATGGATTTTATTGATGTATGAAGTCAAATTTTCCCTTTTGGGCCTCCAAGCTCATAACTTTTTTGCCACAAACTCCGATTTTTTTGATTCTTGCGGTGTTGGAAAGGTATTGAGAAGTTCTATCATTGTGCACAAGCACATTTTCCAAATTCAATCCTAGGTATATTTTATTCATTTTTTTGCACATTTGACATAATGACTGATTACTTGGACATCCTGACTTCAGCAGAAGTTGTCTTTTTGGGAAGTCTTCATCTACAATATTCATCATATTTGGGAGTTTCAATATGTTGTTGAGGGTTTATGTCTTTGTAACGTACAAGATCACTCATAGCTGATCATGGGTTTTTCATTTTATCCTTTTCTAATCATCTTGAAAAGGGGAAATTATAAATAATGGAGAGATGGCATCATAAAACATCTTCGATGGCTTCATCTATTGCTGCATTTGTAGGGTCTTGTTCCTCTTCCAAGTAAACCTCATAAGAAATTTTCTTGGCATTGGAAGAGAGATCATGTCGTAGAAGTTAATGCAATGCATGTTAATGATGATAACTTAAAGTCTATTCTTGATTTTGAGTGTCCTCATGCTCTTTGGACTAAAATTTGGAAGATAATGGAGATCTTGATGCTCAGCCATTCCCAGATGATCCTATTTCAGACTGTCTTATACCTTTTCATTTTTCAGAAAGGATACCCTATGCCTGTAATAATTCTATTCGAGAATTTGATTCTTTGGAGTACTTTGAATCTTCAGAAGATGAAGACAAGGTTGCTTCAAAGACTCCTACTTCTCCTTCAGAGACAGTTGTAGCTAATTAGAGTTTTGAGTATTGTTGGATATTTTACAACTTGCAACTACGATGCATCCTTAATAAAGGCCAATTACCAAGGGCTACCACTGCTAGGTTCATATTTTGCATCGTATTTTGATTGACACTTAAATTTTCCTCATAATTCAAATACCTGCTAAGACAAGACTTCTCTTAGTGCTATCAAATGATGTCCTGATTCAGAAGTGAACCCCTTGCTTCTTCTGACAGCTTGTCATAAGCTGGTTGAATAACTCTAGGAGCAGGGGAAATAAACCACTCCTGCTGCCTCTCTATTGCTAACTTTTTGTTTTTCATAGACATCATTTCCTTCTCCAGATCCTGTACTTTAACACAGCGGGTGAATCTACTAATCCTCTAGCTTCTTTTTACTCAAATCTTTAACAGAAAACCATTGCTGGTTAACTTTATGGCTATCAAGAATCGTATTATCTTTTACTTTCTCACCTTAAGTGCTGCAGTGGTAAAAAATGAAGGAACCATTTTTCTGATCCATTCAAAGTCTTAACTTGTCCTTTCTTCAGATTCTAAATCTTCAAAATTCAAAGATAGTAGTAGTGAATCCTGATATTGCAGTACTCTCTGCTTTCTCCTTCTCCTTCCCCTTCTTTGGCAAATTTCATGAAAACCCAGTCAATTATCTAGTTTACTTATCAATAAATATCCGTTATCCTTCAAGCAATTGGAGTCTTGATCCTTAGTTCATTCAACAGTACAACCTAGTTTTTTGGTCTTTCATTTTTTCTGTCTTTCTACTTCTCGTGCCTCCTGTCATGGTCACCAAAAAGCTTCCTCTTCCTGTAACAGTCATCTCCATCCTTGTTACCATTATTCTCCACTCCAAAGTCCAACATAAATTGCTGATAATTCCCAAATTCAGGAGGAATGCATTGATGCAATCTTTGCAGTAGCATGTGCTAGGGTGGCAAGCTGTGGATTGAACTCCGTGAGCTTCCCTGGTAGCAGTTCAAAATTGAGTGATTTTAAGAAGCATGTGCTAGGGTGGCAAGCTGTGGATTGAACTCCATGAGCTTCCCTGGTAGCAGTTCAAAATTGAGTGATTTTAAGAAGCATGTGCAAGCGTTTGAGCTATAAGCATCACCAGATCAAAATTAAAAATTTGCATCTTTCAAAACAGCTTCATCATTTCCACCATCTTTTTTAGATTTCCTATTTTTTTATTTCTTTTGTGAATTTTCATCTCTTCCCTTTCCATCTAAGCCATCTGGGGTCTGACAAGACCTGCATCAAGTCCTGGATACCTTAGCTGCCAAAATGATCTCTGAGGCAGGAGTCCACATGGCCGGAATTTCAAGCAATTCATTAACACTATGAATACAGAACGATACAATGTTGTCAGCATCCTAGAAAAGTGATCCCTAGAGATCTTATGACGATATCCTCATTTTTGTCCTAATAACCATACAATATGCACATTTGACTCTATCTGTCAAAAAGATCATTTATATTTCATTGGTGTTTAAAGAATCTTTCATGAGCTTGTCATTTCTCCAATTTTACTGCTAGACCCGCACCACATTCTTTGATTACTAACCACCAACTGAAATTTACGTTCCAAGTTCACAGGCAATATCACTTCCCTCCCATATACCAAAACATTTCGCACAGACTTCTTGACAGTGAGACAATCAAACCAAAGGGCAAAGCGAAGCTTATTTTGCATGTTTCTTTGACTTGGCAATAGTCCCCTTCAAATTTTGGGCCATGCTCTTTCTTAATGGAGGATTCTTCGAAGTTATAACTTTGAAGGTAAAAGTCAGAGGGCCAGGGCAATAAAATGCCTTGTTTCCAACAGAATTTTCTTCTAGAAACAGAAGCAAATCCTATCCATTGCCAATAATCAATTTAGACAGAACCTTGAAACATGTAAGGATATTCACTAGCAGTAACTTGATTACAAGTTCTAAAGTGGTATTCTTAGAAGGAATAGCAATCACCCTGCCAGTTTGTTGTTGTAAAGATAAACCTGGCCTTTACCAGAATCTACTTTTAATTACTCCAATTAAGTCCATATTCAACCATATAACAGGCCCATCTGCAATGCTTGTCTGGAGAAGTAATTCTGGTAACTTCTATCTTGCTTTAAGATATTCAGATACAGACACGCCATGAGAAATGAATAAGAATCCTTCACCAAAAGTGCCAGAAGAACCCTGTGTAAAAGATCCCATATATGTTAACATTTGAGGAGACAAATATCTTCACATACTAAAGTGATATTCTTACGACAAATATATATGGTTATAAAAGTGGCTTTAAAAATCTTAGCACCATTCCATCAAAGTCACTTCTGGTAACAACTCCATCCACTATGACATATTCTAATGATTAAAACTTCAATGTTTTTTTTTCTTTAATGAATATTACTATACCAATCATCAGTTATTTGTGTGAAATCTTGGTAATCATTCTCTCGCTCTCCATACTCCTGAAGATTTTCAATTGTTAACCAGCATAGTCCTTGTAGATAGTTCAAGCAAGTTTATATTCAATATCAAACTTTTACAATTCAGCAATCCATGCCACTCATTTTGCTCCCAACTAATGTACTTAAAAATAAATTCACAGGAAATGGCCAAGAGATTTTAGTACCACATTATCGAGTTGAGAATCATACTTGAAAGAACTCCTTTTAAATTAAACTACAAAAAAAATATTGCTTCTTGTTGCTCCAATGTCAAAAAAACCTCTCATCATTTTGATCTCATTATCCTGAAGATCGATTACAAAATGTTGAAGTAAATTAAATCTACATGGTTTCACAAAAAGCTTTTTACTCTATAATATGAACAGTGAAAATCTCGTTTTCAATATTTTTAAACTTGTCATATACAAAAATATTTGTTATTTGAATATCAATCTTTGGCAATGAAAGAGAGACAAATTAAAACATCCTATTCAATTTTCACTGCTGAGAACCGGTCCTGGTACCAACATTTCCTGGCACTTATATGAACATATAAAATGGTCATACCATTAATCATTTACTCTCATAACCTAATCCGAAATGGCATTCCAAACCGCTACCCCACACCTAGAGATAACTGGATCCAAACAAAATTAAATAAGTATAACTACACAGCATGCACGAAGATGATCCCAGAACAAATACAGAGCCCAACAAACAAGTATTAATAGCCACTACAAATTATTAAATTGTCAAATAGGCCAAGTATTAATAGCCATTGCAAATTATTGAATTGTCAAATAGGCCAATATTTTCAAGAAAATCAAGCTTGGGAGTTCTACTTACTCTTGGCAAGCCTAGCGATCTTCTGAGAAGTCTCATGAATACCAAGTCCAATTCTGGAAGCCCTCTTATTGAAATCCGAGCCAACAGAATTCGCAGGTGTAGAAGCCCTGCCATATTCACTTCCATCAGGGGTTTGAGTTTTCTTCAGCCTTTCCGTCAAAGATTGGAACTCCGATGTCCGATCCCTGTATGATAATAAAGATCCTGACAGAGCCATCGCGAAACAGAACCTTAAATTTGAGCGCTGAAACCTACTTAATTAAGAGCTATTTTTTCATTCCATGCATTTTTCTCCGATTGGAAAATCATTGCTTAAAATTTATCCAGTAGATCTTCGAGTGATGGAAATCCTTCAAATATCATCAAAATGCAGGCAGAAATCAAAGCTTTCTGTTAAATCATAAAGCAAGTGTACATATTGCTAAATTTGAATGCAAGGGAAAATTTATTGTAATTGGCCGAATTTTGAACCAAATTGGGCATACGATGACTCGAAAAGACAGGAAAATAAAAGAAATGTAAAAGTCTCTTATTCAATTGCGCAGAGAATTCTTTGTAATTTAGATGTAAACTTCGATTTCGAGAACCCTCGATAACGCAAAAACCTTATATTTAAAACTTGCTGTCTAAGGCTGTAATGTCACATCGAAGAGATGGTGACTTCTCTTCCAATGAATAGAAATGTAAAGAATGAGGAGAAAAACTATTTACAGTTTCACGGTCATAAGGACATCGCTGTCTTACTATTGTGAATGGATATATTCTAATCTAAAATAGGTGCAAAAAGTTGAATTTTAGGATTTTTTTTATCTTTTTTTAAAAAACTCTTTTTGATTTGTTGGTTATATCTGTTGGTGTAAATAATTATTTATTTTGGATATTATTATACCTTACTTAAGTTTACTTAAAATAATGCATTTCATAATAGTTTGAGTATGAGACACTTGGATGTTTGTGTCACATTGGGATAGTGCGTGTAGGAGAATTTTCATCTTTTATGGTGTTGATCTTATTTTGTTGTTACATTCCACCTCATGTGGAATATTATATTGTTTCTCTTACCTACCCACACCTATTTCCTACCTACCCTTGTTTCTTATCGAGTCACATGTCATGTTTGTGTGCTCACATATCCATATAGCCTTGCTTATATAAGCAGGCTCATCTTCATTGTATAAACAATCAACGACAACATCTTGTAATGATCCAGTTGATCATATTTTGCATCTTGATAGAATACAGTTTATTCCTATCATATATTTTGTCTCTCTTATTTGTGTTTTTCATTGCATCTAGATCTTGGCAAGTTCTCACGTGGTATCAGAGTCATTAGAGTGCCATTGGTTTGTTAATTGAGAGAAATTTTGAGTTTTGCATTTTGGAACTTTCTATTGCAGGTTATTATTGGAGCTTATTGGGTCTGATCCGAGGTCACCATTGGATTGAGGAGGTTCGAGAAAGTAAGAATCGTCTTTTGTTTCGTCCAAATCCGACATCCGAAGCCAAATCTAGAGTCATTTGAAGGTGGAGGGTGGTGACTTGTCTCGGTAGCGATTTGCAATTTTGGAGCATTTTTTGCCAAATCCGTCATCGCCATTGTGCTCAGAAGGCCCAAAAACCCCAAGATCAACTGTCAATTCATCGAAATCGGCCTCCGTTACCCCAAGCTAAAAAAATCTCCCCCCTGCCTCGTCATACGGACTTGCAGGTACAAGTATGAAAAAAAAATTAAAAAATTATTATTTTTTGTTTTTTACATTTTTTTTCAAAAATTCTTTAAAAAAAAAAAATTAATTGTTAGGGGGGATCTTTGGTTTGGTTTTTTATTAATTTTTTAAAAAATCAAATTTTTTTTTTAGGGGGGGACGGAGGTCACCGCAGTATTGCGGCCCGCAGTCTTGCGGCCTGCAAGCCCTGCGATCACCGCAAGGTACCTGTACCTGTAGGTACCGCAAGCTCTGCAATCAAAGTACTTGCGGTGGTCATATAGGCTTTGTGGTGGCCCTATAGGGCTCTGTGGGCCCCTTCCCATGAGGGGGGGTACCGGTATTTTTTTGTTTTTGTTTTTTTAAGGTTTTTTAATAAATTAAAAAAAAATTAACTTTTTCTTATTTTTTTAAATAAGTTGTTTTAATTAAAAAAAAAAATTAATAAAGCTTTTTTATCTTTAATAAATTTTTATTAAAGTTTTTTTTCATTTTCAAAAAAAAAATTATCTTTTTCATTTTTTTCTTTATTTTTTAATAAAGTTTTTTTTGGGCATAATAAATTATTTTTTTTAGATTTTTAAAATCTTTTTAAAAACAAAAATATCATGGAATAAGTTAAATTGGGAACACAATTTTTTTCTTGTCACTTCACACCTGTCTTGTAGTGCTTCCAACCGGCAGTCAAAGGGGGGGGTTGATTTGCTCCTTTATATCTCTTGGTCACATCCCAATCGGAGACGTTCTTTTTTACAGTATTCTACAGGGCTTCTTGGTGGCATCATTTTCATATTTCCAAATTTGCACTATCATGTTGTATGCTCTTGCATGAACAATGTTATACTCGCACTATCATAAAGTGTCACACCTCTTTGTATCTTGTCATTGTTGACTATTTGATGTAATCCTCTTATACACGTAGATTAGGAATATCTTGTGAGACTTGGTGCATGGCTCCAGTTGAGACTTAGATTGTACACATTTGTGCATGGCTCCCGTGAGACTTAGATTGTATGAGTATTTCTGCCATTTACAAGTATCCAGATGATGCTCAAAGCAGGTTGTCTCCATGCCTGATCTTCATTTTGTGGCAGTGAGTGATTCATCATCATCGACTTGGTACCTAGTTTTGTCACATTTTGACATTATTGGTGCAGCATTAGCTCTCTTTCTTCCTTATGGGGAGGTATTTTGGTCATCATCATTGGATCATCTTTGCAGGAGATTCGACATTAAGGGGGGGCTTCACGGTCTCTTCTTTTCATCATTGAGAACATTGTTTGCTTTCATCATCTCTCTTTTGGGGGAGGGTTTTTTCCCATTGGGTTTTTCTCTTTTTTCCCATTTATGGGAGATTGCATTTGCATTTGTACATGGGTACCTAACATGGCCTCATAGCCGGGACCCATCTTGCATTACTTAGTTGCATTGTAGACTTTATTGCATTCCCCTAAGTTACACTTAAGGGGGGGTGTTGGTGTAAATAATTATTCATCTTGGATATTATTACACCTTACTTAAGTTTACTTAGGATAATGCATTTCATAGTAGTTTGGGTCTAAAACACTTTGGTGTTTGTGTCACATTGGGATAGTGTGTGTAGGAGAATTTCTACCTTTTATGGTGTTGATCTTATCTTGTTGTTACATTTCACCTCATGTGGAATATTATATTGTTTCTCTTACCTACCCACACCTATTTCTTACCTACCCTTGTTTCTTATTGAGCCACATGTCATGTTTGTGTGCTCACATATCCATATAACCTTGCCTATATAAGCAAGCTCATTTTCATCGTATCAACAATCAACAACAACATCTTGTAATGATCCAGTTGATCATATTTTGCATCTTGATAGAATACAGTTTATTCCTATCATATATTTTGTCTCTCTTATTTGTGTTTTTCATTGCCTCTAGATCTTGGCAAATTCTCACAACATTGAACAAGCTAGCATTCTCAATTGTAAAGGTGATTGTAATCTTATTTGGCTTACAAAGTGGAAAAGAGTGTTAGAAGACACCAAAGGTTGCAACCAGTTTGGGGAAGAGTTGCTTACACTTTGTGGCACTTTTGATTTAATTATTTGCAATGGTTTGATTAGATGGGCAAAGTCAAGTAGTTTCACTTGCAACACTTGCAACAAGACAAATGTGGAAATTTGTTCGTATAATTTATACAAAAAATTGAGGAAGTGGTGATTGGTGAGCATTTATGGGATCTAAAATCATATCACGGACTGATTTATTTAAGTCTTGTATAGGCACAAAAGAAGCAACGTGAGGAGAAAACTCAGCCATCCCAGCAACCACATTAAAAGGACAAAATTCTTTTGACTCAAGAAAATGCTAGTATCTTCAAGGCTATGTTGGAGAAGCTTTTTAAGGTGGACAAAATTACTTTTCATGGTCTCAATAGTCAAATATTAACAAATTTGATCCATGTGGCTCTCTCAAAATGCAAAAGATCAAAAAGCAAAAAATCTGAGACACATTGTTTCCTAGTGAATGCATGGTTTGATGAGGAATGCAAAATGGCTAGGAGAATTTTAAGAGAGTCAAATAAAAAAGAGATAGACATCAAAGTTTACAAATAGATTTTAAAGAAAAAAATAAGGTGATTTTATGATCATGAGAAGAGAAGAGCTAATTTTTCTTGGCAAAAATAATCCCAAGCTTTTTTGGAATGAGCTTCAACCAAGAAAGAAGCAAACTGAAAGTAATATCACAGCTAAGCAATGGTTTTATTATGTAAGGCAACTTTATGAACATGATTTGGAGGTGGGGCCCCCACCCTTGGTCAACATTGCCACAAAAAATTTCACCATGCAAGAGACTGAGTTGGCTATTAAGAAGGCGGTATTGGTAAAGCTAAAGATTTAGTTGAGCTTCAAGCAGAGTATCTCAAGTGGGGCATGAAAGTCCTTGCTCCTCATATTACGAAATATTTTCAACAACATCATTTTTCAAGGGTTCCCTAAAGATTGGACAACTAGTCTTGCTATACCTCTTTTGAAAAGCGGTGATGTTAATAACCCCTCCAATTATAGGACAATAATGAGCAATCCTTTGTTTGGTAAATTATTTGGAAGCATGGTAGAAAATAGAATCAGTAAATGGGTGAAAGAAAATCATAAACAAGCAAAAGGTCAAGCTAGTTTCAAACCTAAACATTTCACAATTGATCATGGTATTACTTTGAGACACGTCATTGAAAAAGTCTAGGAGAGAAAGGAAGAAGTATTTTGTTACTTTGTTGATTTCAAAAAGGCCTTTGACAGGGTCCCTAGAGATAAGCTTTGGCATAGAATGGAAGAACTTGGTATTCTTGTACATCTTAGGGTTGTTGTTCATAGGCTTTTTGAGGAGGTTAAAGTGAAAATTGGAACTTCAGTTGGTATTTCAAATAGCTTTAGGAGTGATATTGGGTTCAAACAAGGGTGCCCTCTATCTCCCACCTTGTTTGGCTTATATATTAGCAAGCTTGAAGATTGGTTAAACATGCAGAATGGCGGGGCTATTCAGTTAGGTGAATTTGTGTTAAGGTTGCTCCTTTATGGGGATGACCTCATTTTGATTGCTAAATTTGCCCTTGGTTCGCAAGAGCATTTATTTGCTCTTGAGCATTTTTTTTTAGCATAGTGGAAATGCAAGTTAACATCAACAAGATGAAAGTCATGGTTTTCTCAAATAGAAGGAAACAAAAGCAGCATAAGTTTTACTTTGAAGACGACATTCTTGAAGAAGTTACAAATTCCAAATACCTTGGAATTGACACTAGTAGAAATATGGCAAATAAATGACTACGTACGTGACTAAAAATTTTAGTCACAACAACTAAAAATGACTAAATTCTAGTTATTTCTTGCAACACAACTATAAATGACTAATTTGGTCATTAGGTAAGAAACACAACTAAATAATTAGCCACATAAATAAAAATGACTAAATAAATTACTATTACTCATCTATTACAACTAAACATTATAAGAATGTCATATATCTAGTTTTTCCTTAAAAACATAAGCAACAACTTCATAGAAGAGTCATAAAATCATGATGGTATTAGCAGCTCAAGGGAATATCACAAATCCAGGAGAGAACAACAACTAAGGTTAAAAAGAGCAAACAATCATAATTGAGAGAAGAGTAATGGTAACAGGGAACGTTTTATGAAGATTATAATGCTTATGTGCTCTTTTGAGTTGTTTCCTTTATAAAGATTGGTTTTCTTTACGAGAGTCTAATTTGTTTCCAAAGATTTTCTTTCATTACTATTCTAAATTATGGGGTTTCATCCTCCTATTTTTAATTTACCAAATATTTTAGATAAGTGAAAAGAAACATATAAATAAGTCTTGGTTTCAATGAAGGATTGATTTCAAAATTTGATCTTTCATTGAAAAAATCTTTAAATAATATTTAAATTTAAATTAATTTTAACAATATTAATTTTTTATAATTAATATATATTTTTGTTTAAATTTATTTTTTGAAAATATTGATTTTTTTTTAAAACAACTTCAATATTATTTTACATTTAAAACATAGAAACTTGATGATAATTGAAAAGAAAAATATAAATAAGTTTTCATTTCAATTAATGATTGATTTCAAAATTTGATCTCTCGTTGCAAAATCTTTAAATAATATTTAAATTTAAATTAATTTCAATAACATTAATTTTTTTATGAATAATATATATTTTTGTTTAAATTTATTTCTTGAAAATATTGATTAATTTTTTAAAACAACTTCAATATTATTTTACATTTAAAACACGGAAACTTGATAATTTATCACAATGTTGAGAGATGATAAAAATATTTACAAAATTTAACCATGTAATAATAACTTGTCAATCAAATTAAAAATTTTTAAAAATAGGTCCATTACATAAAATAGTACCATTTATCATTATACCATGTATTAAAACATCACTTTATAATAAGCATAGATCTAAATAGAAAATGACCATTATTTATTTAAATTTAAGCATTATTTAATAACCAATTAAAATTAAACACATTAATCAAACACTACTTCTCTCCATTTAATATTGATAAAAATATTAAATAATCAAAAACAAAAAATATTTCCTCTAAAATTCATTATCGGTCTTCATCCCCCTCAATCATCTTCCCTTTCTTTTGTTAGGGGCACTCAATATTCATCTT
The DNA here is from genome assembly GCF_030272615.1 of Cryptomeria japonica. NCBI lineage: Eukaryota > Viridiplantae > Streptophyta > Pinopsida > Cupressales > Cupressaceae > Cryptomeria > Cryptomeria japonica. The sequence continues at coordinate 3,236,331 of NC_081408.1, read as the reverse complement.
CTCGCTAATTCTATGCTCTTGGAAGACAACTGCATGCAGTTATCAACGTGGGAAGACAACGCCGGAAGGATTAAGGGTTTTTTTTTACCTGAAAGCTCTACCCATATTTCTCATTGGCCTCCTTGACAGGATAATCTGGGTTTTCCAGTGGATAGCGCCAACATAGCTATTGCAATCTCCATTTTCACCTTTGGTTGGATAGCCCACTTCTGGCAAACTCTGCAAACTCTGCCCATATATGTTACAGAGGTAGGTTTGTGTATTTTCAAGAAAGTTCTTCTTTGGTAGGGTTATGTAACTATAGCATCATAAATTGTACACCCTTTCTAGGGTGGTACAATTCTACGCTTAGTTTAGCACCCACCTTAGTGTGTTTTCATCTTGCATTGTAATTTCCCTTTAAGCATTTAATTAATTAATTTAATTAAATATAAAGTCATATTTCATCACTCCCCACATTATAAAATTGGGCCCTTTACCCTAAGTGTGCCCCTTTTTATTTTATTCCTCCAATAAACCATTAAATCATAAACCCTAATTGTGTCTTATTTCGACTTTTAAGGCCCGATTTCGCATATCAAAACTTCTTGAAATTAGTTGTAACTTTGGGATTCGCTCTAATATCATCATATCTAATGACCCTGAAAATTTGGTGAAAAGTTGGTCGAACCATATGCAAGTGCAACATGGTCCTTGACATTTTTCTTGAAATTTTGGGAGCATAATTCTATGATATTATAACACTTAACCCCAAAAGATTGGCAGGAAATTCAAATCCTAGGTCGGCCTAAAGACTAAAATAATATATAGGGTTTCATTCATAAGATCTTTCTTTCTTCATTTGAATGACAACTAAGATCTAAGATCTAAGAACAAGTGATCATAAGGAGCCTTCTATGTAGTGAAAGAGAAGCTTATGTGGAGTCTTCAACAACATTCAACAACATTCATCAAGGATTAATCAAGTATTTGTCAAGCATTCATCATCAATTAGGAGTCTTGAAGACATTGGAGAATAATAGGAGATCATTGAATGACGATTGGCTTGTACCCCTCCCTTAGGGGTTGGGTATGGTTTCATGTTGTTTTCATGTCTTTATATGAGCTTCATTACATCAATTTACATATTTACATTCATGCTTTAGATCATTTTGCATCATTTATTTAGAGCATTTACTTTGTCAATTACAAGCATTTAGGATTTACTCTTTAGGGTTGCTCTAGATTGTTTCCATTCATCCTAAGATCTTGCACACACACAAGATTCATACACACACTATTTTACTATACAAATCATATTGTTGAGGTGGAAATCACCGAAACAAAGGTTTGACTAAGGCAAAACCCTACATAGCCACCCAAAACTCTATTTTCGGTTGCAGGTGTAGGTACAGGATCCGATCGTCGCTACAAATTTCAGGTCCAGTAGAGCACACAGACACAATCCCGAAGATCAAATTTGAGCAGAAATCACTGGGACAAGGGTGTGGCACCCTGGTCCTGCATCCTGGTCCCCCCTAGGCACCTTGGTCCTCTCTGGGCACCCTGGTCCTGTGCCCTAGTCCTCCCAATTTCAAGTGAAATTTGGCAGGGTGGAAGCTCAGAACCTTCAAATTGTAGTCTCTCAGTTGCAACTTCCTGTTTGCAGAAATAGGATTAGAGCATGGCACTCTTGTCCAGGTTATTTTGGCTCATTTTTCAACACCAGGTACACATTCAAATTCCTCCCCCTTCTCAACTTTTAGTATCTCAGTTTCAGATCTACAAGTTTCTACAATTTCAGATCTACAAGTTTCTACAATTTCAGTTCGTATGTGCTTCATTTTTCATCTCCTAGTCTAGTTGATCAATCACACCCTAATTTTCACATCTTCTCTTCATATACAACAAGAAGAATAGAAACCCTAAGAGATAATCCTTGGCCCTCTCTTTCTCACAAGAATTATCCAAAGTGAGTTATCTCCCTAGGCTCTTTCGTATTCTCAATGTGTTGGCAAAAGTGGGATTAGGTCCTAGTCACCCGGTCTTGCTTTTTCCCCTCCACATTTTGGTGAACCTGACGTGAATCCAATCTTCTTTAATTATGATTTATGTTCAAATTCAAATTTACATTTACAAGTTTCAATTCCTTACAAATTTAAAAAATTTAGAGGTTAATTTTGTTAAAACCCTAATTTTTCAATTCAAAATTGAACTTGTGGATAGCTTAATTTGGATCATTAATTTCAGATCTGATTTAGGAACACATTTCACTCGTAAATTTCATTTTTTAAATCAACATTTAGAGTGCTTTCATTGGTTAAAATTGAACATTTCCTTATGTTTTGCAAATTGTTGTCATGATGCATTCATTTCATAAATGTGATAATTGGTTAACTTCCCTTTCTTCGATTTTTTCATCTCTTAAAGAACCTCCTATCTATGAAAACATTTTAGTTCCTAAAAGAGTTGTTACCAACCCATTCAAAACTCTCCCATGCTCTAAGGATGAAGATTTGAAGAGTGGCCTTGACAATTCTCTTAAAACGTGCCCTTCCCATCTAGCTATCTTAGAGGAAGAGGATGATACCATGAACACCTTTCTTAGTGTCACTTTACCTTCTTTACATGATGCCTCTCTAAGTGAAAAGGTATTTATGGACAGTGACTTACCTTCTCCTAAATTTGGTCTTACCAATGGGGGCATGTTAGTGCAACAAGAGGTTATGAGGACTTCTTTCAAAGATCTCCTTCCTAAGCATGAATCTTTGGAGAAAGATGTGCATCTCCCTCCTAAAGAATACTCCCCTCATGAAAATCATTTTGTGCAAGAAGATGCTATTGTCCCTACTTTTCCTAGAGATAACATTTCCTCTTTTGACTTCAACAAAATTCCCACTACAAATGATGCATTAATTAGAAATGCTTCTCCTTACCCCAAAGCTTGTCTTACCCATAAAGATGCCTTAAAAAAAGAAGATAAAATCATAATCAATTCCCTTAATTCTCTCTCCCCTAAACATCCTATTGAACACATTTTAAGGCAAGAGGGTGATTTAAACACGTGTAGTGATGCTCCCCTCCTAAGGATGAAGAATTAATGAACAATGTTATCCCTTCTCCCAAAATTGGCAATAACAATAAGGACATCTTTGTGCAACATATTTCTAATACTTTTTTCAATGACCTCACTATTTGGGATGAACAATTAGAAGAAGGTGTTGATTATTCTCTACCCCATGAGAGAACCCTAACCAAAGAGGATAAAATCATGATTGATAACTCTCTTGATAGCATCTCACCTTCCATGAATCTCAATCATTTTTCCTTTAAAGGTAAGGCATCTCCTTCTCCCCAACTAGGTTCTACTCATAAGGAAAGCTTAGTTCAAGAAGATATTTTTAACATCTCTTTCAAAGATCTCCCTCTCAAAGGTGAAATTTTAGAGAGTAATGTTAATCCTTCTCCTAGAGAGTTTATTCCCCATGTAGATCCTTTGATGATAAAGGATTATATGACCTTTCCTACTAATACTCTTCCTTCTAAAACATCAATGCCTATTCCTAGTCTACCTCCTAAAATTGATTCTATTCATGATAACATTTTAGTGCAAGAAGAGACTATCAACAATTCTTCCAACAATATTGTCTATTCTTCTTCTAAAATTGATATGGATGCCTTTGATATTCCCAAACCATCTTCAATCAATTTGATACATGTGAATGAAACACCTAATAAACCTCTCTTCATAATTCAAGGTGCTCGTCCTTCCCAAAGTTCTCAACGTAAGCCTATCTTAGTGGTTAAGGTGGTTATGCTAATGATTCTTTTTCCACTCCTAAGAAACATATGAGTATTGTGCAAGGAGGTTATCCTACTAAGAGCCCTTATGAGTATGCTAAGGAAATAACTAAAGAGAGTTATCATACGGTTGTTCATACCTACAACACAAGAAACAATAGGCAACCTCATACTCCTCTAATTATCCCAACTTCACTTCCTCCCTCTCAACCTACTCTTCCACAAGCACCTCGTATATCACAAACTCCTAGTAAGGAGTATGATCTCATTGAACAACTTAAAGCTACTCCTGCCAAGATTTCTATTTGAGATTTGGTTCAAACTTCACTTGCTTATCATGGGATGTTACAAGATGCTTTGAAAACCTTAGATGTCCCACTTGCAGTGACACCTAATAACATGGCTTCTTTGATTGATCCTACAAATAAAACCAAAGCTCAAATTGTATTCACACAAGATGAGTTACCTTCTCATGAAAGCCAACATCAATATGATCCCCTTATGATTATGGTTATTATCAACGATAGTGCTCTAAGATAAACCCTTGTGGACAATGGGACTGGCCTTAATATTTATGGTGTGGACTTATTGGATAAGATTAATGTGGATCATTCTCTCATCGAACCTGCTTCTATTTCTATTCGAGGCTTTGATAATGTTGCTAAATAGTTTTTAGGTGTCATAACCTTGCCTTTTAAGGTAGGTCCTGTTATTTTACCTACACCTATTCATGTCATTCTTGGTAATTTGACATATAACCTTCTGTATTCACATAAATCTTTCCACTTAATTAAATGAATATTTACTATTTATTTGATTATTTAACCATCAATAATCAGTTAAATTCATCCTCAACCTCTTCTCCTATTAAATAAATAAATTATTCAATTTATTTAAATTAATTCATTAAGCCACACTCTAAATCAATTAAACGAATAAAACACATTTATTTAATTTAACCAACAAAAAAATATTTATTTAAATCCCTAAACTACCCCCCACTTGCATTCTCCTACAAATGCAAGTTGCACCTATTTAGTTGAAATAATGAATTTTATCTTAATTAAAATTCTATTTTCTCTCACCCACCAAACCCACTAGACTCTTCTAACCCATTCTAGACTCTTCCAACCCATTCTAGATTCTTCTAAACTATTCCTAATTAGCCTAATCCCATTCCCTAATTATTGTCACATTCCTAAGCAACTTGGAGTCACTTCTCAAAGCCTCAAAGTCTTTGAAAAGCATTAAAGGCTTTTATGTCTTCAACAAATTAACCCGCAAAGTCCTTCAGACCATTTATGGCTCTTACATGACCATTAATGGTTCAAACTCAACTCACCCACATGGTTAAAGACTTTCCCTCTAACTCAACCCTAATTTAACTCATGGGTCTCTTCAAACATTTATTGTTTTGACCATGGTTACCCCCACTAACTCTTGCACAAGAGTTTGTCCATTGGATAAAGGCATTATTCATTAGATAAAAGCTTTATTCATTCAACTCAAGCCTAACCTTACCTCCTAAGGTAACCTTAAAGTCATCTCAAGCATTTAATGCTTCTTCCCTCTCCTCTCAAGCCATCTCATGTTGACATTTGTCATCTTGAGATTGGGTTGAAAGCCCTCACATGGATCACAAACCTATCAATCCCGACCCTTGTTGAGATTACTCAATCTCAACCATCCATTGCCCTATTTTTCCTATAAATAGAGCCCATTTCTTCTTAATCCAGATCCATAAATCTTGTATGCATCAAAATTATACTAATTTTGAGAGATCATTTAGAAGCATTTTCTTTTGTTATTTTGGCTAAAATTAACATAGAACAATTAAGATACTTTCTCATATTAGCTTGTTTACATTTAAATAATTAGTCATTTTCATAATCTTGAATCTCCATAGGACATTCATAATAGTGCAAAAAGCTGAGGGCTACACTCATGTGGAACTTGGAGAGGAGAGGAACAAGGGAGGAGCAATTATGAGCATATTGGAGGGCATCTTGGAGGGTTTTGTGTCTTTCCTCTGTTTTTGTGCGCTTTCTATAATCTGTTTGATATCTCTCTTGATATGCTTGCTTAGGATTGTAGTTTCATTCTTCTTTCATTACTGATTGATACTAACATTTGAATCTTGTGTTTCTAGCATCCTTTTTGTAGTGCATCATTTGGTGAACCCGACGTGAATCTTTATGATTAAAAACTATTTTTTTGTGAAAATTGTCAAAATTGCCACACATAGGTTGCGCTTTAGCGCTATTGACACGTGTTTTAGTGCCTTCGATAGTTGAAGATTTAGTGCTTTGGTCTGAGTTCTAGCGCGTTTTGTTCATAATTAGCACCTTTGTCCTAGTTATAGCGCTATTATAACTCTTTTAGCATGTTTACACTCTCTGTCTGACAAAGATTTCATTTTGTTTGACAATTTTAATTAGCGCGTATGTCCATATTGTAGCGCTTTTGTTGTTATTTTAGTGCCTTTGTTAGTCTTTTAGCGCTTTTGTAACAAAGAGTTGAAAAAAAATACTATGTAACCGAAAAAATTAAAATTTTAGGCTCATAGAAGCTCACCAAAAACCTTCATTTTCACTAATTGTTTTTTTTTGGTGCAGTTTTGCTAACTTCTTGTTTTGTAGGATTCAAGGAGTTAGGAATTAGGAAGTTTATTTCTTTTTCTTTTTAAGCTTTTCTTTTAAAGTTTGATTTAAAAAGAATTCGCTTTCCCTTTTGGTTTAAAAACAACTTCATCTTTCATTTTGGATTAAAAATCAACAAAATTTTCAATTTGGGGCTTAAAAAGAAGTTCATTTTGCAAAGTTAAAAAGAACCACAAACTCAAACAAACAAACTTTGTTTTCTTGCAAGTTAGGGACAAACTTTTCATTTGGGTTTAAAACAAACAAACAAATTTTATTTCTTGCAAGGATAAAAATTCACAATCAACTTTTTATTTTGCAAAGTTAAAAAGAACAAACAACTTGTCCATTTTGTTTACAAAATCACTTTTACTTTGAGCAATGTGCTTTCAATTTTGTTGACTAGGATTTTCAATTTTCGAGTTAGAAAATAAATTGCCTTGTGGGATTAAAAAGAACATCATGGTTGTGGTAGAAAAATCTCCAAATAGCATATAGATCACATTGCGATAAAACAATTAAAAAGAACAAGTGTTTTCAGTGTTTGGCACACTTGTGCAAAAATCTATAGAGTGGTCCCATTTCTAACACACACTATCCTCTCCCTTGGCTCTCGTGGTCCTAGATGCAAGAGAAAGGTGTTAGTGACGCTCAAATTTTTTTATTTTTAAGAGAGGTCTGCCAAGAGACACATCACTCTTGGGAACGACCTTGCGCGGTAAATCCTTTGAGCCACTATAGAAATCAGGTGAGAGCGAAAGCTGTAGCCTTGGGTGTAGTTGTTCCTACAGTGTAACTTGCCGAAAGGACATATGGGCCCCACCACAAGTTACAAGGCTCTTAAATGAGTCACTGCAGAATGAACTTACGTCCAAAAACATCGAACATTACTAGACACCTTTTATTATAGAAGCCCACCCATTCTATTGATTGAGGATATTTGTGAAAAGTTCAGTGCAAGAGAATAGATGGTTTTTCTCCCAAGATACTCACCATACATATTTCCTTGAGTAGAAATAGGGCTTTTTGAAAGGCTACTTGTAGCTTGATGAAAGTGGTGACTCCCCCATCATAGGGATCATCTATCTGTTATGCTCGCGCAAGACTTAGTATATCACATCCTTACCTGCCACGATAGGATTCATAAGGTATGTAGTACCAAAGTCAAAGAAATATCAAGATGTGGGCTGAAAATATCAGAGTTGGCCATTTGACCTTAGGGATAAAGTGTGTTTTTTGAGTTATCTTCATCTTGTGTCAGACCAGTAACAATTTGAGCCGAATTTAGGATTTGGGAAACATAAAATACATTTGTAAAAAGGCTCAAAAAGTTCATAATTGGGTTGATTTAGAACCACACCTATTTTTGCCTTTTGTTGAAAAGGGGCAAGGTTATTGTGATTGTGTGCTTTCCGTGTTTTCTTGTCAAAGAAATTCAAAACAATTTTAAACCAAGTATTCATCCAACAAATTTACATCCAACATTGATAAACAAAACAACATCAGCAAGTGAAAAAAAGAATCAGTTTGTATGACCATCACTCACATCTTAAGAAAAAAGAGTCTTCATCAAAAGACCACATTGAAAAAGAGACAATTGAGTTCAAAATCTCTTATCAAAAGAAGGAAGTTTTTCTATATCAATAGACAAATTTTTCTCTCACACAAAGCCTTCTTACACCATATGCACTTGTATCTTCAAGGCAAATCCAATGAATTTGACAAAGAGCCTTTGAAAAATAGGGTTTTTACTCAGTATAGAGCCTTGATTATCACAAAAACAAAGGGGGCAAGATCAACCCTTCTTTCTATCCAAAAATATGTATCACCTACAACGAAGCTCAAGGGAAACCACCAACCCCTAAGAGAGAGGAAGAAGTAGAAATACCCTTTGTGACAACAAGTTTTTATTGAGGTCCATATTCTATCCACTTTCATCTTCACACATCACAAAACCGTTCAAACTCTCAAAATGCAAAAAGGTCTTGTCCTAAATTCTTTTAAATATTGCTTAAATCAAAACAACAAATCACTTTTAGGGTGTCTCTACGTCTAGGATCAATCATCCTAAAGAGACATTTCTACACATGTTAAAACTAGTTTATGAGTGCATCCTCTCATTGCTAGGTAGCTTGGTTTGTAACACATCTCAAACCTTGCTATACCTTATCACATCAAAATTGTTGAAAAACACAAGATCAATACACAAAGAACCTTGTTGATATTCAAGACTTCAGTGATAGAGATCTATCTTCCATCAAACATTTTCTTCCATCACAAACTTCATCACCACCTCATAATCAATTTCACTTCCACACATCACAAATCCATTCAACTCTCAAAACACAAAAAGGTCTTGTCCTAAGTTCTTTTAAATATTTCTTAAATCAAACCAACAAATCACTTTTAGGGTGTCTCTACATCTAGGATCAATCATCCTAACAGGCATTTCTACACAGGTTAAAACTAGTTTATGAGTGCATCCTCTCATTTCTAGGTAGCTTGTTTTGTAACACATCTCAAACCTTGCTATACCTCATCACATCAAAATTGTTGAAAACACAAGAGCAATTCACAAAGAACTTGGTTAACATCCAACCTTTAGTGTTAGAGATCCATCTTCCAACACACATTACACAAAACCTATCTTTCATCAAACATTTCATCACCACCTCATAAACACTTTCACCAAACTCAAACTTTCAAACAACATGGCTCAAACAAGATCAATGAGAAATTGACAACCAGAGATCGAAGACAAGGAGGAAGAAAACCTCAATGATTTTCAAGAGGCCATTGGAGGAGGTACTAATGATGAAGATCCTAGCACTCCAGCTCCTGAAGATATAGAAAGAGAACAATATAATCCCAAGTTCAATAGACTCTTTGATGAAATCCTTAGAAACAATGCAAATGCTCATTTTTTGAGACTTGCACAAGAGGGTACTAAACTACCCTATAATTTTGATACCGCACAAATGCAACAAACATCTGAGCAACATAGTCGTAACAATGGTGGAAGAGGTAGAGATTATTTCCGCTATGACCTTAATCATCAAGGGAATCCTCTACCTCCTCCTCCTATAGAAATAGACATGTTGAGACAATAAGTAGAAAATCTTGCTCAGCAACTCAATAGTGGTGTGAAGACTACTCGGCTTTCACTTAACAATATTTGTCCCTATCCTTTTGATAGGAACATGCATATGCCACCTTTTCTACAAGGGTTCGAAATACCCAAGTTTGAAAAGTATAGGGGCAAAGGAGACCCTAGAGATCATGTATGAGAATTTCACTCAACTTGTTTAGAGGTGGCCTATGAGGACACCTATCTAATGCGTCTCTTTCCTCAGAGTTTGGGAGGCACAACCACGCAATGGTTTTCACGATTACCAGGTGGCATTAGAACATTTGAGGAACTAGTCCAAAAATTTATCACTCATTATGCACATAACATAGAACGAGATGTTACCATGGCTGATTTATGCAACACCAAACAAAAACCAGGGGAGTTATTCCCAGCTTTCCTACAATGGTGGAGGCAACTGTCTAGCAAACATTCTCTTCATTTACCTGAGCAAGAACTAGTGGAAATATTCATTTCCAGCTTGAATGATGAGATGGAATTCCATTTAGACATGAAGGGTACAAAATCCTTTAAAGAGATGATCACTCAAGGACTAAAATGTAAAAGAGTCCTTATCAAAATCTACAATGAACCCAAAGATGGCCCTTGTCCATGTTATAATAGTGATAAACCAAATGTATTCACATAAATCTGTCCATTTTAATTAAATGAATATTTGCTATTTATTTGATTAATAAACCCACTAGCCAACAGTTAATTAAATTGACATTTAATTAATTCATCCTCAAACATTCTCCTATTAATTAAATAAATTATTTAATTTATTTCAATTAATTCATTAAACCAAATTCACAATCAATTAAATGAATAAATCCTATTTATTTAATTTAATCCCCTTTCCTCTTTTAAATAAATAATTAAAACATTTATTTAAATCATTAAATCCACCCACCCCCCCCCCCCCCCAACTCACATTCTCCTAAAAATGCAAGTTGCACCTATTTGTTGAAATAAATGAATTTTATTTTAATAAAAATCCTATTTTCCCTCACCCACCAAACCCACTTGCGAACCCAAATCCCCTTCTAGACTCTTCTAACCCCTTCTTAATTAGCCTAATCCAGCCCCTAAAAATTGTCACATTTCTAAGCAACTTGGAGTCACTTCTCAAAGACTCCAAAGTCTTTGAAAGACATTTAAGGCTTTGTGTCTTCAAATGGTTAACCTCTAAAATCTTCCAAACCATTAAAGGCTCTTACATAGCCATTTATGGTTAAATCCACTTGCACCCATGGTTATAGACTTTGACCTCTAACTCAACCCTCATGTAACCCATGTGTCTCCTCAAGCATTTATTGCTTTGACCATGGTTATCCTCACTTACTCTTGCACAAGAGTTTATCCATTGGATATAATCATTATTCCTTGAATAATGAATTTATTCACTCAACTCAACATTAAGCCTACCTCCCAAGTTAACCCTCAGGTCATGTCAAGCATTTAATGCTTCTTCCCTCTCCTCTCAACCCATCTCATGTTAACACTTGTCATCCTGGGATTGGGTTGAAATCCCTCACATGGATCTTAAACCATTCAATCCTGACCCTTGTTGAGATTACTCAATCTCAACCATCCATTGCTCCATTTTTCCTATAAATAGAGCTCATTTCTTCATAATCCAGATCCTAAAAACTTGTATGCATTTAACTTATAGCCAATTTTAGAGAAGAGCGTTTAGCATAAATCACTAATATATATTGTCATTTTGGACTAAAACAAATCTTAGTTCATTTCATAACATGTCTAATTAGTTTGTTTTACACTTGCGTAGTATAGTTAAAGCATTTCAATCTTAAATCTCCATAAGACATCCATAGTGCAAAAAGTTGTTGAAAGCTACACTCATTTGGAAAGTTGGAGAGGAGAAGAACAAGGGAGGAAGAGCTACAAGCATGGTGGAAGGCATTTGGAGATGCCTTGTTGCATTTATTTTCATAGTTAAATGATCTATTGTGTTTTTGGTGTCTCTCTTGGTATGCCTATTTAGAATAATTTGTGGTTGATTAACACTAACTCCTTTTGTGTTTTGTGTGTTCTTTGTGTGTGTTGCCCCACCACAGGTTTTTCTAACGTCTTCTTTTACAGAGCATCACCAAATTTTTGGAACAAGAACAAGAACGTTGTAAATGACGGGATAGTGGATGCACGAATAGTAAAATTGCACAACCCGTGGTGAGATTTGCAAGACAAAATACCCCTCCTAAAAACAACACCATCACTAATCCACAAAATCAAGGTCCCAATGCACCATAAGAGGAACCAAAACAAAGGCAATAGAACTACAAGCCAAAATGCACATACACACCCTTAGGGGAACCCATCGAAACAATATTATGCTAATTGGTCTCCTCCAATCTTGTGACCTTGACAAAAACATCTAACTATGAACCTCAGGTCAAACCTCCATGGTGGTGCGATAATGAACATTGTGGATTTCACCAAGGAAAAGGGCATAAAATGAGCAATTGCCATCGACTGAAAGATCTTGTTCAAGATCTTATTGATAGAGGAGAAATTGAAATAGAAGGACATGACCCTAAAACATCCAATGATGATCATCTAATGTTCAATAATCCACTTCCATTGCATGATCAAAGGGGTCCTTCCACCTCCAGGCGAAACACGGATACTACAACTAATTATACATAAGCTGCATATAATTATACTGTGAGTCACCTCTATGACGCTAATGAACAAGTTGAAACTCTCACCATCAAAGATCCAAATCTTGCATGCAACGTTGTTACAAGTCGTAGCAAGATTACCATTCGAGCAACACCACAAGGAACGACACCCCTCACCAAGCAATATAATCTTGTGGAGCAATTGGATAAAACGCCCATATATCCATATTACAACATTTGCGCTTATCCCCCTCACACAAAACAATATTGGATTAAGCTCTCCAAGAAGCGTCAGTCCCCACCAACCTCAACATAGATCAATTTCAAGCCATGGTTGGTAGTCTAAGGTCATCACCATGTCTCACTTTTTCTGAAAGTGACAACACTTCCTTCCAAAAACCACATAACGTATCCCTCCATATTGAAGGATTTGTAAACCAACACAAAATCAAGTGAGTCTTGATTGACAATGGAGTCGGCTTGAATATATGCACCTTGTAGTTGGTCACAACACTGGGTTATGTCGTAGAATCAGTGGATCTCAGCAAAAAGATAACCATTAAAGCCTATGATGATGCAGAGCGTTCTTCCAGAGGAGCTGTTGTATCACCTATTAGAGTGGGCCTAGTGGTGAAGCACATAGTTTGCCAAGTTCTAGACCTTCCTTTGTCATATAATATCTTGTTGGGAAGACCTTGGATACATGCCATGCAAGTCATCCCATCCACCTATCACCAATGTATCAAGTTTCCCCATAATGATGTAGAAATCACAATCCTTGGCGATGCAAATCCATTTGTGTATTGTAATAATATTAACCATCAGCCAGAGATCACCATACCTAACAACAAAGAAGCTATCCCTTCCACATCATATGTTAATCCAGCCTCTCTTTCCAGCTCAATCACCCCTATACCAAAGCAAGAGAAGTTGAAAATGAAAATGGCTGAGGAAGGTCCCACAGAATATAATCTTAGCCAACTCTTTTGTGTTGGGAAATTACTCACCTCCCTTAGAACTCATGGAAAACCTCAAAATTTGCTTCAACCACCACTGGCCAAGCAAACATACACTTTGGCGCAATTCATCCTTGGTAAAAGTCAGGAAGAGGAAACTAGGGATGAGGACCTGGTAGAATGGATCTACAAAGACCCTATCAAAACAAAAAGCCCAAAGGCTAAGCTTCCCACTGATCAATATGGAAAAGGCCTCGCTATCATGCAAAAAATGGGCTATGATGGCCAGAGTGCTTTGGGACATTGTAAACAAGGACGACACGAGCTCTTACAACCTGAGTTGAAACCCAAAGATAACACTGGAGTAGGTTTTCAAAAGGAATCTCTACCTAAGCTTAGATTCAAAGGAAAACCCAACAAACCCATGTACCATCTAGTTACTCCAAGGAGGCCACCCTTGATTGTCTTTGCGGCACCAACAACATAAGCAATATCAACAAAACTGATAATCCCATAAGTAGCATGAGTAGCACCAACAACATCAACAAAATCAATAATCCCATCAGTAGCATCAGTAGCACCAACAACATCAACAAAACCGATAATCCCATCAGTAGCATCAGTAGCACCAAGAACATCAACAAAACTGATAATCCCATCAGTATCATCAGTAGCACCAACTGCACCAACAAAACTGATAATCCCATCAGTAGCATCAATAACACCAACAACACCAACAAGATCGATAACTCCATCAGCAGCGTCAATAACACCGATAACTCCATCAGCAGTATCAGTACCACCAACAACATCAACAAGACCGATAACCCCATTAGTAACATCAGTCACCCTACTTATACCTACGACCCCAACAATCCCACATCCAAAAGTGCATGAGCCAAATGCACTGTCCAATTCAAAAGACATCCCAGACTGGTATAGTAATTGGATGTTAGAGAGTGATTCAAAGACCGACTCGCATGAGTGGGAATGGTATTCAGTGAATCTAAATACTTCAGATGAGGAAAACACATCACCTCCACCACCTCGTAAGGATATCCTAGTCTATGGAGAGGCATGGATTAAAACCTTTTGGGTTCATGAGCAAGAAGCAATTGCCACAGGCCCAACGTCACATCCTACACCAGAATCTAACAAGGAGGGTATCATCAATGAACTTCACTCATATATATTAACCCTCACTGACGCCTCCTCTGAACTTAACTTAATTGATGAGGTAATGCCTATCATCCACCTCGAACTCATCAACTGGAACTAGACAAATCCCCCATGTCTTGACCATTTCCAAAATGATGAGGCGTTCATAGACTTTTTAGAAATATGAGATAACATACCAAGAGGGGATCATAAAGTTGGGTTTGCCATCGAACTTAATAGTGCAACATACTTTGGGGTAGATGCCAAACCTTTCAGCTACAAAAATATCACAATAAAACATGGATCTTCTAGTGAAAACCACATAGTGGCACTTGTTGATCCTAAAAAAGTAAAAGTAAAGAGCATATCCAAAGGTGAAAACCTCTCCAAGGTGCCTGGGGATGAAAGGTTTGACATCCTCCCCTCAAGTACAAATCAGGAGAGATTGATGATCCTAATCGAAGAAACAAAAGAATTTAATGTGGGGACCCCTAAGGCTTCTCACCAAATACATTTGGCATCTTTATTAACTCCAGAGGAACAACCCAAATTTGTGGAATTCTTCTAGCAACGTCAAATCAACGTCGCATGGTCTTATGCAAACATGCCTCTTGATTTGGTCATGCATCACCTAACCGTGGTAAAAGGAGCTAAACCGGTAAAACAAAAACTCATAAAGATGCACCCAGAGATTGTTGTTCTTGTCAAGGCTGAACTCAAAAAGCTCTTGGATGTTGGATTCATTAGACCAATCGATTATGCAGATTGGATCTCCAATATTGTACCTGTCGAAAAACCTAATGGGGGCATCTGTATCTGTACAAACTTCAAAGATTTGAACAAGGCTTACCCTAAAGATGACTTCCCCTTACCAAACATCGACATGATTGTCGATCTAACAGCGGGTCAAGCAATGCTTTCTCTTATGGATAGTTTTTAAGGGTACAACCAGATTAAGATTGCTCCAGAGGATCAACATAAAACTACTTTCACATGCCCATGGGGAACCTACTGTTGGAATGTGATGCCACTTGGTCTGAAGAATGCAGGGGCAACATATAAAAGAGCTATGACTACCATCTTTCATGAAATGATGCACACTAGAATGGACGATTATGTCAATTATTTACTAGCTAAATCATTAACAAGAGAGGGTCATCTAGCAATACTAGGTCAAATCTTTGACAAATTAGAGCAATATGATGTATGTCTCAATCCGAAGAAATGTGTCTTTGGAGTAACCTCCGGGAAGCTCTTAGGATACATTGTCTCAAGCAAAGGCATTGAATTAGATCTGGTGAAAGTCAAAGCAATCATGGACATGCCACCTCCAAAGAACATCAGTCAGTTAAGGATGCTACAAGGGCAGCTGCAATCAATTTGGAGATTCGTTGCACAATTGGCTGATAAGTGTCATCCCTTCACGCATCTGTTACACAATAATATCCGCTTTCAATGGGATACAAAATGCCAACAAGCATTCCAAATGCTTAAGGATTACCTAATGCATACACCCTTGCTGATACCACCAGATCCAAGTAGACCTCTATTGCTATATATTTCAGCTACAAATATGACATTGGGAGTATTCCTGGCACAACACAATGCAGAAGGAAAAGAATGTGTTGTATACTATATCTCTCGTATATTGGTAGGCTATGAACTCAATTACACACCTATTGAGTGATCTTGCCTAGCAGTTATCTTAGCAGCCACCAAATTGAGGCACTACATGTTAACACACAAGGTACAACTCATTTCTAAAATAGATCCACTCAAGTACCTACTCAGCAAGGCAACATTAACAGGCTGCTTGGCCAAATGGGTTATGATCTTGAGTGAATTTTACATAGAGTATGTGGACCGCGAGGCTATCAAGGGGTAGGTTATTGCAGATCAGTTGGTTGATGCACCCCTCGCAGGTGACCATCCTCTTATTTCCAATTTTCCAGATGAAGAGATCTTCATGATCACAACCACACAACCTTGGAAGCTATATTTTTATGGCTCATACACTAGACATGGCTTGAGGGCAGGTACTATTTTTATCACACCTCAGGGTGACAACATCCTGAAGTCATACAGGCTCACTTTCCTATGCACCAATAGTATAGCCGAATATGAGGCCTTGATCACATGACTCAGATTGGCTATACAATGGCATTTAAAAGAGCTACAGGTATATGGAGATTCCTAGCTAGTCATCCGACAAGTCACCGATGAATACCAAACCAAGGATGATAAGCTCATGACATATAAAAGGATGGTGGATAGTTACAAAAAATAATTTTCGACTATCACATTTGAGCAAGTACCCAAAGATCATAATCGAGCTGCCAACGCAATGGCTACAATTGCATCTCTACTAGATCTTCCGCAAAATTCGACATGCTATGAATTCTTGGTAGAATAGATTTGGATCCCCGCGTATGATATCCCCGAAACTAAAATAATATGTCACCTTGTTGGTTTTGAATCCACATGGTATGGTGAGTTCTTCACTTACCTCCGTGACCACACACTTCCCCCCAACCAATCAAATAACCAACTAAAAACCTTCATCCTCCAAACCGCTCGATACACCATCATTATCAAAACCCTATATAGGCGAAGTCTTGATGGTACTCTCCTTCGATGTTTGGAACAAGATGAGATAATTGGAAGAGGTACATGAAGGCATTTGTGGGGCTCACTCAAGTGGTCCTTCGTTAGTGAAGAAAATCATGTACACCAGATACTATTGGACCTCCATGGAAAAAGACTCCTACTATTTTGTCAGAAAATGCAAGAAGTGCCAAGTTCATGGAGACCTGATACATGCACTAGCATAGGAATTGAAACCAATCACAACACCATGGCCCTTTTATCAATGGGGACTTGACCTTGTGGGTAAAATCCATCCATCTTCATCCAACGACCATAAATGTATCATTACCACCACCAAATACTTCACAAAGTGGACCGAAGTCATTCCACTTACCCAAGTCACCAGCAAGCAAATCACCTCATTCATCCTTAATTACATCATCTGCCGGTATGGTGTACCCATGTCCATCATCACAAATAACATGCTTCCTTTTAAAAATCAGGATATTCGTGAACTTTGTGAGAAGTTTCACATCCAACACCATTTTTCCACCCCCTATTACCCACAAGGCAATGGTCAAGCCGAAGCATCAAACAAGAACATATTGAGGATCCTCAAAAAGATAGTCAATGATGCTGGCCATGATTGGCACATTCGATTAAATCCAGCACTATGGGCATATCAAATTAGCATTCGAACCCCTACAGGCACAACTCCCTACTCACTGGTTTATGGAGTAGAAGTCATCTTGCCTGTTGAGGTTGAAATACCATCTCTATGGGTCTCTTTGCATAATTTGCTAGATGATGAAGCATATCGAGTCTCACGTCTTCAGGACTTGGAACTGCTTGATGAAAGGTGACAAGTTGCATACAACCACCTCAAAGCCTATCAACAATGCATGAGAAGAAGCTACAGTCATTGGGTCAAACCTCGCACATTTGAGGTAGGAGATCTTGTTCTCAAGGAGAATCCTCGTAATCAACCCAACAAAGAACACCAGGGCAAGTTTGAATCCAACTGGCTGGGTCCATATGTTACCACTGTTGTCTTCGGGTCTAGGGCATATCAATTGGCAACTTCAGAAGGAGAACCACTAGTAGATCCGATCAACAACATGCACCTCAAATGGCTTCATACATAAGCTATGCAGAGCATCAGGATCCTCCACTATATCACAAAATACCAAAAACGTTCAGAAAAATGTCCTGAAGAAAATACAAAAAAATCAAGAAAATAGTAAAGAAAAATCATGCATCCAAATGGTGAAAACCACTATAGTGGTGCCTTGGGTAAGTACGATGGTGAAAACCTGGCAAACATGTGCCATTCATAAAGGCTATGGCTCCATTGTCTTCTAGACTTGTTGTGATCACATCCATTGCATCCATTCATCCGTTATTCAAACCATGGCTTGTTATTGATCTGCAATCAGGGTAAGTCCTTCATGTGTCCTGTATCCCACTTTCATAGCAACATCTAACTGGGGGCAATACTCTTAAACCTACTGATGGAATGGACTCTACATTACTTGTGATTCATTGAGTTCCTCATTCAAAATTGGCTGGAAATAATACCAAAAATATTCGTAAAAACTCAAAAAATACCAACAACATTAAAAAACACTCACAAAATCCAAAAACATAAAAAATCAATCAAAAACATTGCAAAGAATATTATTCCTTGTACATACACATCGCAACAGACACCAAAAAAAACATTTTTGAGCTACTCAAATGATGATCACTTATCAAATCAACCAACCAAGTCAAAACATCTACACACAACCGTCTTCGCAAGGATGCATCCTTCCTCACAGACAAGACATGGTAATATTTTCTTTCACAAGAAAATTATGTTTAGCTGATAAGAAATTGGTTGATTTTTTATTTATTTATTTATATCAGGTTCCTACGCTACTCCAGGATATCCACAAGTGATTAGAGTAGCCGGGATGGCTCTTGATATCTTTTTCTTTGTTTGTTGTCTGTAGATTGATCCAATGAAGTTTTGGGGAATGTACTAATGGTGTCTATGTGGGAAGTTCACTAAGCTACGTGATCATGTGCAGAAAAAATACAGTCATGGATCACTATGGCTTACTGACTACAACGTATACCTCGACCATTTGCACATGAAACATAATGTAGGGTAACTTTTCCTTGTCTACGATACTTGCTTACAAGTGAAATGATCTAACTTGGTTCCTACTACCTCGGCCAAGAACGATACTACCATGCTCAATGAGGAAAATAAAGCACTATGAATACTCTATGGATCATCATTTCATCTCATCTATTTATAATGCATTTCGTTGCATCTCACCCATCCATTTGCTCATTCATTGTTCATATCTATTGTTTGCATGCAAGTAATTTAGGCTTCTATGAGAAAGCACCTAATATAGTTTGTCTCGGGTACAAAATCATGATGGAGTTCTTTGATACATCATCTCACATTTTCATTCCACCTCTACAAATTCTCACCAAGTTGCATTCATATATCATAAAAGCATGACATTCTCATTTAGTTGCATTACATGCATTCAGTTCATTATCATTTACTTGCATTTAGATTCATTTAGATATTCATTTAAGTGCATTGATTTATTCATTGCATTAGTGCATTTAAAACATCAAGTGCATTTGTTCTCATTTACTTGCATTTCATCATTTCATTTAGTTGCATTGAGTGCATTTAGCTTCATTTAAATACCTTTCAAATCATTTCATTTATCTATCTTCATTCAGTTACCTATTAGTCATTAATGGACATGCACTTCGTCATTAAGGTACATTTGCTATCATCTAGTTGCATCTCAATCATACACAATCATTCATCATAATTTAGTTATTTAATTCATTTATCCTCATTTACTTACATTTTAATCAAGAACATTCATTCTCATTTAGTGCATTCCTTTAATAATTAAATAAACATTCATTTCATTATCATTGAAATTTCATTTAGTTCATTTAGTAGGTGTATTTTAGCCCATTTAGTTTTATCTAGATTCAGAAAGATGCATTCATTATCCTTTAATTGCATTAAGGTGTAGTTATTCATTCTCATTTAGTGCCATTCATTTAAATCATTAAAGTACATTTATGCATAACATTTGTATAAACGTTTGTTCATCCATTTAAGTGCATTCATCTAGCTGCATACATAAACATTTGCATAGACATTTGATTCACTTAGATTCACATACATCTTAAAAACATGCATCATTTACTCATATCATCATCATATCATATAATCAACATGAACAAGTATTATCTATCACAATCTCATTATTTCATCTCATCATTTAGCATCCATCGTCATTGCATCACATTAATAGCATTGCAAAAGCATCATCCATCCTCTACCTACATCCACATGATTAGCAAAATCATTCATAGGATGCATATAGAAATCATATCATCACCATGTACATAAAGAAAGCAAATCATCCATAGCATGAATCTCAACATAACTCATAATCATCATCCTACATAAAAACATACATGTCATCATATATACATATCATATCATCAAAAAAAATGAGATCTCCTCATATATCGCATCATATATTGCATCACAAAAGCATACATGTATCAGAGTACAATGATGTCAAAATATATCGGCTACCAAGAGCCATCCAAGTCACAATCTAAATAACAAAGTAACAAGTGCATAGAAACTCTCAAATAGCACTCTGGCCAGATGCTGCTCCACCACCCCCTGCTCCCCCACCACCCTCACCATCTCGCTGAGGAGGACCCATAACACCACCACTACTCTGAGCCCTCTGAGACCACTCTGATCTCACCCGCTGAATCTAGGAATAGCTCAGTGCTCGCTGACTAACTGGCACAACTTGCTCATATAATCCTTGCCAATAGTCAATCTCTCCCCCTGCCCACCGCATCTCCCTCAACACCACCTCAGTTGAACCCTATGTCTGTGCTCCATCCAACACTCGAACTCTATCCTACACCTCCCTTAATCTGTCCACTAGATCATCTCTCTCTCGCACCACTACCCTCAAATCAACCTCCTGTACAAAAAGATCGGCATCCTTGGCTGCAATCTCTGCCTCCATGTCCTCTAACCGAGTCTGCAACCGTATAATCATAAAATCCAGCAGATCTCCCTCTCCTCCACCTGTGGCTCCTTCTCCCATCTCCATAGGATCCTCTCCTCCATTTGTGACTCCCTCTCCCATCTCCATAGCCTCCACTCCCCCACCAACATCCCTACCTCCTGCTCAAGTTGCTCTCTATATCAATGGACCTTGTGATAGTCGTAACGACTATCCCCCTCTACCTCTCCTCTGTAATTGTTCTCCTCCACCACCTCCACCTCCAAATCCACCCCCACCCCCACCACCTCCACCTCCTCCTTCTCCACCAAAACCTCCTCCACCACCTCCCTCTCCCCCATCTCCTCCTCCTACATCTCCTCCTCCACCCTTGCCTCCTCTCCTTCATCGTTGTCTCCTGTCATCCTCAAAAGGTGGTATCAACTTGACAGGATCTAAAATATGTGGAATCGGATGCGCGGTACGATACCGCGTGTACTCCTCTGTCACCCCTGCATCCACAATCTCAGGCCTCATCTGCCATGGTCTCACCTGTAAAGTCTGGAACTCTACCAGGGCCTGATCATAAGGTAACACTAGTCCCCACTAAAATCTCTCCCGTACTACCTGTGCATACTCCCCTTTACTCGTCAACACATCCTGCCTCCATCCAAACTGCCTTATCACTCTCCCTGGCAACTGTCTCTCCACATAATATGATATACGCCCACTCAAAAAATGTGTCACAAATACATTTGGTAGCATCTCTACATCATCCTCCTAGGGCTCACACTCAAGGTATGGCCTCCATATGATCGTATCTAAATCATCCAATGTCCGCCGCCAAAACTCCAACTTCTCCAAATGGGGCTGGCTCATCAAACCTACATATACGCATAGGGTTGATCTATCACCATAAACCTCAAGTTGACCAGTTGTGTGACTGGCAGGTGCTCCCAAGCCCATATATGCAGTAATGTGATCCCTACCCCTAGTGATCTAGCCCCTCTCGGTACACTGCCTGATGTAAATCCCTATATAGGTATGCTAGCACACATGGCACCCATGCATAGCGGGCCCCCTTACTCATCATCTGCTCTATCACCTGGCCCCAACCAATGACCAATCCATGTGAATGTCGATCGGGGCAAAGCAAACACTTGATGATCCCTGATAACACTGATGGTAGAGGCTCATACAGTGTTGCTATATCCTCCCATGCTATAGAGCCATCCTCAATGTACACATCATAGATGAATATCCTCTGCACAACTATTGTCCCCAGGTACTGGTCATATGTAACAAGCTCCCCCTTGATCAGGATGTGTAGAATCCTGCATACGTCCTCCAACGTCACCGTCATCTCTCCCATCGCCAATTGAAACGTGCATGTCTCACTGTGCCATCACTCTATTAAGGTCGTCAGTAGATCGCGATTCGTCTAAATCATGGGCAGATACATCATGTCATACAAGCCAGTTGCACAGACACGATCTATCTTTGTCTCTTTCAACTGCGCCCGCAGCTGCTGTGTGGCGGGATGCCTCTCCCGCATTTGGAAAACGGGAAGATCCTCCTATACATATCGACACTCATATCTTGTTTTACTACAAACTTTCTTAAGTTTCAACCTAGACTATCAACAGATACTTTGATCAAGTATCTTCGGGTCTCAATAGGTAATCAATCATGGCAAACCTAGACTACAACAGGCATTTATCACAAATGACCTAGTCTCAACGGGGCTGCTATGATTCATCAAATCAAACAACCAATCAATCATTCAAACACAAGCATTAGGAGATATTTTCTCTAACATTGGGGCATTTTTTCCTACAATCGCGCTACTTTGCTGACAATAGCGCTACAACTTATGCACAACAGCGCTAAAAAACAACAAACGCGCTACAACATCTAGCCAACAACGCTAAAATTACAAAAGCGCTATTACTATGACTCAATTACGCTAAACTAACAAAAGCGCTAAAATGCTATTGTCTTCCTTGGGCTTTGACGCTTGAAAAAAATGACAAAAATACATAAAAAAACAAAATTTAGGATTTGCGTACCACTGGTCCGTAGTCCTCTAGCTGCTGGAATCGATGGATCCGCTCTAACCGATGATCTGCTATCGGCACAACCATGATGACTTCTGCTCACTCCTTCACTAAAGGTCACTATAAAAAGCTCCAAATTGCTAGGGAGATAGGTGCAAATGAGCCTATTTTTACCCCTTCCCCTCCATATATACCCCCCAGCCCTAACCCTAATTCATCCCGCTCACCGTTGTGGTCCCCGTGAACTTCAAAATCTCAGATGCCTCTAATTTCTTTGTCTTAATTCCTTTTCTCCCATTCTTTCACCATTATTTCTAATTTCTTCTTAACTCTGTTTTCTCCCATTCTTTCACCATTCTTTCTAATTTCTTCTACTCTACCTATCCCCAATTTCTTTCTCTTTTTCGAGAGATCACCCGATTTTTCAAAAAAAATTCGGCCCATCTCTTGAGGGGGCATACCACCCATTAAATTAACATTTATGGGGCATATTTCTTCACACCTATCTTTCTTTCTTTGAAATGACATGATAAAACGCACCGTCTCAAAGAGGGGCAAATGTAGTCACATAAATCTATCCACTTAATTAAATGAATATTTACTATTTATTTGATTATTTAAACATCAATAATCAGTTAATTTCATCCTCAACCTCTTCTCCTATTAAATAAATAAATTATTCAATTTATTTAAATTAATTCATTAAGCCACACTCTAAATCAATTAAATGAATAAAGCACATTTATTTTATTTAACCCCCTTTCCTCATTTAAATAAATAATAAAATATTTATTTAAATCCCTAAACTACCCCCCACTTGCATTCTCCTACAAATGCAAGTTGAACCTATTTAGTTGAAATAATGAATTTTATCTTAATTAAAATCCTATTTTCTCTCACCCACCAAACCCACTAGACTCTTCTAACCCATTCTAGACTCTTCTAACCCATTCTAGATTCTTCTAAACTATTCCTAATTAGCCTAATCCCATCCCCTAATTATTGTCACATATCTAAGCAACTTGGAGTCACTTCTCAAAGCCTCAAAGTCTTTGAAAAGCATTAAAGGCTTTTATGTCTTCAACAAATTAACCCCCAAAGTCCTTCAGACCATTTATGGCTCTTACATGACCATTAATGGTTCAAACTCAACTCACCCACATGGTTAGAGACTTTCCCTCTAACTCAACCCTCATTTAACTCATGGGTCTCTTCAAACATTTATTGCTTTGACCATGGTTACCCCCACTAACTCTTGCATAAGAGTTTGTCCATTGGATAAAGGCATTATTCATTGGATAAAAGCTTTATTCATTCAACTCAAGCCTAACCTTACCTTCTAAGGTAACCTTCAAGTCATCTAAAGCATTTAATGCTTCTTCCTTCTCCTCTCAAGCCATCTCATGTTGACATTTGTCATCCTGGGATTGGGTTGAAAGCCCTCACATGGATCACAAACCCATCAATCCTGACCCTTGTTGAGATTACTCAATCTCAACCATCCATTGCCCTATTTTTCCTATAAATAGAGCCCATTCCTTCTTAATCCATATCCAGAAATCTTGTATGCATTAAACTTATACTAATTTTGAGAGAGCATTTAGAAGCATTTTCCTTTGTTATTTTGGCTAAAATTAACATAGAACAATTAAGATACTTTCTCATATTAGTTTGTGTCTTTCCTCCGTTTTTGTGTGCTTTCTATAATCTGTTTGATATCTCTCTTGATATGCTTGCTTAGGATTGTAGTGTCATTCTTCTTTCATTTCCGATGGATACTAACAACACCAACATTTGAATCTTGTGTTTCTAGCATCCTTTTTGCAGTGCATCACCTTCTATTAGGCAGACCGTGGATTCATAGCATGCAAGTTGTACCCTCAACTTTGCATAGGCAAGTTAAGTTCATTTATAACAGTAAGACATACACCTTGTTAGTTGATACCAATCTCCAAGAACCATTAAAATTTGGATCTTCTTATTCAACTACTTCCCATTCTTCTCCCAATCCTTCCACTTCTTCAAATACATCTATTTCCTTTGCTGATCTTGTTCTTTCTAGTACTCCTGATTCTTCTACTCAATCAGAATCTCCTCCCAAAGATATATTTTCTCTTGAAAAGGTTCTCTCACATGATGATTGGGGATCTCTAGACTTTAACCCTACTTTTGTAGGAGAGTATAGAGTATCTTGGAAAGGATCTAAGATTGAGAAGGAGAAATCTACGGAGGAACCTAAAGAGCAACCCATTTTATCTAAACAACTAAGTAACCACTTTGTAGCTGCTTCTAATTCAAATAATTCTTCAAATCCTTCCTCTAATTCATATAGCATTGAGACCTATGAGGCACAACCATCTATTTCTGATTCGGCATCCCTTTATGGTCCCGGTTTTCAAATTTTAGCTAAGAGTGGCTATAATGGCAATGGTTGTAGTACAAGTGAACAAGGAATTAAAGTTCCTTCAAAACATAACACACATGAAGCTTCATTTGGACTTGGATATAATCCTTCTAAGCCCACCAAAGCATCTAAAAGGCCATCTCTCAATGTGAATGCTATATTTAGTAGCGATGATGATCTCACCTCAATTAAATCATCTTCTACTTCTTTTGACACTCATCCCCCTCACAGGAAATCTTGGTGATGAACAAATCTCTTTATGAATCTCCTCAAGAGATTTCTAATCCCACTTATGAGACTTTATCTTCTACTCATTCTAAAATCCCTTATTCTAGGAATAAGGCTCTAATGAATTACACTTATCCCTCTCCTAAGATTTCTTGTGTGCAAGAAAAGTATGACTTAGTGGCCTATTCTTCTCCTATAAACTTCTCTCTTTCTAAAGAATTTTTAACATTCATCATCTTATACATGTTTTTAATCTCACTTATAGTAGAGAATTTAACATGTCATATTCAAATGCCTCATTCAATCTATCATGTCTTTAAATAACATTAATAACTATTATGTTTCTCAGCATTATGTGGCATGGGTAGCTCACTTACTAGGGGCTCATTGTCATTCATGATGGTACAATTTCACGTGCAATCATACTTTTGGAAGCAACATAATAGCCTATTTCTATCTCATCTCTTCTCCCTATATATGGGGGCTAAGAGTGATTTCAAACATCTCTCCTTATGAAAAAAAATTCCCCTTTGTGAAGCAGTGTCTTCTATAAGGATTTATTATTGATTCTAGAGGTGTGTTTGAATTCGTTCTCTCATATTGGAACAAGCATCCCTAATGGGGATCTTAAGTACATATCCTTAATTGGGACCTCCTCCTTGGTGTTGGAAGTCTTTGATCATTCATCAATTTCTTTTCTTCATATAGTAGTATCTTTTATAATAAACCCTTCTATTTTGTGAACGTACATGTCCCTGATGAGGATCTCTTGCCTTCTTTGGAAGAGTGTTGCTATAAATAATATCTCTTTGATGTCATTTCAATCCTCCATTTTTTTCCAATTTCCTTTATGGAGTTGCATTTTTGGATTATATCTCTTGCATTTGTTTCCATTTAAATCTTTCATCTTGTGTTAGAGAGCTCCCAAATCCTCACAATCTTTGTTGTGTTGGAATTGAGGTTTAGTTATCTTTCTTACCAAATGATTCTCCATTAGTTTTTGATCTTGTATCAAATCTTCTTGTGAGCATTTGTCATCAATCTTCTTACACAATTCAATGTTGTAAACATGATACCCTGTTTCAACTCACTAAATTAGCAAACCAAAATAGGGGGGCATATAGCTACCCGTGAATTTCATCACTTTCCTTAGTAAGCATTAGGTGATTTTGTGATGTAACATGTGGTTTTGTAGGGTGCGGTTCCTAACTATGTACTGCTAATACCGCTAGGGGCTTCATCTGACAACTTATGGATATATCCTTTTTCAAATGAAGTTTACTTTTCTTTACTTTAGCTTGCATATGCACGTAGTGTCATATGACTGCTAAAGTGGGGGCTAAATGTAGCATCGTAAATTGTACACCCTTGCTAGGGTGGTACAATTCTATGCTTAGTTTAGCACCTGCCTTAGTGTGTTTGCATCTTGCATTGTAATTTCCCTTTAAGCATTTAATTAATTAATTTAATTAAATCTAAAGTCATATTTCATCACTCCCCACATTATAAAATTGGGCCCTTTACCCTAAGTGTGCCCCTTTTTATTTTATTCCTCTAATAAATCATTAAATCATAAACCCTAATTGTGTCTTATTTCAACCTTTAAGGATCGATTTCACATCTCAAAACATCTCAAAATCAGTTGTAACTTTGGGATTCTCTCTAATATCATCATATCTAATGGCCTTGAAAATTTGGTGAAAATTTGGTCGGACCATGTCCAAGTGCAACATGGTCCCTGACTGTTTTCCTGAAATTTCAGGAGCATAATTCTATGATATTATAATGCTTAACCCCAAAATATTGGCGGGAAATTCAAATCCTAGGTTGGCCTAAAGACTAAAATAAGATCTAGGGTTTCATACATAAGAGCTCTCTTTCTTCATTTGAAGGCAACTTAGATCTAAGATCTAAGAACAAGTGATCACAAGGAGCCTATTATGTAGTGAAAGAGAAGCTTATGTTGAGTCTTCAACAACATTCAACAACATTCATCAAGCATTCATCAAGTATTTTTCAAGCATTCATCATCAATTAGGAGCCTTGAAGACATTAAAGAATAATAGGAGATCACTGACTAACGATTGGCTTGTACCCCTCCCTTAGGGGCTGGGTATGGTTTCATGTTGTTTTCATGTCTTTATATGAGCTTCATTACATCAATTTACATATTTACATTCATGCTTTAGATCACTTTGCATCATTGATTTAGAGCATTTACTTTGTCAAATGCAAGCATTTAGGGTTGCTCTAGATTGTTTGCATTCATCCTAGGATCTTGCACACACACAAGATTCCTGCACACACTATTTTACTATACAAATCGACTATTTCTTGAGGTGGAAATCACTGAAACAGGGGTTTGACTAAGGCAAAACCTACATAGCCACCCAAAACCCTATTTTCAATTGCAAGTGTAGGTACAGGATGTCATCGTTGCTGCATATTTCAGGTTCGACAAAGCACACAGACACAGTCCCGAAGAACAAATTTGAGCAGAAATCACTGGGACAGGGGCGTGGCGCCTTGGTGCTGTGCTCTGGTCCTCCCTTGGCACATTGGTCCTGCATCCTGGTCCTCCCTGGGCTCCCTAGTCCTCTTTGGGTGCCTTGGTCCTCTCTAGGCACCCTGGTCCTTTCTGGGCGCCCTGGTCTTGCACCCTACTCCTCCCAGTTTCAAGTGAAATTTGGTGGGTGGAAGCTCAAAACATTCAGATTGCAGTCTCTCAGTTGCAGCTTCCTATTTGCAGAAACAGGACCAGAGCATGGCACTCTTATCTAGGTTAGTTTGGCTTAGTTTTCAACACCAAGTACACATTCAAATTCCTCCCGCTTCTCTACTTTCAGTCTCTCAGGTTCAAATCTACAATTTTCTACAATTTTAGTTCATATGTGCTTCATTGTTCATCTCCTAGTCTAGTTGATCAATCACACCCTATTTTTCACATCTTCTCTTCATATACAACAAGAGGAATAAAACCCTAAGAGATAATCCTTGGCTCTCTCTTTCTCACAATAAGTAGCCAAAGTGAGTTATCTCCTTAGGCTCTTTCATATTCCCAATGTGTTGGCAAAAGTGGGATTAGGTCCTAGTCACCCGGTCTCGTTTTTTCCCCTCCATAGTAACTTTGCTTTGGCATCAATATAAATGGTTTGTTTTGACTTTTAGTTTCTTCTACAAACTACCTATATCATATGACACATATCCTTTCATTATACACATTAATAGACATGGTACTACTTGCATATCAAAAGACTTATGACTTGATTCTAAGTGTGAAAATGCTTAAGGTGTACAAAAATAATAAATGCACATATTATTAACAATTACTCCCTCTTGTCTTGTTACTAGACCTCTGTTTTCTTTATTATTCGATGAATGATTCCATTGATGCCTCTAGTCACTATATTTTTTGTCTAAAGTCCCTGCTCTTGAGAGATTAGGACTGTCTCTAGCATTTTGTTATTGCATTATTGTACTGTTTTATTACTATCATTGTCTTGACCTTTTCTTTAACACCCTAGGCTGATCACTATCTTGACCTTTTCTTTAACACCCTAAGTTGCTTGTCCATCACAAATCTTTGATTTCATCAGTGATTTTTGTCCTTTATGCTCTATGAATTGATCCATAATATACTGCTCTATATTCTTGCATTCTTAATGAACTATATTCTTGCATGGTTCCCACATATAGAAACTTTTACCTTGACTATTCATGCACTATGTTTAAATCACTGGAATGGTGGCCTTAGACTGTATTAGGCAGATTTGGACTACCTTATCTCTATAGTTGTGCTTTATTTGTCTTTGTTCAAAATTATTACCCTATTCTTATCATTGGTCATTGATTGTTATGGGAATGTTCTTGATCTCTATTTTTATCTTTGTTAAAGTTACAATCCCTGATATTTGGACTATTTTCATAGTCTCCTAGGCCTGAAACAAAATAGATTTTTATATTGTCCTTTTGGTTAAACTTTAAGGCTGCTCAACCTTTTTGAAGCTTCTCTATATTCTAGGTCTGGCACCTTAGGGTTCTTCCACTATGTATGATATTGTTCTTTGTGAGTTACAGTTATTCTTTTGATTGTGATTTAGCCTTCAAGCTTTGTGATCGTTGTCCATCATTTACATTCACTGTATTTTCTCCACGGACTATTATCCTTTGTGCTTGCCACTGTGAATGGTGCTCTTCATTAATTTTCATGAATCTTTGAACCTATTCGCTTACGCTTCATGAATTCATGACCTTTAATGATGCTTGTCCTTATTCATGAGCTTTAACTGTGTCACAGACCTCCTGTGTTCATGAATATGACTATTCTTTGTATGGAAGATGATTGTCTTCATTGTGATTTCAACAAGTATTCACCATTATTAATAACCCTTGTCATGTTGTCTTAGGGTTTGTTATTATTTTCTTTTTCTTGACTATGAATTGTTGCTCTCAGTCATTGAAGCTACCCTTTTTGCTCACTGTCTTGTGTCTTGTCTCAACCTTTCCCTTTGATGGAGCTCACTACCTTTGACATTGCATTGGATTTGCTAATTCATTGTTGTTTGATAGCATGACAACTATTTCTCTTATCTCTATGCCTTATCCTTTAAAAGGTTGCTACAAAAGGTTATGAGGACTCCTATATGACCGTCATCATGTAACCAAAACAGTATTAAAAATATGTCTCAACTATGAGAATATGCTACAACTATTAGCCCCTTGAGTTGTTCATACTAAAATAAGGACTACTATGAGGTTACCTTGTGTACTTTTGATCTTGGTACATGAATTGAGACCTCCAATATGCTGCTCATGTGTGTTATCCATGAGATTGTCTAAAACATTCGTTGCACATTGGATAAAGAATATGACTGCTCCTCTTTGTGAATGTGTCATCTCATAAGCTGAGATTTCTATCAACTTTGACAATGATCTTCCTTATTGGTCTTACTGCCAAAGGCACTGTCTTTTATACTACTCTGAGTGTTGCTCAATAATTATTAGGATTGGATGGTTATGGGCATGGCTATGTGTACCAAGATCCTTATCTTGACAGATATTTGTGCCTAAGTCTATGGACTATATCTCATCTTTTTCCATCCATTGGCATTAAGACTCTTAGACTGTCATTTCTAGCTTTATGGTTGTCGTTTTGCTTTCAAAACAATGATAATTATTCTTTGTCGGTTCTAATCAATGGTGATTGTGAATAATCTCTTCATGGTGTATGTATTGTTTACTATTCTTTACCAGATACAACCAATCCTTTAGAGATTGGGGATTGCTCTTAGGTCTATCTTGTAACAATATCCTTAGCTAATCACTAAGATCTCCTCACTTCCTACTATTTCTACAAGGTTTCTTAGTGACTAATGATTGCTAAAAATATTTGTTTGACTGCCTTTCTCATCTCTAATATGCCACAACACTGCATGAACACCTTAAGGCCTAACACATTATATGTTTCTTCTATGACAACTCTTGTGATAGATTCTTTGTATAGGATTTTTGTCATCGTGACAAAATCATGAGCATGCTTATAAGTGTGTATGTTCTTAGCCTTGAGTTGTGCTATCAAAACCCCATCTATAATATCACATATTTCTCTGTGCCTTGGTGCCATGGTGCCTGTTATTGTGCTCACTGTTTTGACCTGTGCTATTGTCTTTCTCTATCATAAAAGCCTATGCATTGATTGTTCTTCCTTGAGACAAAACTCTTTGCTGAAGCTCTATGAGTTGGTAACTATCTTTTGCCCTTTTGGCTAGATTGAGATAAGACTTTGTCATGGTTGGAGCTGGTCATGAGGGTTGCTTCAATGCTAACTTTACCTTGCCTTATTGTGATTGTTGTTCTTTCTATTGTTCATGTCAATACCTCTTTAAATGCTACTTTGAAGATCCCTCTCTCAAATGGATGGATAGATATAATTTCAGGGCCCTATTCATCGTCCTTTCCTTTTATCTTGATGCCCTTGCCTATGCATGTATTCTTTGTGATATCTTTTGATGTTTCGTCTATCTATGCCCTTTGGATCTATGGTGGCTATTCTATATTGATGCAAATGACAAGTCTAAAGTTCCTTATTCATATTAGAACTCTATTCTTTAAAAATATTGTGTCTTTGTAACCTTCTTTTTTTATACCATGAATGATTTAAGACCTGAAAGTTATGTTTGTCACCGCATACCATAGTCTATTTGAAGATCTAGACTCATGTCATACTCTCCTCTGTTTATTGGACATATCATCTACCATAATGAATTTTTGGTCACCAAACCCTAATACATCTTATTTCATTGCATGAATATGCTTTTCTCTTTGAAATGAAATAAGAGACTCAATGAAGAGAAAATGGACTTATCTTTTAAATATCTGATATGTATGTATGCATGGGCTTTGAAAGAGTTTTGAATGCATAGTTAGAGTCTTCTCCACGTGGGAATCCTCGTCAAAAGGCAAACTCCATGTTCAAACCGATGTCATAATCCTCAAACAACTACAATAATATCTCTCTTTACATATGATTTCTGAAACAAACTTGTGCATACCCCCTTCCCTTTGAGCTACATCTTAGTTGTGAATTGGCATTGTACGCATGCCCTTGTGCAAAAAATTCTACCTTGTTGCTTTTGGCGGTATACCAGGGCGATGGAAAGCTTTTCACGTGTGCCATTATGAGCAAAATTTCATCTCCTTGTGAGAACATGGAGTTAAGAGGGAAACAAAAAGAAAGACATAAGTAACCCTAAGACCATGTAGAGACAACTTTTCCTTCTCAACATTAAGATGAGCTCTATTTGCTTTTTTCCCTTTTACTTCTATTTTAAAACAATTCCTTCTAGGACCTTATAAAAGGACTCAATATGCGTTAAAAAATGAAGCTCATTCTCATATACAAAAATGTTTGAGTCTTATATTAAAAAAAAACCTTTAATGCTTTGCTTGTTGAATAAAAGCTTTTGATAATTATAGCTAAACAAAGCATTAAACAACAAAACTTTATTCAAATCATATAATGTATATGAGACCCAGGGTTCCTAGCAAATATTCATGGCATAAATAACATTGTAGTCCCTAAATATTTTTATGACTGAATGTCAATCAATATGTAACAACTATAATATCTCTTTAGTAAGCTCTTTTCTTCTATGTCTATGACCTAAAAGACTTTGTGACTAACTACCTTCTAGAGATGACTACATTGTCTCATTATTGTCAGTGAATAAGACCATTATGACTCCTTCTTTACTTAGTACTTTCTTGGCTTGAATGCACTCAATATGAGGATTATACTCACTATCTTTTTGCCTTCAAATATTGTCAAAACTCTAAATATTTGTGGACTGCATTTTGATCTCACACTATTGTTTTGATTGGTAAATGTCCGCCCACTAGTTATGAACACCTTCCCTATTGTGTATGATGGAATGACTATCCTTGGGAAGGTAAATATTTCTTTGATTTTTACTAGAACTTCTTATCATTTTGTCTTTGCTCAATACAAGAAAGAAGGCTCTCCATAATGTAATAGTGTGTCTCTTGATTTGACCTGATGCTTTTTGTAGAGCTGGTCCTTATTCACCGAGGTCTTTTTCCTTTGTGATCACTGTTCTTTGACCTCATTATTCATTATCATTGGACTGTCTCTTTTGTCAAATCATTCTCTATGATGACTGTTCATAGGGACTCCTCTTTATGTAGGTTCCTCACTGTTTTTCCTTGCTACAACATTTAGGCCTCTTCTAGCCAAGTCTTTTAAGCTCTTGGGACTGGCAATGTGCTCTTCTAACTATGTATCTTGATCATCTAGAAGGCTTGAGTATCATTGTTACATGGTGGTGCAGATCAAAGTTTCAATACTTCGATTCGTCACGAACTTGGCAAACCAAAAATTTGGACTCAGACTCGGACTTGTGAAAGAATCGCTAAAGACTCGACAAAAAAAAACCGTAGTTTTACAAAAAAAACATAAAGAAATTAATGCATTTAGAGAACATAAGAGCCATAATTGAAACATTGCACATGTCAAATGATCTACAAACAGTCAATATTTAAAATTTCATCATTCATACTCATAGTTTCAACTCTAAGATGTATAATAGAAGCATAAGTTTATAAATGTTTACAAAATCACATATAATGATATGTCCAACTCCAAATGTGAAAAACAACAATGAACAAACTAAAGAGAAGACTACATCTTCCTCTTTGTATTTCTCCTAATATAGCTCAATTTTTTAGGCCTTGAGCTAGAAGTAGTAGCAGTGGGTGTGTGGTATCTAAATGGTGAGATGATTCTTCTTCAAAGTCAAAGTCCTCATTTCGTCCTCATCTTCATCCTCCATTTCATCCAATCTTGCTCCTTTTACTTCTTGTGCTACTCTCTCTATTTTTGCAATTTCTTCTTTGGTAAGGAGGACATCATCACCATCATTTTGTTCATTCACGGTCCAATCACCATATGGATCAATTTCATCCAAGTCAATGGCCTCATGTGAAACACCCTCCATCTTTCAAACTCAAAGGCGAAGGTTGTATCGAACAAAGACAAGATCATTGAGTCATTTTTGTGTCAATCTATTTCTCTTCTTTGTGTGAATGCTCTCAAATACACCCCAATTTCGTTCACACCTAGAAGCACTGCATGGCTGAGACAAAATAGGGTCAACTATCTTTTGAAGATTAGGTATGCCAACACCATAATTCTCCCACCATGAATCTACAAAAAACATTTAGAAATATTAGAATTGAGAAAAAAATGTAACAATCAAGTTTGAAGTCTTTTTCTTGCAGCATTGAACTAACTTACTAAATTTTTTACCTAGTTGTTGTTTTCCTCTCCTATCAATTGCTAGTTGTGATGAGAAGAGTCTCCCCTCTACACTCTTGTAGATCTTGAACAATGAAAATTTCCAAATTCATAAATAGATAGTCAAAGTGTCAAACTCAAATTCAATAATGAACATTTGCAGATTCATAAATAAAGATAGAGCAATTGCAAATGTCAAATCTCACCTCCAACTCATCAAGAACCTTGTCTCTCAACTCAGGATCAGGTGCCATCTTATCAATGCATGCAATAACACCTGCCATGACCTCCTCATCAGACCTAAATGAATTATAGAAGTAGAATTTTGGGTTCAAAAAGTAGGCGAAGGCATGTATCGGTTGGTGGAGTTGGTTTGTTGACCTACAATCAATGATGCGCCAAATAGTTTCACATTTTCTTGTATTTCCACGATAGTAATATGAAATGGCCTCTTTGGCCCTATCCATGGCCTTATAAATATAACCCATTGGCATGCCCTCTTCATCCACCATACGAAGAACCCTTATGAATGGTTCTGTCACATAAAAAAATGAAAACAAATTTTAAATTAGTACAAAATTAACCCCTAGAAATTAAAATCATCAAATAGACAAGATTGGAGAAAGTTTACTTTTGTGTTTGTTACATACCGTAGTCAACTCCTCTCCACTTTTGCCGAACCCTTCATCAAAAACAATGCTCACAACCTTCTCTACTTCATGTCTTTTGGAGTATGCAAACCCCAACCAAGCATCGGACACAAACATCTACTTAAGTGGGGAATGGCATTAAGAATGCTCTGCAAAGTGATGAAGTGGCCAACAAATCGTGTCACTCCAGGTTGCACAAGGTCCTTGCCATTTGTGTGTTTTCTCATCAAAGCAAGCACCCAAGTATGGTTGTAGATGAATTTGGTGACACTTCTTGCATCTTCAACCACCTTTTTCACCCATCCAATCTTCCCAATCATAGTTTTAAGACTCGTGGACTCGCCACAAACTCGTGAGTCCATGGGAGCCACGAGTCGACTTGCCAAGGACTCGCGAGGCAAGTCCTAGTGAGTCCATATGAAAGACACATGAGTCTTTTGCTCGGACTCGCGAGTGTTTCACATGGACTTGCATAGCCCAGAAAACACGCGATGCAAGCAATACAAGTCAATTTTTTATATTTTTTTCCCCTCATTTGGCATTCTTGCTTGGTTATAATAGGTTTGTAGGGTTTGAAGGAGGAGAGGAAAGAAGATTAAATCATTCGAATCATTTCCATGTTTTGAAAATCCAAAAAAGCTTAAAAAACAAGGGGATATGCTGCCAAAAAAATTTCTATTTCCTTTCCTAAGTTATATCCTCATATTTTTTTCTTGCTTTTTCTTGTTATTTTTCCCAAATGATTTATTGCCATTTTTTTTGTTGATTTTCCTTAAAAGTTGCATAAGGTAAGATCTCCTTCACCATTCCCATATTGAAAGGATATCAACATTTAACATTGAAATCAAATTAAATATGACAACAATAGATGTAAACCTCTCATACCAAATGTATATCAAACAAATGAACCATTCCCACAGTTCAAAGATCATTTCCTATACCTCTCCAAATAAGTCCTAAATAATTAGTGTATTAGGGTTAAAATAATCATAATTAATCAGATTATAAGAGTGAATCACAAACTCTAATCTAATTAGAATTAATCAGAATTAATCCTAAATAACAATCAATTAATGTAAAATCAATTGAATTGAGCAAATTAATTTGATTAAGATTCCCTCAATCAATATGACAAGTCTTCCATTTGCTCTTCTCCTTAGTTGTTGTTGAATTGGCTCTTAGGTATTGCACCGATTTCCTTCATAGATTAGACAACTATTTTGAAGCCTATGATTCTAGATTGAAATGAGAAATGAGACACAGAAGGGGTGAGGACTTGAACTCAAGTGTTGATTGATAGTCAACTAAAATTGATTGATCAGTGAACTCAATAGATTGATCTGTTAACTCATTTGATTGGGGAGTCAACTAAATAGATTTATTGCCATTTTTTTTTGTTGATTTCCCTTAAAAGTTGCATAAGGTAAGATCTCATTCATCATTCCCATATTGAAAGGATATCAACATTTAACATTGAAATCAAATTAAATATGACAACAATAGATGTAAACCTCTCATACCAAATGTATATCAAATAAATGAACCATTCCCACAGTTCAAAGATCATTTCCTATACCTCTCCAAATAAATCCTAAATAATTAGTGTATTAGGGTTAAAATAATCATAATTAATCATATTATAAGAGTGAATCACAAACTCTAATCTAATTAGAATTAATCAGAATTAAGCCTAAATAACAATCAATTAATGTAAAATCAATTGAATTGAGCAAATGAATCTGATTAAGATTCCCTCAATCGATATGACAAGTCTTCCATTTGCTCTTCTCCTTAGTTGTTGTTGAATTGGCTCTTAGGTATTGCACTGATTTCCTTCATAGATTAGACAACTATTTTGAAGCTTATGATTCTAGATTGAAATGAGAAATGAGACACAGAAGGGGTGAGGACTTGAACTCAAGTGTTGATTGATAGTCAACTAAAATTGATTGATCAGTGAACTCAATAGATTGATCTGTTAACTCATTTGATTGGGTAGTCAACTAAATAGATTGGCTAGTGAACTAAATAGATTAGCTAGTTGACTGAATTGATTGAGAGATGACTGAATTGATTGCGAGATAACTGGTTAGTCAGAAAAAAGGTGATTGAAGGAGATTGAAGAGTTAAATGAGTTAACCAATTAGTTAACTGATTTGATTGCTTAGTTATGATTTTCAACATGTGTTGTAGGAGATTGACTTGAAATTCAATTTCATTTTGATTTCATCTTGAATTTGGGTTTTCGAATGTTGAAATGCACATGAAATTAACTGAAATTCACATTTGGTGAAATGTTAATTTGGAAGAAATG
This sequence comes from Cryptomeria japonica, assembly GCF_030272615.1. NCBI lineage: Eukaryota > Viridiplantae > Streptophyta > Pinopsida > Cupressales > Cupressaceae > Cryptomeria > Cryptomeria japonica. The sequence continues at coordinate 3,198,908 of NC_081408.1, read as the reverse complement.
AAATTAATTGAAATTTGAAATTGGGAGAATGTGAATTTGAGATACATGAAATTAATTGGAATGAATTGGAATTAGAATTTGGGAGATTTGGAAGAATTAAATTAATTAATTAAATAATTCAAAAGATATTATTTAATCATTGGAAATTGAAATAATTAAATAATAAAGATTATTTAACTAAAAAAAATGTTGCAATTAATTAAATAATTAATATTTGAGATAGGGTTAATTGATTAAAATGATTTAGAAGGTGAAATTGAGAAATTAATAATAATTTGAATTAATTAGAAGAATAAATTAGCTTAATTAAATAATTAAATAATTGTTTAATTAATAAGACAATAAATTAGTATGTGATGAAAAGGACATTTTTCAGTGTCTACAATTAGATTTGTAGCTTAATACCAACAACAAGGAGAACAATGAAAATCCATAAAACCATGCATCTTCTTCTCAACAAGACCTTAGAACTACTACATTCAAGAATAGTTCACATAAGAAGACAATATATAAAATAAAGAATGTGTCTAATAACCAAGCATGCAATACCTCTGAAATCATTCGCCTACTAAGTAGACCAAGGGTAGTAGATAAGATTGTCATGAGCATACAACACCAAGCAATAAATCTTACAATAAATGAAAATCTTCTCTTCAAGTCAATAATGGATTCACATCCATAAACAATTGTAGGCTTCTCAATCTTTCTACTAAAATTGTTATCAAAGAGTAATCATATCAACACAATCCCAAAAAATATGAGATCTCATAGCCTCACCGAAGTCTCTCTAGTCTCCATGAGCATCCAAGAATCAATCCAAGTCAACTTCAAATGCAACCCTACAAAATCATGAAGCTCCAAGTATATTATTAATACTCAAAACGAAAGAGAACCAACAAGAACATTTTCAAGGTTCCAACAATAAGATCAGGAACATATCATGACGTCATGATGTAGAGAGACTCTCCCTCTCAAACCCCACTTAATAAAATTAGCAAAACAAAAAAGAGAATTGACAAGAAAAATGCAATCTTTCTATTGATTTCATGAAAATGAAATTACAATGCTTCCAATCTTATTGGCTTCACATACAAATCTAAAGTCCATTTTAAGACTAGCAACACCTTCAAACAAAAACTGTAACAAAAAAAATTACATTCAATTTTGATTTATGCACTCCAATATGCTCTCACACTTCAATCCTAGAAAAATTTATAACTGCTAACTGAAGCCTTCGATATATAGACTCGTGGTGGGTCAAAATACGGCCATAAAACATTACCATGGGTCAAAAAAATGATCTAAAATACCACAGTTAAAATCCATATGACCCCCAACTTAGTGGACAACTAGTAAACCTAGAAAATATAATAAATGAATCACATGACCACCACACCCTCAACTAATCAAATTAGTCAAATAATAAGTACTCCATATCTCCACCAAGACCCATAATAAGACATGCATTGCCAATTGTACAATGGGAGACCATTTATGAAGAGATGCATTTACAAACATGGCATTGTGAAATATTTAATATGATGATGTTGCCAATCTTTGTTTTCATATTAAAGTGTAAGATCCTTTACTATTAGTCCTTGGAGAAAATCACGAAAGGTGTCATTGTTGGATGGTTTTTTTATATTGGTACGGAGTGGACTGAAATAGTATGGAGGATGGAGGATTAGGATAGAATGTGAAGACTATAAAACTTTCTTGAATTGATGAGATTCAGAGATATGGATGAGTGCTAGGTATTTTGGACATGTTTTGGTGTCGTGGAAGGCTATGGATGGAAGATGGGTTTCTCTTGTCAAAGGTACGAGGATAACTAATGTATGTTTGGTGGGGATTAGTGATCTATATTACGATAACTAGTTCTTGGTATTGAAGGTAGATAGGTGGATGACTAGAGCTTATTGGTTGTTGGAAAGGTAGTTGTTGTTGTTGGTAAAGTGGTTTTTTGGTAAGTAGGTTGGAATGTTGGGGTTGTTGACCTAAGTAGGGTAGATGGATGGATGACTAGGGATTGTGGGTTGTTGGTATTGTTTGAACATGGATGTATGACACTTGCTTAAGGCAATACAATCTTAGGTTCCACCATCATAGGTGTCATATCCCTTGTTGATCCACAAGACTCTTATTATCATCAAAGGGGTCATATTTTAGTTGATCAACAAATCTAACATAAGTATCATCATAGTCATTGTATTTGTCTTGATTTGGGAAAACAATTTCATCTAAAGCATTCATGGTATTTGCTATTCCCTTGATTATGATCTTCAGTCTTCCTTTGATTATAAGTTTTGGCTTTACTTGTGTGGTATATGTGCCTATTGTTTTGGTTAGGTCCTTATATTTTTAAGCTTTTTGATGATGGTTGAATTTTAACGCCTAACAATAGATGGAGATAAACAATCAAAGACTTTTTGGTTTTTCAAGAGTTTTTATATGTTTGTGAAATTTTTTGGTTTTAAAAGGTCTATACTAAGAAAAATATAGAAGACTCAAAAATATAGCTAAACACTGAAAATTGATTGACAACATTCTCTAAACTTAATATATTGCTTAGTGTGTGGGGTTTAAGACTGACCTAAGTGTCCTCATAAGATTTCCCGTGGAGATGTTTTATGGATTGATGGAGGTTACGAAGAATCCAATGTGGAGTTTAAGACTGACCTTAAGCGAATTCCGATGGGGATGTTTTATTGATTGATGGAGGTTACGAATCCAAGTAAGCTTTTGGAAGACCAACACGTGGCTTCTCTTAGCCTTTCAAGGGACTGGAATCGGGCGCTGGGAAGCTGTAAATGAATGAATGTGGAGTCGCAGGGAAAGTGACGAGACCGCAAAATTAGAACTAGTATGTCCCAACAAATGAAGCGAAGACGCCCATACAGCTTGAGACACCGTAATGTTGGAGACTGCCTGGAGTTGCAGGTGTAAGGAGTCTACCTATGTGGATAAACCCTTGATCCTCTGCTGAAGGATCTTTGTCAATGGCGGCTACACATGGTGCATTCTTATTTTCAAGGTCTGCGAGATTTTAATTCATTTAGAAAGAATTCCTCTGCTACAACATAATGTGCATGTCGCCTTCTATAAATTGAGGGTGATTCTCAAATGTGTGGACGTCTGGTGAATAATCCACAGGACTCTGTGCTTTATCTCTGTTCAAAGATGGTAGTGAGGGTAGGGTTGCATACAGGGAATGAATGAATGAATCTATGTTTTTAATCATGTCTATGAGGTCAAGTAGTCTATGGGATTCACAGATAGTCAACAAAGAAAATCTGTATATCCAAAATACAACACCTATATTTCCCTTTCTTTCTGCATCTTAGATCTTCTACTATGTATCTTGATCAAAAAATCTGCAACCCTTATTATCTCCTTTTCTTGAAACAAATCACCCTAATAGCATTTGATCCAAATAAAACCCAAATAGCATTTGATCCACACTCGAAGGCGACCACAGAAGATGGAATGAAGCCATGTGTGACTTACAGGGCAAACCAAATATGGTGATGTGAATTGTCACCCAAAACAATGCATTTAACCATTGCAAGCCACAAGTAAATGGTGGGTACCTAGTGTAACACAAATGCTGAGAAACCCCTCCAATGTACACTGCAAAAAGATAATAAAGTGTGAAGTTAACTTCTAATGTTTCATATATAGTTTTGTGAAAGTTAAAATTGTCTCTTTTTTTTTCGGAAATACAAACAAGCATGTTGATTTTGAGTCATAATCCTTAAAAGAAAAAAACTTCCTTTAAACATCCGAATAGGGCTAAAGCCAAAACCAAACCAGATCAAAAAGCAAAGTTCTAACCCAAATTGTGATAGGTAGATGGGAAGAGGGTTCTTTTTGCCATGCTAAAGAATATTTCAATTTTTTATAATTTTTATGTTTGTATATACTTTTAAGTATAATGATTCTTTTTTTTCAAAAATTGAACTTGATCGAAATTGATCAAACAAAAGGTATTGCTTTGTTTTTTAGACCTTTTCTTTATGGACTTAATGGTAATGTCCATTTGGCTCCACAATGTTCAGATGATATGTCTAAGTGTTAGAGCCACCTTAATGTGAGAAGGTACATTCATGACTCTGATATTATGTCTAAACAATGGCACAAAAATGATAAACAATAGTTTATCTATCATATAAATGTAAAGTGTGTAAATTGTACATAATGACCTTGCATACATAGGTAAGGAAAAAAAAAGGTTAGAAGGTAGAACACAATGTTAACTATTCCTCCAAAGGTTCTAGCTCAAATCATGTGTGTACTAGCAAGTGACAAGTATGCATGTAGTAGGTGTTTTCAATGGTGATAACATATGTTCCAACCACATGAAGTAAGTCAAAAACATAAAAAAATCTTATGTAAATTTAAGCTAAGTGTGAATAAGTCAATCTTAGAAAAGTGTTATCCCAACTAGATATATAAAGACACTAGTTACACTAACATTTATTTTCCTATATTTGCTCAAAATCAAGCCCAAGAGAATCTTTAAGATTGTGACACAATTACTAGTGATGGTTCTCACTTGCAAATGGTGTTAGGGAGTTGTTAGGTGATATGTGGGACAACCTTAATGAGATGAAGCCCCCTCCCAATATTGTTGTTATCATTGTGGCTTCAATCACACAAATGGATATCTTTAAATATCAAAACATAACAATATGTCGCTAAAATTTATATAAAGTTGGTTCATAATGCTTAATTGAAAAGGCTGGGCAATTTAGAATTAAAATATGAAAGTTGACATTGAGGAGTCTATTCCAAGCTACATTGGATTTCATCCCAAGACACTTGGGATTGGTTTAAAGCAGAGAAAGCTCTAATCTTGAGGCAAGGAGTGAATATGGGAAGTGGGTGTAAATACATGTGTAATAGATGATATATGAATGACAAACATGTGAGAGGATATGGGTATATAGAAATAAAATAAAGTTGAATGTGTTGAAATAGGTGTAAATGGGAGGAAACAAGTGTAGATAATGATTGAAAAATGAGCCATACTTAACATTACTTATTGAAAGCATGTGTAAATGAGAGAAAGCAAGGGTAGATTAAGTTTGAAAATTGAGTCCATTAACATAAGAACATGTCACTTATTGATATGATTGCATTAATTTGTTCCATCACAATGGGCCAAAACTAATGAAATTTGGCGCAGGTACAAAATTTCCACCATTACAAGCAAAGAATTAGGTCCACCCACTAGGATCAAAGGTGTAGCCACATGGATTCCTGGCATTATTGTCCACAAAGTTGTTGGAGAGCCATCCATCTACCCCCATTGTTGCTCACAAGACAATAGTTTAGCTAAACCTTACTTCCAACTCAACCTTTTTGGTTGATAGAGTGGGTTGTGTCCACCACTACCTCAATCCTCCATGTCCCCTTGATGGTGTGGATGGGTCCCTCTTCATCAAGGGAAATCTCCTTGGCCAACATTTACTATATCTCAACCTTTATTTGGTCAAAATTAAGAACATAAAGGATCATAAAGATTGTGGCACAACCTACTAACGTTGGATCCCCTCTGAATGGTGGTGGGGATTTGTGAGATAGTATGTGAAATAATCTTGATGGGCAAGACATATTTGTGTTGTTCTTATAGCTTAATTGTGTTGGTTTTCTTGATTTTTATGTTAAATTTGTAATTTGATGTTTGTTTCCCTTATGAAACTATAAACTTATTTGATTTGTGATATTTTACATTTTGAAGCTATATATTTCCTTTTTTATTAGCACACAACCAACTTAACTTTTTAACATGATCCCATATTGCCCATTAATGATATTTTTTAAAGAAATATATGATTTTTTAATTTTAAAAAAGAAAGAAAGATTTAGGACCGAACAAATGTATGAGAGTTCTCAAGAAACAAATTAGTGTACTTTATGAATGAATGAATGATTGATTTTAATGATGTCCATGAGGCTGAACAATCTAAGGGACCAAGAGAATAACAACCCTAAATCATCTGCATGCTCCTTTCAATGTCAAATCTTCTGCTATGGATGTTGACTAGAAGGCTACCAATCTGGTTGATCTTATCCTCATCAAATAAATGGTGCAAGTTGTCAACCTTCAATTTGTTTTCATATTGAATGTAGATTTCCTCGTAGGCTAAGCATTCCATGTGACAAAGCATCATTTCATCTCCACCACACCCTTATTGTAGAATATGCAAGTTCTCTCTTCCCAAACTTCCTTGGGTATCCTTCACCTCCTAGTTTCACATCTAAGGTGATGTGATCCCATCTTCAATTGTGCAACTAACAACCTTTCTTTTCCTTTAATAGCCCCTAAATATGTTTTCTTACCATAGTCACAAGTTGGGTTAAACTCTTCTTTGATGTAGTATGTTTTTCTATGCCCAATGTGATTGGTCCACATAGCAACCCTAAATTTTTTAATCACAGATTTTTTTATTTTTTCATTGGTGAACGGTCATTCATGCACCTTGATGCTCCACTGACCCAACCATTTTCCATTTTGCTTCATCCAAGTTTTCTTCCTATGGTCTAACCCATAGTTTTAAAACTCTTTGACTCGCCTCAGACTCGCCACGGACTCGCGAGTCCTTTGGCGAGCCGAGTCGACTCGCCTAGGACTCGCGTGGCGAGTCCAGGCGAGTCCCTGTGAAAGACTCGCGAGTCTTTCGCAAAGACTTGCGCGAGTCTTTCACTCGGACTCGCGAGTCTTTCACAGGGACTCGCGGGCCCAGAAAAAACGCGCCCGTGGGGCTTAAAACCAATTTTTTTTTCATTTTTTGACTTCAATTTGGGTTTTTTTTGGCTGGAGCAGGTTAGAAGGGTTTGGAGGAGTAGAGGGAAGAAGGAAAAATCAGCAAGAGAGATCTAGGTAAGGATTTTTCTCCTCCTTTTTTTTTTTCATTTGAATCATTTCATTGTTTTGAAACTGAAAAAAATCTTGAAAAACAAGGGGATATGCTGCCAAATTTTTTTCTATTTTCTTTCCTAAGTTATTTCCTCTTTTTTTTTTCTTGTTTTTGAATGCTATTTTTCCCAAATGATTCATTGTCATTTTTTTTGTTGATTTTCCATAAAACCCTGCTGATTTTTTTTTTTTCATGTTAAATCAGCAATGGCAAGTTCAACTCCAAGGGCAACCCCAAGGTCAGGAAGACAAAGAGATAAAGCTTGGAAATATGGGATTGCAGGAAGCAAAAAGGGGGAGGTCACTTGCACCGAATGCACAAGATGGATGACTGGTGGAATCAATAGATTAAAATACCACCTTGCACAAATACCTGGATATGGTGTGGAGGCATGCCCCAAATCAACTCCTGAAATTATTAGAGAGATGAAGGCCATTCTTGCTGAGAATGATATGCATAAGGAAGAAAGGCAAAAAACAAGAGAAGCCATAGCAGCTGCAATGAATCCCACATTGTCCACTTCGGGTCCCATTGGTCATAGTCGGGGTCGTCAGTCACTTTCATCTTTTGGTGACAATGAGGGTGAGGCTAGTGGCACTCCTGTTAGATCAGACCCTAATTTTTTTGTACCACGCAATGTTCCAGGTGCACAACCTTCACTTGAAGGTACAGGATGGAATAAAGAGAAGCATGAACAAGCACGGATAGCAGCTTCAAACTTTTGGTTTTACAATAATCTATCTTTCAATGCAGCAAACAATGTGTATTGGGAAAGTTTTGTTAATGCATGTACAGTGGCGGGTAAGGGGTTTAAGGCCCCAACAGGTTATGACTTCAGTGGGCCATTGCTAGAGAAAGCTGTGAAAAATACAGAAGGTGTGGTTGATGATCAGAAAAGGTATTGGAAGAGAAAAGGATGCAACATTTTATCTGATGGATGGACAGATGGACGGAATAGGACTCTTCTCAACTTCTTGGTGGCTTCAAATGGTGCAATGGTATTCATAAAGTCTGTTGATGCCTCAAATGAAATAAAAAATGCAGAGACTTTGTGTAATCTGTTGGATGGTGTGGTTCGGGAAGTTGGAGTTGAGAATGTTGTCCAAATTATCACGGACAACGCAGCTGCATATGTATCTGCAGGTAGAATGCTTATGCAAAGGCATCCTTCGATTACATGGAGTCCTTGTGCTGCACATTGCTTGGACTTGGTGCTAGAGGACATTGGGAAGATTGGATGGGTGAAGAAGGTGGTTGAAGATGCAAAAAGTGTCACCAAATTCATCTACAACCATACTTGGGTGCTTGCTTTGATGAGAAAATACACAAATGGCAAGGACCTTGTGCGACCTGGAGTGACACGATTTGCTAGCCACTTCATCACTTTGCAGAGCATTCTTAGTGCCATTCCTCATCTTAAGCAGATGTTTGTGTCAGATGCTTGGTTGGGGTCTGCATACTCCAAAAGACCTGAAGCAGAGAAGATTGCGACCATTGTTTTTGATGATGGGTTCAATAAAAATGGAGAGGAGTTGACTGCGGTAAGTAACAAACACAAAAGTAAAGTTTATACAATCTTGTCTATTTGCTGATTTTATTTTTTAGGGGTTGATTTTGTATTAATTTAAAATTTGTTTTAATTTTTTTAGGTGACAGAACCTTTGGTGAGGGTTCTTCGTATGGTGGATGGAGAGGGCATGCCAATGGGTTTCATTTATGAGGCCATGGATAGGGCCAAAGAGGCCATTTCACATTACTATCGTGGAAATGCAAGAAAATGTGAAATCTTTTGGCGCATCATTGATCGTAGGTGGACAAACCAACTCCACCAACCGATACATGCCTTCGCCTACTTTTTGAACCCGAAATTCTACTTCTCTGATTCATTTAGGGCTGATGAGGAGGTCATGGCAGGTGTTATTACATGCATTGATAAGATGACACCTGATCCTGAGTTGAGAGACAAGGTTCTTGATGAGTTGGAGGTGAGATTTGACATTTGCAATTGCTCTATCTTTATTTATGAATTCGGAAATGTTCATTATTGAATTTGAGTTTGACACTTTGACTATCTAGTATCTATTTCTGAATTTGGAAATGTTCATTCCATTGTTCAAGATCTACAAAAGTGCAGAGGGGAGACTCTTCTCATCACAACTAGCAATTGATAGGAGAGGAAAACAACAACCAGGTAAAACATTTAGTAACTTAGTTCAACAGTGCAAGAAAAAACCTACAAACTTGATTGTTACATTTTTTTCTCAATTCTAATATTTCTAAATGTTTTTTGTAGATTTATGGTGGGAGAATTATGGTGCCGGCACGCCTAATCTTCAAAAGATAGCTATCCGTGTTTTGTCTCAGCCATGCAGTGCTTCTGGGTGTGAACGAAATTGGAGTGTCTTTGAAAGCATTCACACAAAGAAGAGAAATAGATTGTCACAAAAGCGGCTCAATGATCTAGTATTTGTTCGGTACAACCTTTGCCTTCGAGTTAGACAGGTGGAGGGTGTTTCACATGAGGCCATTGACTTGGATGAAATTGATCCATATGGTGATTGGACCATGAATGAACAAAATGATGGTGATGATGTCCTCCTTACCGAAGAAGAAATTGCAGAAATAGAGAGAGGAGCAGCACAAGATGCAGAAGGAGCAAGATTGGATGAAGATGAGGACGAAGATGAGGATGATGATGAGGACTATGACTTTGAAGAAGACTCATCTCACCATTTAGATACCACAACACCCACTGCTACTACTTCTAGCTCAAGGCCTGAAAAATTGAGCTATATTAGGAAAAATACAAAGAGGAAGATGTAGTCTTCTCTTTGGTTTGTTCATTCACATTGCTGTTTTTCACATTTGCAGTTGGACTTGGACATATCATTATATGTAATTTTGTGAACATTTATATACTTATGCTGCCATTATAGTATTATACATTTTAGAGTTGAAACTTGAAACTTGAATATGCTGCCATGAATGATGAAATTTCAAATATTGCGTGTTTGTACTTTGTAGATCATATGACATGTGTAATGTTTCAATTATGGCACTTATGTTCTCTAAATGCATTAATTTCTTTATGTTTTTTTGTAAAACTACGGTTTTTTTTTTTTGCCGAGTCTTTGCCGAGTCTTTCGCGAGTCTTTCACGAGTCCGAGTCCGAGTCCAAAATTTTGGTTTGCCGAGTCCGAGGCGAGTCCGAGATTTTCAACTATGGGACTCTAACCCATCCTCCATAGCTATCTTGGGCCAACATTGGCTATCCATCTTTTCAACATTCTTTAAATAGCTTATTAACTTGGTTATTGTCGTTGCATCCAATGGAAAATTACTTGCTTTAGCCAAAAGAATTTCATACAAGACTATGGTTTTAACTTTGAGATTGCTAGTAATTAATTGCTTTTGGAATCTTTCAAGCTCTCTCTCCAGCTACAACCTGGTTATTGTTGTTGCCTCCAATAAAAAAATTACTTGCTTCGGGCAAAAGAATTTCATACAAGACTATGGTTTTAACTTTGAGATTGCTAGTAACTAGCTGCTTTTGGAATCTTTCAAGCTCTCTCTAGTTGCAATTTGACACATTGCTTCCCCATTCTTCACATCCGTAGAGAACAATCGCAAAGAAAGAAAAAATGAATTTTAATGTCCACAAGGCCAAGAAAAGCCTATGTGGCAACCTATCCAATTAGAACCGACTTTTGCTAATCAGATCTTTGCTTATGCAATTTGATGATGAGTGCTCCCAACTTCTTGATATACTCCAAGCTAAATAAATTATACCACGTGCTAGCAGTCAAGATATTGACAAACTTATCTGTATCGTCTTTAAGGGCATCAGACTCTAAGATAAAATGTTTTTCAGTTTCCACCCTCCTGGAGTTGCAAAACATGCAAACTCTTTCTTCCCAAGTCTCTTTTGGCCTTTTCCACCATTCGGTCTCACATCGAAGTTGGTGAGAGTTGGTTCTAAGATGAGCAATATGAATTTTAGCTCTCCATGATATATTAGCCCCTATGCAAACTTTTTAAAGATGATCATAAGTGGGGTTGAACTCATTGATATAGTATTGTTTCTTTCTTCCTAGTCCAATACCCAAATTCTCTTGTAAAACTTATCTATAACGAAGGCCTTTATCTCCTTGTTATTTGTGGGGCACAAATTCAAATAAATGTTCCATTTTTTCAACCAGATGTTTTGTTGAATCCACGTCTTCTTCCTTTTGCACAAAATGTCACTGACAACCAGCGTAGGCCATCTACCTTCTCCCATTTGCTCAATTCTTTTTAAATAACTAATGAGACACACCATAGAAATTGCGTCAATAGGGGCAACTTCGTTTCTCTTAACATGATATCATACGATACTGTACTTTTAATTTTGAACTTGCTTGTAATTAAACATTTTTGAATTCTCTCAATTTGCTTCCATTGAGAGATTGAGGTATTGTTGGCCCAAATTTCACACCCATAAAGGAGAACCAACAACACCAAAAGCCTGAAAAGAGTTTGGATGGTTTTCCAATCCCATAGCTCTACCTCCCTGCATCTATTTTGAAGAGCATACAATGCCTTCCAACCTCCTAAAGTTCTTTTCTTCCTCCAATCTTCCCAACTAATATTTTTGTTGAAATCACACTAGTCCAAAAACAACAATATATGACTTAAAAAACTACTAAAAATTACATATAAATGACAAATCTTGGTCACGTGACCATTAGTAGTTTATTGTTAGTCATTTATAACGTGACCAAATTTATGACTAAACTATTTTAGTCATTTATTGTTTGTTTTCATTGATCAATTGGGTCATTGATTTAGTCATTAATTTGGTCATTGATTTAATCATTGATTTAGTCGTTAATTTAGTCATTGATTTAATCATTAATTTAACCATTGATTGTTGTTAACTAGTCATTTATTTAGTCATGGTAGTGATTTACTTAGTCATATATTTAGTCATTAATTCAATCACATATTTAATCGTTAATTTAGTCATTGATTGTTGTTAACTAGTCATTTATTTAGTCATTACTTTAGTCATATATTTAGTCATTAATTTAGTCATTGATTGTTGTTAAGTGATAATTTTTTAGTCATTGTAATCATTAATTGTCGTCAATTGGTAGTATATTTAGTCATTTTTATTCATTGATTTCCGTCCATTGGTAGTATATTTAGTCATTTTTATTTACTGGTTTCCATTAATTGGTAGTAAATATAGTCATGATATGAATAATTTATTAAATACCATAAATTTTATAATGCAAAAATAACATAATATTAAACTTGAACTAAAACATAAAAGCAAATTAAAATATTACATATATGAACAACATGATAAATAAAAGTAATCTACTATAAAAAATATAATACAAATATATATATATATATATATATATATATATATATATATATATATATATATATATATATATATATATATATATATATATATATATATATATATATATATATATATATATATAAGATGCCAAAGCTATCTAAGAGTTTCCAACTCTTTCAAATACACCATGATAATTAAGACCCTTGAACAACACATTTAAAATAGTGCATAAAGTAGTGAGCCAATATGTCTAACAACTAGTACATGATAAACATGATCAACTTTTTTGCAAATATTTTAGTGGCCACTGTGTGAAGGTTCCTTCTTTCTCTTTCAGACGAACAACCTCATCTATTTTGTCTTCATAAGCAAGGGGTATGTTACTTGTGACCTATAAAATGTTTACATTTGCATCTCCTATTCCTGTCAAGTTGACTCCATGTACAATAGATAGGGAGTGATTCCGCCCAATTACTACAACACCACCAAACGGATCCAACACCCTAAGGTTATCCTCTTCTTTGAGTTTATCAATACTTCTGCAAAAAGAAAATAAAATAACAATTTATTATATTACATAGGTAATGATTACCCTTGTTTCCATAATAAAAACACCATTAGTTAAATAATACTTGCATGGTGGACAAAGTCGTGATCTTCATGTAAAGACATTGTTTCTTCTGCATTTTCAGTTCGTTAATAGCAGCAAAAGGACTGTCAAGACAATCATTAATAGAAGCCTCATTCAAAGTTTTCAAAGCATTTGAGTCATGGGTAAAGCAAGTTTTTAATTGTCTCCAATACATTGTTACAATCTCCTTATCGTTACCAAAGGGCAACATAGAGGAGTCATATGATAGTATTTTTAAGATCAAAAGCCCAATGAATAGGATAAAGAACATAGCAGTCCTATGTAGACCTATGAATCTGACCCAAGACAGTAAGGAAATAATAATAGAGCAAGCTATGATGGCTAGTAAGTGTACAAAATGTCAAAGAGAAGCATGTCTCATCATCAATGACAACAAAGATTGACATCATTTGAGCAAGAACAACATAGAGATTAATATTAGAACCATAAGCATTAACACAAAGGACGGTAAAAGAGCTTTCATATCAAACACAGATTATGCATGATGACAAATAAGCATATAGGACTTATGTCCTTGAATGAACATAAATGATAGTTCTCATGAAAACACAGTCCGTGAGCGTATTCACTGTCATAAGCAGCAAATCTAATGCCAAAGAACTTTACTAGTAAGTTACAGTCCATGCAAAATAGAAGGCTTTAGAAACACAAAAAGAAATACATCATAACCACAGTGGTTACAGGCACAAAGATCAGTGATTTTATTCACTATCAAGAGGGCAAATTAAAGAGATATTTTATAATAGTAATGTATATGAGAACCCTAAGGATGCATTTGTAGCAGCCATAAAGCATAAATCAGAAGCAATGAAATAAGTGGCAACTAGAGGAGGGTTCTCATACACAAAACATAGAAGCATGGACCATACGAGACCATAGAATAAGAGACAGTTTATGATGAACAAGTCATAGGCTTGATGACAAAAACTATAGTGCTAGTATGATAGGTTGTAGATCCTTCCAAGGTCAAAACACTGTACAAAAACATATCACTGAGAACCACAAGAAGGCAGAATATAAAGGCTTCCTAGCATCCATTCAAGAGAAACAAATATGAAGTTCTGTCAAGAGGGTTATGATAGTCACCCTAAGGATTGTTTACAGTCCTATGAGCTTTGGAGAAGTCTTTGGCAATGAGAAACAAGAAGGACAAATCATCACAAAACAGAGTCTAAAGAATAGAGTAAGGAGCAACAAATAAAAGACTAAAATGACATTGTTGTTGTTCAAAGCCTTGATTGATTGCCACAATGATCAATGAAGGGGGATATAGAAGCTAGCCACGGTCATAACAAAATAGTATAAAAGTTCAAAAGATACAGGTGCAGTTAGCATCAATAGTGAGAGCATGTAGACATAGTCATTGGATGAAAGATCAAAACAATGCTATGGCAATCATGAGCACTCACTGAAAAGACAAATGCTACAAAGGAGATGAAAATGTTAAAGGGGTGTCTCAAGTTATGACAATCAAGGCCATTCAAGACAAAACAAAGCCAAATCAGTTCAGTCCATAAGGCAAAGCAACTATGGTTCTTTTGACAGTAAGACAAAGGAAATATTAAGATCTGCCATGCCAATAAACAACAATAAAGATGATGCTATAGTAGTAAATGGAGCAGTTTGAGGTCAATTTGAGCCATCACATGGATAATGCACCAGTTAGGACAATTTTTGAGCCTGCCAACTCAGTTTGAGACAATTTCAAGCTTTCCTATTCAAGATTTTAGCTCAAATTGATTCAATTTCCTTGGAATTTGTTAAGTGTGTTACAAGCACATCAAGATTGGATAGGTCTTTTGTGAGCTATTCAAGCCTCCATTTGTGACTGATTTTGTTGCAAAACTCTCTATTTTGGTTCTACCTTTGGGTTTAACTATGTTTGTTTTTCTTTCAACTAACAGTTTTTATAACAGTCCATGATTCACAATTAGGATAAGAAAAGAACAGTGTGATTCAAAAAATTGATGTAAAAAAAACAAGCACAATTAAATCCAAAAGCTAGAATATTATTATCTTCATGAATTGCAGAATCTCATGCCTTGTATCTCTTTGAGAAGTTGAGGGAATAGATCTTCAAGGCATTTCTATCAAGCTACATTGGCCCTCCAAAGTTGGTTAAAGTCAAAGAAAAGGTAAAATGTGACAATTATAGCCACCAACCTTGTGGGGGATTTGTGGGGGATATATGTGTGGTGATGTTGTGACCATTTCACACATCGCCCCATCCCAAATGGGGACCCCCTCTTTTTGCTTGTTTTTCGCTCGTTTTCGCTTTCGTTTTTAGGGTTTTGTTGGTTAGTTAGTAGTCTGGATTTAGGGCCAAGCCTTAGGGTTTTAAATTTCGCCTTTTCAAGCCAAAATCCAGTCATTTTTGAGAGCTTTTGAGCTTCTTTTCTAGAATGCAAATTTTGAATACAATGAATTCGCCAAATTGGTCTAATTTTCAATTGGAATGTTCATGCAGAGCTTAAACTTGTCTAAGTGTTGACCGTCAATATGAATTTTTGTCTGATTGAATATTTTGACCAAATTTTGACTTTTTTGAAGTTTGATCCTGGGCATTGGAATTGATTTGTTTTCACCTCGTGAAGTGTTAAAATGTGAAAAATCTTGTTATTTTGGCCTGTAGGAGCAAAATCGCTCCTGTCCCTCAGTGAAGGACGGGAGCTCAATTTCAAATATCTCATCATCCTTGCAGAGTCCAGACAAATTTTACGTTTGAAGTAATGGAGAACGACAAGATCTTTCCATTGAATATAAATTGAAGATTTTCATGAGCACAGAAAGGCCTCCAGGAAGAAAATCGCTCCTGTCCCTCAGTGAAGGACCGGAGCTACGATTCAAATTTCGTTTTGTCCTTGCAAGATTTTAGTGACTTAACAATTTGAAAGGGTCCGAAGGAAGATGCTTTGCCAAATGAATATAATTTGAGATGCAAAAACGAAGGAAAATGACCTATATTGACTAAATCGCTCCTGTCCCTCTCCAAGGGACCAGGGCGAGGTACCTTATAGCTCTCGTCCCTCTCCCAGGGACCAGAGCGATTTCCTCCATTTTGCAAAATCCAGACAAGGGTCAAGGTAAGTTTACGTTCAAAAACGAAGGAGAACATGAGATGAGTGCATTGAATATAAATTGAAGATTTTTGGGACGTCCATACCAGTGCTAAATGCCTAGTTCGCTCCTGTCCCTCAAGAAGGGACCAGAGCGATTTTTGATATAATTGCTTTTCTTGCAAAGTTACAAATGATGTCAAGGCATGAACGAATGGAGGGAAGAAGGACGAGTCCGTTGAATATAAACTTGGAACCAGGCAAAGTAAGATAGTGGCCACAAGGGAAGGATCACTCCTGTCCCTCTCCAAGGGACCAGGGCGATACAATGGTGATGATACGTCCCTCCAAAGTTCAAGGTCGTTCCTCCAAGGTTCAAGGCCGATCCAAGTCAAGACGAAGGGTGGCGAAGACATTTCAAGGCATTTCCATCAAGCGCAAGGTTGTAAAGGTCATCACATGGAAGGATTTGCGCTCTAAAGATCCAGATCGCTCCTGTCCCTTGGGAAGGGACCAGAGCGATATCTACATAATGGCGTAGATTTCAAAAGGCAAACAAGTTTCGAGCAACCAAGAAGGTCGAAAGGACGTCATTCCACGCAATGAAGTTGATTGCAAGTTGGTACAAACAAGAACAAGCACATAATGATGAACTTCGCTCCTATCCCTCAGGGAAGGACCAGAGCGATATTAGATGTATTGATCATTTCATACAAAATTCACGTAAGGACAATATATTGCAATGATCTGGAGGGTCCATGGTATGACAACAAGGTGATAAACAAGAGTTTTGAACGTCCAAACATCGCCAAATGGTGTAAAGGCCCCACATCGCTCCTGTCCTTTGGACAAGGACCAGGGCGATCCTATCAAAAGAGCTCATATTCCTCCGAAATCGAAGCAAGGCGAGGTTAAGCAAGACAAGGGACGGCGTTTGGAAAACATCACAATGAAGGGTCGAAGGTCAAAAATGCATATTGAACGTGAAAAAATCAAGATCGCTCCTGTCCTTTGGACAAGGACCAGGGCGATCCTATCAAAACACTCACGTTCCTTCAAAGGTCAAGGCGAAATAAGGATAGGAAATGCGAAGGACATCGTCAGGAAGACGTTGCAAAGGAGATCGAAGTTTAAAAATCGCCAAGATCAAGGAGAAATGTGGATCACTCCTGTCCCTCTCCAAGGGACAAGGGCGATGATCCTTATAACATCGAAGGTACCTTGCAAAAGCGAGTGGGACGTGCGCAAAGGACACAAGCATTGATATTTCGAAGATCAAAGATACAAGATGAACATGAAGACATGGAGATCGCTCCTGTCCCTCTTCAAGGGACAAAGGCGATGTTAGATAAAACACATGACATTCTTTGAAAGTCACGTTAAGACAAGGACGCACAAGGTTCTAAATGACGTTTGGAAGATGATACAAGGAAAGGATCGTACCAAAATGGAAAATTTCAAGCAAAAAACTTAGGATCGCTCCTGTCCCTCTCCAAGGGACCAGGGCGATAATGATCATGAGATGCATTTGCTCGCACAAGAGAGGCATTCAAATTCGAAGGACCACCAGATGATCGATTTGGGACGTGGAAGTAAAGGAGTTGAACGTGGAAAACACAAGAATCTAGACCAAAATCATGGATCGCTCCTGTCCCTCTCCAAGGGACCAGAGCGATGAGGTACGTCCCTTTATTTTCATATTTTTGGCGCCAAATTAAACAATTCGAATTTCCTTAAATGCTAAATCAATTTAAAAAAATAGAAAATCCATTTTTTTTTTTTTTATTGGCATTTAATATGGCGTTAACATTTATTAATTATTTTGCCTTATTTAAAAATCGAAATTTGCAATTAAAAAACGCAAGGCATTAATAATTAATTATTTAATTAATAAAAAATCGATTTGAGCGCTCATTTATGGAGGTCGGCCTTGTCATGTTATTGCAAATCATTTAAAAAATCGTTTGAAATGGTTTTATTTTTATTAAGTCGGCCTTAGTAAATGAAGGATGAATGCGCTATATAAGGGGGGTAGAATTATCATTTTCTACATCATTATTTTACCTTCCTTCATGCGAATTGAGAAGAGGCAAATGTAGTGCGAGTTTCATTCATCCAAAGGTGGTGCGATTTCAAACCAAAGGTGGCGCTAGTATCATCTTGCGTGGAGTGTGAAGTGTGTTTGAAGAGGTGTGAATTCCATCCAAGGTGGCGTAAGCAATTAAAGGGTGGTGCGAATTTGAAGACCACACCAAGTGCGAGCTTGAGGATACACTAAGGCAAATTTGCTAAGGACTTGGAGATTTGTTAGTGCGAATTTGAAGATCCATTTGAGACCACGTCCAAGGCGATAAGTGAAGATCACATTCTATCCAGAGGTGGCGAAGTCAATTTTGAGGGGATCATATTGAAGATTATCTTTATACCTCAATTTTGCCTAGGCAAATTTTGTTTTTGCATTCTAGAGTTAGCTCTCTATCGAGGTATGGCGATTTAATTGTTATTGCTTTATTCATTTATCGTCATATTTCAAATTTTGAGATTTTGAATCTTGAATTTCTCTTGGCTCAATTGTTGTATTTTAGGAAATGATAACTCTAGAGACTTATCATGAGATTTCCTAAAATTTATCTCTCTTATCTACGTTATTTATTGCAAAAATCTATTTCTTATAATGAAATGTTGTGTAGGTATGGCGACCCCAAAGGCGGGAGCATCCACCAGTCGCTCGGCTCTCATGAAAGAAGATCAGAAGACCGAAGAAATGGAGACCAAGATCGTGTCCAAGTGGAGCAACATTGGAGATACCAACTTGGGGAACTTTAGCACAAAGAAGTTCCGAGAGGTCCCTTACATCGGCAAGCCATCACCTGTCGCCCGGAGAATAATAGAGAGTGGCATCATTAAGGCGGCCGGTTTTCCTCCAGCCATTCAGTGCCACGAGTTGATGATCGAGTGTGCCCGTCATTACAATCCACAGTCCAGGACAATTGTGTCCAACGAAGGAAACACTTTGGCGTACCTTTCAGAGGAAGCCATAAGTGAAGCCTTCCATCTTCCAGAGCACAGGGACATGATATACAAGAGCATTGAAGGAGCCAGATCAGTGTACGATGATGATCCAGATGCTTGCCTAAGCATAATCAACAAGAACTGGCTACTTAAGAGTCGTCCCCGTCTGAGCAAAGTACCGAACACACCACACAGGATTGATTTCCAAGAGGAGTACAGAGATTTGATCACCATGCTCAACAGAGTTACAGGAGCACCTCATGCCTTCTATTTTGAGAAATGGATGTTTTACTTCATCCAGGTGATTGTTCAAGGAAAGGGTACAATACATTGGGCTAGGATAATTAGCCATTGCTTAGACTTACAGTTGAGAAGACTCAGGGCTACTAAGTCCTTCCACATGAGTTCATACGTCATCTATGCCTTAATCCGGAGCGTTGAGTACGCAGGACTACCTCACAGAGGAGTGATTGGAAGAGGACCCGGCGAGGTCAGAGTTTGTGAATCCTATACCTACTTGCATCATCCACCAGGGAAGAACTACAAGTTAATCAATGATACTTTCACGATGAACATCACAAGGACGTTGCAAGGAGGGATCCACAACAGATTATCTCAGGATGCCCAGGAATTCATCAAGAGGTACGGTGCTTGGTTCATTCAGTTTCCCAAGTTCACTTACATTAGAGTGTATGGATGTCCTTTACCTCCATACATGTTGCCGAGGTACCCGACAGATAGAATTGTGTTACTTGAAGTAACAAGGCAGTTGGCAGCATATGTGAAGGCATTCAGACACAGACATCAGAATGGAGTTCAGGTACCTATTATTTTGGGTAATTCAGTTGAGGTATGTCCTAATGTCTTAGCCATGGATGACGCAGAGAAGGAGTTAGCCTTGTATCCTTTTTCATCTTTTGCTTGGAGGAATAGTTTTGATCCACATGGACATTTAGAGGAGACGGTCGGTAGAAGATTTAGACATGAGTACCAGATTGAAGATTTTATGATGAATCTCCTAGATGATCTCGAAGTGAAACGAAAGATACATTCTAGATTGCCTTTGGATTTCATCAGGAAATGTAAGATTTACAGAGTAGCCGACCAAGCTCAGGACAACGGCAGGCACATCCAATCTTCATATGATAGAGAAAGCAAAACAATAAGTTTGAATTGGAATGAGCCCGAGGCCGTGGATTTAGATGATTTGATGGCACCAGTCTTGTCTTGTACTCGCAGATGGGTAGACGTTCAGCATCAGAAGTTGAGAGAACAAGGCATAGCCATGTCTTTTACTTTGGAAGAAAAGCCAGCCGAAGGTGGAGCCAGTGTTAGTGAAGGCAATCCTAATCCTAGGAATTCAGGTGAAGATAACCTTCGATGTGCCAGTGAGGGCAATCTCCATTCGAGAGGTTCAAAGAGAAAGGAAAGATTAGAAAAGAAAGAGCCTTCCAAGAAAAAGCAAGGTGCCAACAAAGATCAAACACCAGGTATTTCTTCCAGGCCAGAGGATAGAACAGTTCGAGTGGAAGAATCCATGGAATCGATGGTACAGAATGACAGACAGGAAGAAGAACAGGCACAGCATGTTTCATCCGATGGATCTCTCCAAGACTATGATTTAGATAATGATAATGAAGTAACATCTCCTCCCAGACAAGAAGAAGTAGTACACAAAGAAATTCAAGTTCAAGAGACAAGATCAAATATCCCAGATTGGTTGAAGGAAAGATTGACTAAGGTGATCGTAATAGAGGACGAGGACAGTGCAATTGATTTAGAGAGCCTCGTGGGACGTTCACATATGACAACAGAGAAGAAGAAGGCTAGAAAGATGTCCAAGATGATTCGAGATGAGACTGGATCTAGAAAACTACAGATAGCTACACCGGCAGCAAACAAATATGAGGGTGAGATCCTAGCAGAGGGCTATCATATACAGACTATTGAGTTAGGACCATCCACAGCAGAGCAGACTTTAGATGATGCCACCGACACATTTGAGGCATTGAAGGATAAGTTTAGAGAAGAAGTAGAAAAGAATAGAAAGCTTGAGAAAGAGGTCGGTGCATGGAGGACATATTTCAGTCACATCAATGAACCTTTGGGACGTCAGGATCCAGTTAGATCACCATTGCAGGCATTGCCCCTTCAATCAATCAATGAAGCAGAAAGATTCAAGAATATGGTCCAGCGTACATGTAGTTGGATGGATAGATCTCACACGGTGGCCATTGAGTTTGTTACAAGGATGTCGAAGATCACCCATCAGGCTATCCAAGTCCTTGAGATTATTCACAGATTGATGGCAACAGTAGCTGCATTTGCCCATACCAAGGACGTTGTCATCCCTGTCTTGAAAGTTATAAGACATACATCCAGAAGAATTTTAGCACAAGAGAGGATCTTAGA